>NC_084901.1:16299899-16641705 GCF_949316345.1 Pungitius pungitius
GGTGCGACTTTTAAAGAGCTTGAGTTCAAGGCGATCTGCTGTTTAAAAAAGGGAAGAAAAAAAACCTCCCATTCTTCTCCCAGCATGCTTCACTCTGATGTGATTATTTTGTAGGTCGGGGATTTTTTTGTTTTGGTTGATCTGATGCCAGGAGACAATGACACTATTTTGGCAATAGTGAGTACAATGGCACGTCATGAGGGTGAAGATTAAAAAATTAGGTTCTTTGCATGCAGGGGCTCTTACTCTGAAGGAGAAAACTGATTGACAAGTAAGAAAGTCATTGGTCAATCAAACTACAACTCTGAATCAAACATGGCTCATGAACTTACTCCCGGTCGAGATGAGACACACACACACACACACACACACACACACACAGCAAGAGAGACAAAGGCGAAGACGGAAGGGCAGACAGTGAGCATTTGGCCTCACAAAAGCCTTTTCATGACTAAACTTCAGCTGCGGAGGAGGACTCCGACGAAGGCCGTGACCTCTAATCAGAGACACAAACTACCGCCTGTCCTCCCCGTGCAAACCTTCTCCCCGTTTGCCCTCGAGCCGACGCGCAGGCCGACGATGTCAGTCGTGCTGCTCTCAGGTAATTCTGTGGACTCTGACTTTCCGTCCGCTAGCTTACGATCCGACTAGCAGATAACAGGCGGCCATTGAAGGGACAGTTACCCCCTCCCCCTCACCTCCCTCGATTAGGTGAAATTGTCCAGAGGTAGCAGCTCTCCGTACCAGACAAGTTGATCTTGTATCGACCCGGATGGCTCTACAAAAACGGATGAGGGTTTCTTGCATCCCCAGGAAGTTGTACCATAAGCACTGTAAGAGTTTACTGCCTTTAAAATGGAAGACAGAAATTGCAGAGGATTGTAGTTACGCTGCTTAATTCGGCTTTTGCATCTGCGTTTTTACTATTTGTGTATTATGTATTTCATACTATTATGAATAAGGTCATTTTTCCCAATATAAAAGCAGCATTTTTCAACTAATAAACAACCAAAAGGAAAATAACATAATACAGAACCTGAAAAGAGAGAATAAACAGAGTTGACTTTTTATAAGACACATCAGCTCACTAGTAATCACAGCCAGATAATTGTGGCCCCATTTCCTTTGCAAGACAGCAATTTCCTCATGCTGACTTTAATAATTTTGCAATTCATCATTTTCTTCGTTTGGAAACAGTGAAACAAGAAGAAAAAAAACCCAGCCTTGAATGTTAATGAGACAAGCTAATCAACGGTCAGCTATTATTCAAGCAAAGGTCGCGCTCCCTGCGGAGGAAGTGCACCGCTATCATCAATCTGGTCACAAGGGCCCGCATGAGAAAAGGCCCGGAGGTCGTGGGCGGGGTTAAAAGTTTAGTGCACTGTAGGTGCCAAACAGTACATTCAATACCTTCACACCGCGCCACCGCCTCCATCTACATGTCAATGGACCCTACGTGTAGACTCGGTATGTTCCACTTCCACGGGGGCCCATTGTAGCTCCGTTGTCGTTCATCATTTCTTCTTTTGTCATCCCGCTTTTTCCTTTCCTCTCCGCAGCAGTTTTGACTAACTTGGCTGCCTGACTCGGGGAGGGAGGGAGGGAGGGAGGTCTGCTGGTGGGGGAGCGGGAGGAGGGGGGAGGAGGAGGAGGAGGGGGAGGAGGGGTGAGACACATTGAGTTTGCCAAGTCAGGCAGAACGAGCGACAGGAAGCCGGGCAGGAAGGAAGACGAGCCTCTCCCCGTGAAGTGCCATTGTTTATGTGACGTGACTTGAAGCAGCCAGAAGTGGCCGGTGGGCTCCTCGACCGCTCTGACCCACTTCTCAGAGTGGCACAAAACACTCACAGATGGAACTTACAAAAGATAAATCGGTCACAGGAGGAGCAGTTTCCTCTCAAATAGAGCCGTAGGTTTAGTAAATGTTTCACTTGAAAATCTTGAATTTGTTTAAGATGTATTTGGCTACTGTGTAGCCAATTTGAAAAGGCCAAATTCTTATTTTGAAAAAGTAAAAAAGATCATAAAAAAAGATCAACAAATTGATGCTCATAAATAATGTGAAGATACGGTGTAAGAGTTCACCACACACCTTAATCAAATCAAACTAATATGGAGAATTTGAAACTCAATTGAATTAATAAAACATGAATAAATAAATAAAACAAACAAGACCCAAATTGAATTTCCTGCACCCAAGTTGTTATTGTGGTTACGGCGAAAAACAAAAGCCTGAATTTTTTTCTAAATATTAAAAAAATAAAAAAGTTTCTTTCTCCCCACAAAATTCAATATGCGAATGCAAAGTATCCGGATTGCTTTGTAACAGACTTCAGACGAATACAGATTTTTATTACAGGATGTGAGTTTATGAAGGTAAAGCTAGTTCAACTTGACTTAATTAATTAGCATAAACATTAAAACCTGCTCCCAATCCCAGAGATATACTCCAATGGCTCATCGCGACCCCTCGCTGTTTATGTCCCGCCCTTCAACATCCTGTTAAGTCAGGAAATACATCATAACCAGGAAGTAAGACTCCTTCAAAACTGGCACACTTTTATTTTTCCGATGATTTGTTTTTCGCATTTTTTGTTAACAGTTACACCTGTTGGTGATTTTTAGAAAATGATTCCAGACTTTTAAATCTTTTAAAGCCCAAACTTTGAACTGCTCACAGACAGTTTGGGGAGTTATTTCACCTGTGGAATTTCCAGTAACCTCTGAAGTCATTTCAATCGTTTTGTTCAAGATGTGAGATGGTTTCGATTGTTTAGGTGTGTGCTGTTTGTGCTCTTAAGTTACAGATTAACCTTTTAGATGATCTGCTTGTCTAGATTGGTTCTTCATTGGTTTGTTCCACATTAATCTAAATTGATATTATTACATTTAAATGCCAAGCTAACACGGCTAGATGAAAATGAAATTTCAACTTAACTAAACAAAAGAAACAATGATTGGGCAACAGGAATAATTAGAAAATTCCTGTAATACTCCTTCTGGCTCCCCGTCCTTTGCAGGTTTTGGGCGGGTGAGACGGCTCGCCTGGGCCTCCCGGACACCAGGGAGAAAGATGAACTGTCCGGGTCTCCATCTGCTCACCACTCCGCCTTCTGGAATGCTCTTCTGGTCCCGTGGAGCTCTTGGCCTCGTCCTCCCCGACTGATGATCAGCCAGACGACGTTAGACCAATCGCAACGCCTGGATCCGCACCTCACCCCCGCAGGTAAGCCTTCCAACAGACGAGCCGCTAGCAAGAGCAATGTTGCTTTCATTGGGGAAGGTGGGGGGGCAACGAAATGGGAGCGCCGAGACGTGATCCAGGCACACAAAGGTCAGTTCTTTGCTGGATGCCGCTTCGTACTTCCGACTGAGGGGAAACAACAACTTTCAAATGTCTTCTGCAGAAGTCCTGGCAGTTGGAAACGTGTTGCTTTAATGTTTCCTCCGATGGGAGCAGTTGCAGATAGTGAGCGTTATTCCCTCTGCTTCTTTCCCCTCTGGTCCAAACCAGCGTGGTGCCTCCCGTCCGCCTGGCACCGAAGCGCCATTAAAAACACTTCATTCGAGAAAAAAAAGTATAATTAAGCTAATATTATTTGACTCGCGTCAATTTGACAAAACACACTTGTAGTTTAGTGTTAAATGTTGGACCCCCCCCCTGTGTCCAGTGGGGACCAAACAGACGGCCCCGTGTTTGTCCCCTCTGGGATTTCCTGATTGGGCAACCAGGCAGATTCCGGTCGGCTCTAATCTCGCCGTGAGACAGACACCCGAATTAACGAGAAAAGCCATTTGACACACGTGCTTCCACTTTTCTGTTTGTCGACCCCCCCCCCACCCCACCCCAGCTCTCCTCCCAACTCTGCTCAATTCTTACAATTTCGCCTTCATTAGGCCGCATTTCAGGCTGCGGGGCACAGGTAATGCAAAGCATCCACCCGTCCCCGCCCCCTCCTCCTCCTCCAAATTGTGGGCCCCGGCCTGGGTTGCTAGGAAGTGGAAGAGCCTCAATTGCAGCCATTTCCTCGGCAGCGTACCGAGAGGTCCTATTACAGCGTTTAGGTCAGGGCAATTGGTGTCATTACAGGCAGCCAACTTCCCTCCACCAAAGCAAGGAATTAGCCCGAGTTACTTGGGCTGTATGATTGCCCGTTGCCAGGGGAGATGAGTATGAAGTAGGGGCGGTGGGGGGGGGGGTGTAATTATGGTACGTATCCCCCCCCCCCGAGCGGATGTGCGCGCCCGGTGTGGGCCCGGCCACGGGGGGGGGGGGTGCGGGTTTCCGCGCGCTCGTGTAATGGCTCAATGTAGCTGCTGACAGGCGGCCCGGGCAACGTGGAGAGGTGCTACTGTGCTCTGCTTGTGGACTGTGACTGACATGCCGAACCACGCCAACCTGCTTCAGCCCCCCCCGCGGCTCATTTATTTTAAATGGCTCGGTCCGAGGTCCGCGAGGACTCTCTGCTCGGGGAACGTGCATCAGGGGATGAATGAAGCTGATTGAATGGCGTTGTTTGCAGAGCCCTTTTAAAGATAATGTGCGCGGTAATAGGCCGTAACTTTGTATTATCAGCGAACTAGAAATTGTGCTGAAACTTCATTACGCTTTTTTTTACAAGCTGTTGAGACAAGGCAAGGAAACCATTACGGAACACTGATAAATTACCCCCATAATAAAACAATAGTGAACTTTGATTGCGTGAACCATTCATAAAAAGCCACAAAAACAATAACCAGGAGGTGCTAATTCATTTACATCAATGATTCCCCGAGGGGGGGCCAAGCCCTGTGATAAAAGTATCAATGATAAATACGGGATTTATATGCAGCGAGGTTTAGACTAATTAGAAAAACACCACAACCTGAATAAACAAGCTTTGACTAATTTGTGAAAGAAAACAAGGAGCTGCATCGCCATGTGCCATGCACGGTGCCGGTGGCGGAGCGGTGGGAGGTGAGGGGTGGGAGGGAGGGGGGAGGTGAGGGGAGGGGGGCTTGTTTTCTCAATGAGAAGTCGAGCGCTGCAATAGGAATCCTGCCAGAATGAAGGCTTCACCAAACAAAGAGGCCCGGGAGGAAATAATGCCGGTCGAGGCTTGTTGGGCCATCTATGGGCTTCCATCCAAGCTGCTGTAATCAGACAGAAGTCTTTTTATGGGGAGACCCCTCCCCCCCCCCCCCCCCCCCCCCCCCCCCCCAACCCCCCGAACACGGGGCCCCGTCGAGGACAGGAACTTTCACATATCTGCTTGAATGGGACCTCTGCCAGCGGCTGAGTTCAAAGTGCACTCTGCAGTCATTGGATTTAACCACTTTGAGTTGGTGATAGCACAGGACCTGAAGTGACATTCCCTGATTTCCATTCTTCCTTTTAGGAGTCAAGTCAGAGGGGAAAACGGGACAAATCCTCCTAAAACTGTGGGGCACCGTCTCTTACTGCAGACACACACACACACACACACACACACACACGCACATGCACATTTAATTTCTGGCTCTCGAGTCTTCCCCCTGCTTTCCCTCTGCATCTTGCAGATCATATCTCATGTCAGCGAGAGCAGAAGAAGAAGAAAACAGTGCAGGGTGATTATTTCTCGATACAAACCCCACGTGTTCGCTGCAATCCTCTTGTCATGGTGTCTCTCCGCAGATGTTTTTCACCTCACTTTTCACCAATGTCTGCGTGCAATGAAGCGGCATGATGTGTCCTTTTGTTTCGGCGTATGAGTTCATTCTGCAGTAGAAATGTCATTGGGTTTTGGGCGATTATATCTTTGGTGTCCATTCAACAGTTTCTCGTCCTCGGTCAAATTTTATCCACAGAAATCCATTGAACCAAACCAAGTCTTTTTATGCACAAAGGATGTAAGGAAATTGGGTGATTTGGAGCCGTAGTCTCCGTCTGGTAGGAAGCACCGTTTCGCTCAGCGGCTGCATGTCTTGCCAGTGATCCGCTCCCAGCCAAACGTTCATCCTGTCTCTGCTGGTAAATCACCATGAGGGGTGTTCTGCCAAATGGCACCAAAAGCACGACGCCACCTGGTGGTCCGTGACTGAGGCTCCGCCAAGAACTAAAGTTACCAAGACTGAAATTACCATCTCGCAATACGTAAAGCAAGAATTCATGGGTTTTTTCGAAGCTACATATAAATATATATTTATATTCAGTGTATTCAGTTCTCATCAGCTGCTGTAGGATCAGAATAATGTTCTGCAGGATGTTGTGGATCAGATGTAAATAATAACCAATTATTATATACAAAACTGACTGAAATCGGTTCAAATAGCTTAAAGTTGTAGTAAATCTTAAAAAAACAGAGAACACGAAAGTAATGCACTAAACACATCATTCCCACAAATGTTCTTTTTTTTCTTATTGCTTATGTAAGCAGTGGTTTTGTATTCCACACTTTTTTCATTTGCACTTTCATACAAATGCTTTCAGAGCAGAGAGCACTTCACAAATTTCGACGGAGCCTCTGAAACATCTTTCTTTACATAAATTGTACAGCACCAAACACAGAGTGAGTATTTCCGCATGGGCGAGCACAAAGGGTACCAGCAGCTTTTTGCCGGTCTGAACACCACATCGTTGTTCTCTCCCGGGGCGGACGGCGTGTTTGGAGCAATGACTTTGCGTCGTCTTGGACCGTGGCCTGTGATGGATGGAGTGTGTTGGGGATGAAGTCACACGGCTCACGGCGTGTGAGAGGCAGTTTCACTTCCTACCTTTTTTGGAGGAGTGCGAGGTTAAAGCCTGACAGCTTAATGGATGGTCTTCTTCTGTGCGCGCCCGCTTGCAGAACAAGGTGGTTTCATGTGGTCGCGAGGCCGCCCTGTCCTTGTTGTTTCGGAGGGTTGCGGCGATTAGCGCAGTTGCCCATTACATTGGCTGTATGACAGGGCTGCAAACCGTGGGTGTGTGTAAGTGGGTGTGTGCATGGGAAATAGAGAGCTGCAAGTGTCCGTGTGTGTGTTTTGTAGCTGTGAATGTCAAACCTCACGGGACATCGCTTTAAAACCGCACTTGTTTGCAGTGGCACGGGGAAAAAAACAAAACATCGTAAGGCTCAGTCGCCAAACTGTCTTACAGGACCTAAGTTTAACTTTCTTCTGCAGTGACGTGGCACTGGTTGTTCCAGCAGCCTCAACTTTTGATACCTTGAAGCTTTGATTTGTTTGTGTAAAGTCTTCCATTCACCATGGCACTTCTCACCCACAATGGCGGCCATCTTGGATATGCAGCGGAAGGAAACGGACCACAAATTAAGAGAAATTGAATAGTATTCACGTGTTTTTAATCAGTTTGTGTTCACTAGAACTAGTTGGGCTTTCGTTACCCTGTAAATAACCCTTCAGAGGGTGCAAGTCAACTTCACCGATTAAAGGAAGAAGCAATCAAATGTCAATGTACACATTTATACACAGTGTACTATACTCATGTGCATGGAAACCTCTGGATTGTACCTGCTTAGCAAGAGAAATCTGACCATGTGACCACGTGCTAGTTAGCTTAAAGCACCGCTGTGCCTTTACAAAAAGCCTCCTCCATAGGAGTTTCTGAACTGCCCAAAATTATAGTGTGGCCTAAAAAAACCCTTTTTTTGGTACCTTTTATTGGAAGGCCGTAAACAATGAATTCTCAGAGCTTATATATGGAGTCTCTCTATATGTATAGAAAGATATAAAGAATAATGAACCGAGTCATCCATAAATTCCTCAGGATCTGTCTTTTTCATCTTCCTACATCTCCTCTCCCTGCACCATTGCCACCATTCCACCTATCCTTTAGTCATATGACACTGCAGGAGACGCCAGGCAGTCAGGGCATTCTTTGTCCCTGGAGAAAGGAGGAGGGAGACGGGGCCGCAAGGGGGGTGGATGCGGGAGGGGAGACAATGCGAGAGGTTCCACTTCGCTCAGCTTGAATAAGAACGACCCCCCCACCCTTCCCAACACTTTCCACACATACAAACGCACTCCTCGACCAGCTCGCGGAAAGGGGCGGAGTTGAGGGCGGCGAGCCAGTGTGGAGTTCAAGGGGGGGGGAGAATAATAGAAAGAGAGAAAACGCGCTCCACCACTGCCACCCACCCGCCTCTCAGTGTGTTGTGGGTTGCCAGCATGTCCCAAGCCCACTTCGTTTCCCCCTACTCAGGAAAATCCCCCCCCCCCCTTCACAAAGGCCTCCTCGGCCGTTCACTGACTTGAGTTTGACTCCGGCATCAGAAGCCGTTTGGTCGCACTTGTGCTTTTATTATTATCACCTTCGCACCGCTCCTCTGCAATGCTCTCCATCTCACCCCCCCCCGACAACGCTCCCGTAGCCGTGACGACGGCATGTCAATGGTACGCACGCCGGTCCTGATGGGCAGGTGGCACTGGGTATGGCAGCACCTGTCATCAGTGTATGGGTGTCAATGGGCTGAGTGATAAAAAAAAGTGTAGAAGCGCTTTTAGAGTGGTCTCCACTTGGCACTTTCTGCGATGCAATTTGGTTCAAACGGGAAAGTTGTCGTCTGTGCACTGTGAGATTTCATATTAAATCAACAAAGGTTGGGCCCTGACGTCCCTGACGATGTTTTTTCATCCCAGGCGCTGGATGAGTTGTCTCATAACTTGATTACCCATCTTAACATTTGGAATAGAAAGGAATGTTTGTGAGGGAAGATGAAACCCATTGATTTGTTTTTACTGATTTTCTTCAATATATTGGTTTTATCGGGAAGTAGCATTCATTGTTTTTCCAACCATACTGGTTTGGAATAGTTTTTTCCGCATTGGACCACAAGTTACCAGCAGTGCACTAACTTTACAAAGGAAAGTCCCAGCCATCACATAATGGCTTTCTTGACTTGACTATTTACACGGCCATCGGTCCTGAGGTAATGCAATTTGTCTCTACACATTAAACGGTGAAGACCTGGAGGCAGATGCCCACTTTTAGCACAGTGAGAGCCGCACAGAATCCAGTAAGTATTTGTGAAAAAGAAGGGGGAAAATGAAGAAGCCGGCCGCAGATAGCGCTCAAACATGACAAAGTAGAATGTAAAAATAATCCAGCATAGAATGATTCCATCTCAAATGGTCTTTTAAAGACATGTTACAGAAGGCAATCATGGATGTGAGCGACGTCAGCCAACCTCAGCCTCATCTGGGACATCCAGTGTTACTATGTGGCGTAAGAATTACTGGCCTGGCCGGAAATGGGGAGTTATTTTTTTTTTTATCTGACCTGAATATTAACATTCCTCTGGAGCTGCCCGAGTGAAACCCTAAACCGGCGTTTAAGAAACATCGCTGCGATGGAAAACCCATGCATCTGCAAAAGGTTTTTTTATTCAGGAATGAGGTAAAGAATGTACCTAAACAAACATTAAAGGTATGAAACTTCTTCAACAAATACAAAACCACGTCCCTCCACACAGGAGCCGACTGTTGACCTCGGTGACCACGCTCACCTGTTGCGGCTTGGCTGACATGAATGAGACGTCTCTCACAAGGTTAATATACTTCTATACGGCTCGTAGTGTCTCTGTGTGTGCGTGTGTGTGTGTGTGTGTGTGTGTGTGTGTGTGCCCAAATCTGAACTGGAGTTGATCTTTATCTTTAATGGATAGTCAGATAATTTTGACTTGACATGAACAAGAGACAAAAAAAAATAAGAAACCACCACCAGATTTCCTCTGATTCCAATGAATAAAGTCTGCATTGCAAAGCACTTGTGGGGATCTATTGCAGGAAATGTAATATAAATCAGAGTGGTCATGTTTTATTTTGTGTATAATCCCCTGAGAGGGAGGAGTTAGATGGGTCCATTAAGGTTTTATATACCAGAATACATTTATTTATATATGTGTGTCAGTTGATCGAACACACTACAGCTTTTTTTAATGTTCATTTTAGTAATGTGTCTATCATTGATAGATACATAGAGCAATAACAACTCTCGGAGCAGGAAATGTATTTTATATCCCTTTTTTGTACAGAGGACCATTTTAAAGAGCATCAACTATGTTTTGCTCTTTTAGGAGTGTCTTGAGTTTACATTTCAGCTGTTGATCACTTGGTAGTTTTTAGTTCTATGCTCCGAAGGTGTTTTCTAGTCTTCTGTTTTTCTCATTGATTCACTTTTGATTGGGCAGTGCAACAATTCCCAGAATCTGTTTTAACTTATAGAAAAAACATTGTGGCTTCTAAAAAAGGCCTAATCAGAGGGATCTGTGTGCATGCAAATCTTGAAACGTTGATTATTTCATTTTGAAAGGGCTTGACATCAAGCTGTTGGCTATCCAAACTTTGGCTAAACCCATTTTTACTGTGGTTGTATTAATTCTATATTTAAAGATGTGTGTGTGTGTGTGTGTGTTTGTGAGAAGCATTGAGGGAGAACTATGGAGTCGGTCCCAGAGGCCTGTAGATAATAATAATGTTACAGGAGGGGGCCGGCGGTCTGCATTCTGGAACAGTTTATTACGGGGAAGTCTGCAATTCCATATTTTCTGGGTAAACATTAACTCGATCCGTATCGCAGGCGTCGCACTGTGATGCGGTACGGCGCGGAGCGTACTCTGCTGTGAATCACTTTCACACACAAGGAGCACAACGGCCTGCTTTATAGTTTTCAATGGAGACTATGGCAGTGAAGGACACTTTTGAAATACTATTAAATGAATTGACATTAAATCCCATCGTCATGTTTGTTCAGTTCCTGTCTTGCCGAGTTTAATGACGGAGATGAATTTGGATACTAAATTGTGCAATTGATGTCATTGATAATAATATTACAGTAAATGTTGACAAGACCAATAATAAGTTCCACTGACATCCTTGCACTCGTCCCATTGTTGCATTATCCCAGTGCAAAAAGCACACAAACATACACACAGTGTTCAGAATTCCAGTATCTACCAACCACATCCGTCATCCTTCCTCATCATCATCATCATCATCATCGGCAGAGCAATAAAAGTTTATAAACTAAAAGAAGAGGTGGAGTTGAACAGAAAGAGAGGCGAGTCATAATAGCTAACAAATGTAGTCTCTCTCTCTCTCTCTTCGCCCATCTGAGGGCAATTTGCAGAGCGGGGCAGTCGTGATGGATCTCTGCCTCTCAGGTGTAATTATTTTAAGAGAGATTGAGCTGTTAAGCACTTGAAAACCATCTCTGAGGATCAGTGGGTGTTTATGCTTTTCCTTTCTGTCTCTGAGGTCCCTGCACGGGGGGGGGGGGGGTGGACTCCGTCCGGCACCAGGTGATGTGGCACATTTTGGGACAGCACTTGGGCAACTAAAGTAAGAAGTTGCAGGGATTGCTAGAGCTTGTAAAATGCACACATCCAACACATGCAACGGGTGATGTAACTCGTTCATGCATTATTGAACCAGTCCTCGGTTGCCCCCCCCCCCCCCCCCTCCCCCCGGCGTTACCATGGAGCTGCTCCATGCTCTTTTCAGCAGTGGATCACCCGTGGGCCTCAGGACGAGGTAAAGAAGAAAAAACATGCTGCCGTTAGTTACTCCGAGTCCAGCTAACATATTAACCCCCTCCACCCCCACAGGGGACCTTTTATTTGACTGATCTTATCTGACCACAAGAGGAAATTGGCTTTGATGACTTCCATAAGTGAAAGAAAGTGCAGAATACATTCCATGTGATTTCTTTTTCATCCCCCCTCCCACCCTTCTGCCACCCGGCCTACTCCTCCTCTTCTCCCACTTTCTCGTAAGGCTCCAGATCCAATGGGAAAAAAAGAGGGTATCAAATCATTTGTAGACGTATAAAATACCCTCAAGAATACGTGTTGGGATGGAAAGCGGCCTCAATGAAGTTTTTCTGCAACATTAAAGCAAAGGCAAAAGTTGGCTTACTCCAGAGGTCATAGGTCAAGTTCAAGCATACAAGTTATAACCTTAAGTTTTGATTCCTGTTGCAATGTTTTTCCTCCAGCCGAGCACAGAGCAGAGGAGGTGTGATTCCTGATGGAGCTAAATTTAGATGCTAGTTTATGGTACAGCATCAAACCCTTTCTTCTTTGGGTGTGGTCTGAGGACTGTTCAGATGTCTTTGGCTAAACTGTTGATCCTTTGAATCAGTCACTCAGTTTTGAAGGCTTTTGTTTTATTGTTAACACTTCCTGCCCTGCTGTTAGAGGCCAACCCCACCCGGCTGGTGACAACGGCTGGACGGGTAAAAGGGTCTGTGCCGCACAACCGGGCTGCTACACGAGTGAGTGGTACTAACGTCACTTTTGTCATGGGTTGTTTCATTGAGATTTTAACCTACTGATGGACATTTTCATAGTCCAGGAAACATCTTACTACTTTTTGTTGAATGTTTCCCCATAAAGATTTTCTTTCAGAGGTTGTTTAAAACTATTACATTTTAGTTTGCATTCTCTTTAAATGTGCATAAACAGGTTAAACCGTAATGCATGCATGTGTGCACACATCTGCTTTTCTTTTCCCCTCCAATGTGGCCCGTAGACTGGAAACACCTTTCCTCCTCTTTCACCCTGGACAATGGCAAAGTGAACCAAGGAATCTTCATTCGTACACAACCTTTGTCATGCCGTATTAGTGTTATTTCCAGACATCTGTGCCCATCTACACACACACAACAACACAAGTCAAAATGATTCCATTAATAAGTCACCTCTGTGGTATTTAAGTGAAGCTTTCGGATTTAAGACTTCCTCTTTGCTTGATGGAACTCACCCGGCCTTTTAGAGCTACCTTTGTGTGATTTATATGCCTCCGGTGGATTAGGAGTACTCAAAAGCCATTTAAATCACAATCCTCTGCGTTCCACAGCGGTGCTGGAGGAACAATGCAGTGCGGTGCGGGGAAAAAAAGGGCCAACAAGTACTAGGCCGATAGTTATAAAGCAGCCATATTCCAAAGAAGGGCCCATGAATAAAAGTGCAAACCCCTCTATTAGGGGGATGTGCCTGAACTTGAGCGGGAAGGAATGTTTTGGATTCACAAGGATCCTGTGTGTGTGTGTGTGGTTGTATGTGAATATGAGGTTTTAAGTGTGTGAGTGCATGAGTGCGCTGTAAAGCTCTGCATGAATGGATGAATTGACCCCAGGTTAGCATGTTCCATTTATAAGGAGGAATTCAAGACTTTGCAAGAGCCTTTCAGTACGACGACCAAATCACGAGCTGATGCACAGCTGCAGATAGTCGTCCACTTCCTGTGTGCAGCTGATAGAGCCGTGAAAGATGGCCTCTGTGGGAGAAGCGGTGCATGCCTTCGGCGGTCCGATATCTCCAGCCGTATCTGTTTTTATCATGAGAGGGCTGTTTGTGTGCGCCTCTTCACAGGCTTGTGTTTGTGCGTTGTATGTGTGGTCAGGGAAAAAAAAAGAAAAGAAGCGAGGCTGTTTCCTTCTGAAAATGCCGGGAAAGGGACATAAATCTCCTCGGCTCCTGGTGGGACGTCACGGAAAACGGAGACCTTAAAGGCGGGCGGGCCGGCAGCTCGGGGGAGGGAGCGCAAACATCAATCGAGGAATCCGAGGAGAACGTGTTCTGGGTCCTGTCGGATGCTCACGAATGGGCCAGAGAGTTTGTGTGTGTGTGTGTGTGTGTTAGCTTTTCTCCCTCTATGCTTGTGTGTCTTTGTGGTGGAGTTGTGTGTGTGTGTCTGTGGATGAGCGCTGTGAGTTTCAGTGTGTGCAGACTCCTGAGAATGCCTCTCTAACTCCCCTCTTCTGGGGTGGAAACGGGCAATAAATAGCAGGGTATCTCCTGGCTACGGTCCACCAACTGAGGCCCTGGCAAGGAAGTGACTCAAGAAGGAGGAGGAGGAGGAGGAGGAGGAGGGGGGGGGGGGGGGTGGTGGTAAGAGGATTTTTGTGTCTCTTATTATCAGTCAGCCAAGGCAAACCACACTGGTAGGCCAGAGAGGGAGGTGGGGAGGAAGTAGAGGAGGGGGGGGTTATTTGGCTCTTTTCAGGAACTGACTTGTGACCCTCCGTGTGCTGCGAGCCAAGAAGCACGCTGGGAGAGTTTGTTGGCTGACACCTGAGCGATGAATGCTCGCCCTGGAGCTTGTTTTGCTTGATAGAAAATAAAAAATTAACTTTCTCCCTTAGGAAAGTGTTTCTTTTTTTTCAGCTGGGGGAGGAAATAAGAGCCCTGAATAAGCTTCCATCCCCCCGTTTCCCAGGGCAAAGTGTTTCAGGCAGGTAAGTAAAGATTCTACGTGGGCCGCTGCAGTGACTCGTTACCGGAGGAACAACAGGTACGAGAAGGGGGCAGGGCCTAGAAATGCTAATTTCAACTCTTATCAGCCCAACGGACCTCTGTGACGTAACGTAAAAACTGCACAGTCTTCACATTCTGTTGTCCGCTGTTCTTTAAATCGCATCAATGATTGGCACTGGAAGGCGTTGAATCCACGCAGGATGAATGCGCGCCCTGTTCCCGCTATCGGCGCGACACACATCCCGTCCAGAGGCTCCTTTCGAACTGCATAATCATAAGTGCACACAATGAAAAGCCACCACTGTCGGGCGAGGGACACCTACCTCCACCCGGCCACCATCTGAGTTCCCAGGTGGGTGTACAATATGGCAGACTTTTGTTCCGCGTGTGTGTGGAAAAGCACACACTGTCAACACGGGAGAGAAAAGCTAATATTTACCACTCATGGCCTCGGCTTTAATATTAGCTGGAGGCGCTAGCCGAGAGAACAGAGGTCTCACTCTGGCCTCGCTTCCTGCCTGAAGGCAATATCCCAAAATGTGTTTCTATTTTTTTTTTTTTTTTTTTTATCGTTTGCTGCTTTATTAAACTGGGATAGATTGGAAAGTGTCACAACGTTATGCATACAGTACTGCAGTCTACAGATTTACCAGAACTCTGGCTTCCTTGTGTTGACCTTTCCACACCTTGTGTCCACCATGTATTAGTCCTAAATTAAATTATTTGTAAAAAAAAAAAATCCATTGAAAGTGGTCAGTTTATTGACATAATATTAGTAAATTACCACAGTCTCAATAGAAGTAGGAGATGTCAGACATGAAAAAACCTATCTATTAAATGCTTCCTGCTTCAATTCAAAACAAAACCCCTTCATTTGCTAACATTGCAGCTTTTCATTTTGGATTATTCTTTACAAATGAGCACACACATGTTGGTTCTGTTGGTTCACGTTTGACTGTTGATGTCCAATCTCTTTGTAGAGGAAGCGCTGCCCGTGTGGATACGTTTTGAAAAAGTATAAAAACCCCTAGTGGCGAATCGGAGGATCTGCAACTCAGGCAGAGTAAAGAGATCATACAGAGATGACTTTTTATTCAGTTAATATGTTTTATTAGCAACACAAACCAACCAACTGCACCTCAAACGATTCCCCGTCACACACAGCCTTACAGCAGCCTTGTGGTAATCACGAGGTAATGACGTGACCCACGCAGTTAATATTCTGCACATTTTTACCCCTCTCTGCTGCGGGGTGCATATTAAAGACAAACGGGCCATGTGCCCTCAACTCCAGACAAGTTCTTGTCCAAGCATTTCAACTAAATGCCGCATGAAATGAGCCCCGCTGTGGGTCTCTGGCGCGGGACCCACATCAATATCGCACTCATGGCGGCGGCCAGGTGTTTGGTGGGGGGCAATTCTCAATCGAAATGTTCTATCCCGCTTCCTGGGAGCTCGGGGGAGCTGTATCGTGTGGATATTAGTTTCTCCGCCTTGCTATCCGCTCCTTCCGTCTTGTTTTTGGCATTCCTCCGATCCGGGCCGAGTGCGGTCGGCTGTGTCTCCCACTTGCAACACCTGCCACAAAGAAACAGCTGTGGTCCGGCACAACATCATTAGTGCAGCTGAAAGAGAAGGCAAGGCCTGGCCTAGCCGTCCCCGCTCCTCCGTTGGCCCCCCCCCGGGAAGAGTTCAACTCCGGGGCATCTGTACAATAGACAAACATTTTTACGATAAAGACGTGGCCCCCCCCCCGTTTCCCTTAACTCTTCAGAATATTAGACGAGTAACACGATCGTCTAATATTCGTGCAGTAATCGATACGTCTGCAGTGAATGTGGAGGATGAGAGAGAGAGAGAGAGAGAGAGAGAGAGAGGGAGGATGTGCTGCCATTGATTTGTGAAGATACCGCAGTGTAGGCCTTTCTTAACGGCCTCTGTTCTTTCAGGAACGGAGCAAGGAGATTTGACCCCTGCGGGTACCAAGGGCTCCTGCGGAGAGCAGACGCCAAGCCGCAGACCCGAGGCCGCTGTAAAAAAAAAAGTGGGGGGGGACCACGGCAGCAAAAAAAAAGTCATTTTGTTTTCCTCGTGAGACTTTCCCTCCACCTAATCCCATTAGAAATCCTTGGGGTTTCCCCCTATCCAACTCATAAAGTTGTGTTATGCGTAACGGATTGTAGGCTGTGACTATTTAGGTTGTTTGACTCGTGATTGCATCATCAGAAAGTCTTTTCATCACCGCTCACGATTCAACGCGTCAACGTTGAAGGTGACGGATACGAGACCTGGAGCCTTAGTATTTAATATCAACGGCTCGCCCACATGGAGACATCAGCGTCTGCAGCGTTTCGCTAAAGAGGGTAAACAACGGCTAAAAGGCTTTAAAGTTGAGATGTTTTCCTGCTTTTTAAACGACAGGATTGTGATAATAAAAGAAAATATAAAAGTGAGGTAAAAATTCCAACTTAGAATTATTTTTGCAATTTCATGCTCAGTGTTATGAGGGTCTTAATTATGATTAATAATCATTTCATTGAATGAAGAAGTTTGGTAGCGTTGTCTTTATTTCATCTCTTTTCCTGTGCAACTTCACTCAAAAAAATACTGATATATTGGAAAAAGCGATAACGAGGTCGATCACTCCACTTATTCAAGATGACGTCACTTGGCTGAAGGAGTTTCTGGAAACAGTTTTTGAAAAGTGAAATCATTCCTTTTTCCTATTTGCTGTTTTTATTCCTAGTGCTTAGAAGAAGGGGGGAGGGGGAGGCCATTTTAAGACTCAACACTAGATTAAATAACCAGTTTTTTAGATGAATATTTCTTGCAGTGGATACCTACCGGAGAAAATCAATCCGTCACCATGCGCACAGAAAGGAAGCCTTGGCTGGGGAGAGATACTGCCCTTAATGACATGTCTCTGTGTGCCTGGACCAGAGGGTGAAGTAACCGGATATTTAAACAGAGATAACAGTGTGTGCCAAAGGGGCCGGGATTGGATATGACTGAAACCCCATGGCAACCGGCCGGGGCTATCGGATATGGAAAGGTAAATAGTAATGCAGCCGTAGCATGTTTTAATGCTGTAAATTAAAAGCTCGTGTAGCATTCATGCCGGGGTGATATATAGGTGGGGAGCTTCTTCCAAGTTTTTTCATTAGTGATTTCCTCCATGCTTTTAGCGGCATGCTTGTTTTTAAATCAAGATTTTTAAACATGTGTTTTGGCTAATCAGGATCTGTGTGCAGAAATCAGATATGCTGGGTTTCCAAGCAGGAAGATTGAGCGCCGCACTACGCGGGAAGGCACCACAGTACCATAAAGTCAGAGAGGAAGAGAGACCTTACGAGGGAAAAAAACCTTGAACGTTTTTGTGTTTATCTAACAAATATCTGTGGCAGTTGAAGCCCCCCCCCCGCTTCCTCTCACCTTGTGCTGTATATGCTGATATAATCTACTCCTACATTTTCCAGAATGGCTTTGACATATCCCAGAGAGCAGGTCTGAACTTGTTGAATCCAGCTGTGGGTTATAAAGATTACTCCCTGTTTAACCGCAAACTGTGTTGTGGCTGCATTGCATTCTGGTCTGTTGGGCCCAGAATGGAGGGACTGTTATCGCTGTCTATTATCTCGCTGTAGGTCTTTTTCTCTCTCAAACCTGATGTGTATATAATCAGATTTTCTGCGATCAAACTTTTCTGATGATGTTAGGTTTTCGTCATCACATTATGCTCAGAATAGAGGAAGAATGGTTTTTAACCGTATAAAGCTGTGATATATTAAACCAAGAAATTCTCCAGTGCTCCAGTGACCAAAGCGGCCCACATAGAGTATCTAAAACTGGAGCATGTACAAAAGAGTTGCCATTCTCTTAACCACTAACACTCGGATGCCCTTGAGCAAGGCATTACAACTTCTGACCGCTCTGACATCCTCAAGTGAAACCTGCCTTGGCTTTCGGGGAAGTTCCCAAGGATGAAAGGGAAGCAGCTGAAAGCAGACAAATATGTTTTAGAAATGGAGATGCCGCTGCCTTTTTCCTTCCGCTGCGCACTGATCTGTGTCAGTCGACTCTGTTCAACGTTACGTCGGAAAGACGAAGACAGAGTTCCCTCTCAAAGTCACCGCTCAAAAGCAATGTGGTAATAGGAGCAGCTTAGCGCCCGCACATGCAATCGTACACAAGTTTGTTTTTCCTGCTCCCTCTCTCTCTCTCTGTGGGTTGAACCTGAATTCATAAGGAACATATTTTCCCCTTGCGGTTTGAGGATTACGTTTCAAGACAATGGTGGAAAACGATGCGATTGTGGAACTGTGGAGTCTCGAGTGTCCACGCGTCTGAAGAGTTGTTGACATTTCCAGTCTATGAACCCGTTATTCACCGTGATTTACTGCGAGTCTGTGACAGTGCATTACCATTCAATTCCAACAGCACAGCACAGTCCGCCGTTGCAGAGCGTGACACGGATGGCTAACGGAACGCGCTAACGGTGACGGCATCTTCCCGCCAACGGCACCGCGATGCCACGGACGCTAACGGGAGAGCGACGAGAGGAGTGTATCAGAGGAGGCAGAGGGGCATGTTTCCCATCATTAACGGTCACTAAACGCCCCCCCCCCCCTCCATGTTTCAAGCACCTCCGACCATCGCCGGGCCTTCTGGATCAGGTGATGCTCAGCAAAAGGGATTAGCGGAAACTGGATCCTTTTGGCAAAGGCACAGGAATTTTTTGTTACAATGATCTAGGGTGGGGCGTGCCAAGGAATGCCTCCTCAAAGGGAAGGAGAGGACTACGCCGGGCTGAAGTGCGAGGGAGTGGCGTTTTTTTGGGGGGGGGGTCGCGTTTCTTCCAAGTCCCCGGCCATGTCTCATCTCCCCCTCTCCTCTGGTTTTATTCCAATTTCCCTGTGAGTTTTCTGAAGTGCGCACACACGGGCTTCTTCAAGTTATATTTGCATTTCTTGCGTAAGGCGGTGTACTTTGTTTAAATGACCTTTTGGTCTCTAACAGCGCGCCATCTTTACATGCTCAATGTTTTTCACATATTTATAAACTAATGCAACGGTCACACCATGGATTTAGCTCAGTTGCTAGGAAGGTGAAAGAAAATAGTCTTGGAGGGGGGGGGGGGCAGCATTGGAATTACCTCCACGATTTAAAAAAAGTTAAAGCTGGGGGTCAACAAAGGGCTCTCTGTCTGGGCAGCGCCAAAGGAGAAATACTATCTGCTGCCATGGTTCCCCCCCCCCCCCCCCATCCTGCCCCTTGGGCTGATTACGACAGCGGGGCAGGGTGGGCAGAGTGCCACGCCATTGCCTCGTCCCACAGCCCCGTTGACGACTGTTGCGGGTCGGCTCCTTCCATTCACACGCGGAGAACCAGACGGGACGAAACTAAAGCTGTTGAATCTCTGGCGTCCTGTGCGAGATCCAGGAATCTGTGCCGCGCTCGCCAGCTCTTAATGTTTTCTGTGTCATTTCTGGTGTCACAAGTAAAGAGATATTGAATGAAATAGGGGAAATAAATTGTTGCTCACAACTGTGGTACCATAACATTTACCTTCATAAGGTTCCGTTTTTAACACAGCCGTTTAGAGCTGTTTTTTTCAATTATGAGGCCACACTTTGTGGTGTTCGCAGGTGATCTGCGGAAAGATCAGTTCGGAGGAGTTGAATTTTAATGACGGTGACTCTGAAGTTCCTTTGGGACATCTTAGAAAAGAATAATAACTCAGTAAATGGTCAGATTACACGCTGTGCACTGGTGAGAAGAGCAATACATGTCTCTGGCTCCATTTAATCCAATTAGTAATCCTCAACCTTGCTTTCTAAGGCATAGAAGGAATAGAAGGTGCTCCTAATCGCCGTGGAATCTGCAAAGATCCAGCAAAAACATCTCCTCCTCCTCTTTCCTCAACTAGATGTTCTTATTTCTCAATGTGCAGATGGCAACAGCTGTCTGTTTGTCAGGTGGCAATTCTGTTTTTTTCCAGAGCCTCTCAATGCCGTCAATCTATAGGACAAGATTTGACACTTCTCCAGTGTAAGTTAAATACTTTCACATTTTAATTCAGATGGATGCTCGGGGATCTACTATCTTGCGCCATTTTGGGCACTGAATATGTCAGTCGGGACCATCAGATTGAGTGCAGAGTTCATTATCTTCTTTTAAATCTGCAGTTTACTTTGGAGCCACATGGCGGAGCCTGATTATTCGAATAATTGTCATTATTGACAAAAAAAAAAAGAAGAGGCAATCTTAAAAATACAAAAAAAGCCCAATAAATGCTGTTCATCTGGACAGATGGGACTTTGTTACAGGACTCAAAGAATAGGTAGGGGTCGCCAAATTAGGAAGCCACAAAACATTACTTAAGGCTCATTAACGTTGATTCCACCATCAGATGCTGCTCCCGCTCGGCCACTCCTCCTTCTCGTGCTAGACAGAAGAAAGAGGACAGAGGACATCGATAACAGGGGTCACACCGGAGCAGCAGGAGACGAGGAGCAAGCGAGCAACCTTCACCACAGCAACACCCCCCAAACGCAACCCCCCCAGCACACATCACCCCTCGGCCCTGAACCGAGTCCAAATCTAATACATTCACAGGCCGGGGCCCAACTTTCACAGCTGTCACACATTTTCAACAGATTCCAGCAGCCCTCGATGAGGCTGTGGAGAGGACATTCCTGCGCCATGACACATCGGCTAAAAGGAATTACCGTTAACATCTGATATTGTGGAAGTGGGAAATTTGCCACCCTGACCTTGCCCAAAGCACTCCGGAACTCAGGGTCATGGATTTATTATCTCAGATGGCCCTCAGAGGTCACAGGGGGCCGATTGGCCCCCCCACCCCCCTCCCTCACAGTTCCGGCAAAAACCCCTGCAGCCCCAAGTGTGCTATTCATTAAGTACACTATGCAGCTTTGTGTGTGTGTGTGGGGGGGTGGAATGGGACGGTGGGGGTCTGGGGATTGAGGGGGGGTTGTTGACTCGCGGGGGTGGGAGACACATGTTACTGTTGCTCTATGGGTATTTGTCATAGGAACGGCATGTCTTGTCTGACGGAGAGGCCATTACCAGCTGTTGGGCTTCAGCAGCGTGATGCAGCCAAGCACCCCCCCACACCCCCCCCCCTCCCCTGGACCAGGGTGGACGCGTCAACCTGCGATGCACATTTGCACACGTGTCCCTGCAGCCTTGGTGTGTGTGTGCGTGTGCGTGGACTTTCACCAAAGGAGGATGTTTAAATTTTTCCATGTGCTTTGCAGGTTATTTTCTATTTTGCCTCAGAGCGTGTTTACTGCTGCTGGCAAAACCGCGCACGGATCCATAAAGATGGGCTTAGGTGGTGCTTTGAGATATATTTTTAAAAAGTATACAAACAACAATGATGCTCACATTATGACCTCTAGCAGGTTAAATGTGTTCCATTAGTTCAGCATATTAGCATGCTAGCACTTGGTAATTAGTAAAGAGCTGAAAATACAGCTGGAGGTTTGTTCCACATTTTTTATGAGATGTGGAGAAATTTCACTTCAAACACCCCAAAGTGAAAAGTAACCAAACTTCATCATGTAACATATAAAGCAAGGCCATCAAAAGTGAGATGAGATGCAAGGCAAGCTGTGTCTCTTCATGCTTTAAGTGGACAGAAAAAAACGAACAAAACCCACTCAGACGTTTTAGGAGGGAGAGCGCACATGGAAAATGTATTTATTTTCTATTTTCACCACATATTTTTGTACATTTTCTATTTCTGTACACTCCTGGCTGCATCCAGTGACCTGTTAACCTGTTAGCTTTGCCATTGGGTTTAAGAGCACCTGCACCTCAAGACCTCTTCGTCCTCAGAACATATTCTTTAGAATGCTCATAACAGCTAAATATTTATAGAAAGTCACGCCGCCAAAAGTAACCCACCCGATTTTCTAAATAAGCCCTCTTTCAAAATAAAGCCCAGATGTTTCACTTTTTTTCTTTTTGGTTCCCGATCTTGACGACTGCGAGGAGTCGGCGTGTGTTTTTCGTTGGTTTCCATGAGCGGGGAGTGCGATGATGGTCGTCTTAGTAATTCCCGAGGAAACCCCAGGGCTCCGCTTCCAGGAAGTGAAGGGAAACTATGCCCGAGCCTGCGTCATCCAGTGAGTTGACTAAACAGGGACGGAGGGATATCTTGTGAGTCAGTCCAGACCCGGTCGTCCGTCCCTCCTCCTTCTCACTTCCACGACGGTTCAATTTCCTCACTGGATGTTCACTCGGTCCGAAAGAATTTAAAGTACTTGTTCAAGTGCTTTGCCACCACGTCTCTGGATTCGTCACGTGACGAGAGCGCTCCCAAGAATTACTAAGAGCATAGTGGCAGAATCTGACAGAAACCAATTTGTTCACTATAAGTGTGGTCTGTCCCCCGTGTGAACAAAACCCTCTTTTACGAAGATGTGATTTTAAATGATCAGTTTTATCTGTATTTCATTGGTTAAGATGTATATACCACTCAGAAAGAATTCTATCCTCAAAATGTGTAACTCTTTCTTAGTAATGACACTCGTGGTATTTTTTGCTGCAGGCAAAAAATGGTCTCACAAACTGCAACACAAACGTCTTGTTAACACAACGGTTCATTCCAGAAATGTCTAAAAAGGGCTTCTGACACAAAGAAATGGCCAAACTGAGATCCATTTTCAATGAAAGTAAATGTATTATTTTCATGTTGTATGGGAAAGTCCCATTAGAATCACAATGGTAACTGTAATTCACATCCAAGCTTTAGCCTACAGCTTTTACATGAGGTTAAAGATGATCCTGTCCACCTGTAATCCTCTGTGTAGACTAAACACTGGCATTCTTCAATAAAAAATACCTCTTGTAAATATGCACAAAGCCAATTTCAAGCTTTGAAGCCAGCCTCAGTGGCTGTTATCGATATCCTATTGCTGCATTACCTGATATTAAAAGGATCCCTGCCAGATGACTGGAAAAAAAACCCATGTCAAGTTGCTCTGGTTCTGCTGTGCCTTCAGGGAAGGATTCTTAGTTTTCCTATTGTCTGAACAAAGACATGGACAAGTCTGTCATTTGACCGTCTCCCTCTGCTGTGTACACCTCAGAACCAGGCCTGACAGACTGTGATTCATCTGAAGGGAAACTAGGTCGGAGCACAATAGGCTCTTCATGAAGTGAGGCTGTAAGGTCGTAAAGCTAGAGGGAACATATGCGCGGCGGCCATCTTGGAATTCAAGTCCGAGGAAACACTGAAGACGGGCTCAGTTTGTTTTGCTACCTGCTCTCTCTTTTTTTTTAAATCCCCTTTTGCAGTTCAATCCATTTTGTGGTGCAACGATAAAATCCATGCAAAATAAGCTGCGGGGTATTAAAATACACTGCGCATGCTTTCCACAGCCGTTTCTCCATGCATTATTGAAAACACCATCAATATTGACACTGTACGCCTGTTCGTTCAGAAAGTCTGTGGATTTTGCCTAAATATTTTAACAACCCCTCTTCAATTTATACCTCTTCCCCCCACGAGTCTGTGCCTACGCGTCTCAGGCCCTCTACGATATGAAGTTACTGGCTGGGCCCTGTGTCCGGTCTACCTTACAGCAAGGAAATGAAATGTTAAATATTTACCGTTCCCCTGGTATGCAACCCCGCAGATTCCAGCTGTGATGGGTAGCAGCCACATTCCTCTCGCAGGAAGTTTATCCTTACTCGTTTTCTTTTCTTTTTTTTCTCTCCTTCAGCTCCTCGCCGTCCCGGCGGTGCTTTTGAACATGGCCAGCGGCTTAGGCATCAGCCTCAATCTCTGTCATGGAACACGCTAACATGTGTCACCGCGGTCGGGGCGTGAGCCTTTCCAGGACTGACGGGGCATTTCCAACATCTGTCATGCTCAAAGTTAAATCTCTGCACCTCTGTCAAACCACCAGACCCGTCCGATTACTTTATTTTCTTTTTGGTTTAAAAAATATGTACCACATTTTAATCCTTTGCTTCAGTAATTTAATAACGTCTGGTAGACTTTCTGTGATAAACGACGTGTGTTGTGATGCTCAGGGTAGTGATGTGCGTTGACAAAAAAATGACAAAAGTTGTTGCTGGTTAGTTATGACGCAGACATTTTCTATTTCACATTTTACAAAGAACAACTGTTGAGAAATATTTGAGAATTTGATCTGAAGACACTGATTAAAACTCTCATTGACGGCCCATTTGGAAATGGGATAAAAAACAAGTATTTAGGCTTAGAAACCGTGTCTGACCCGCCCCGTTTGAGTTCCTTCAGGGCAGTGCTGCACCTTTTCACAGCTAACCGTGCTCTCCATTGTATTATTGTAAAACAATAGTTTTGTGATAGTCACATGACATGCACCACTGGCCAGTATTTTGTTGCACTATAAAATACATAAAGCTTCAACAGGGTGATCAATGAGAAAACACAATTCAGCCATCAGTTGACGATAGGCAATGGGATTAGATCATGTTCATCATTTAGTTAACTTTGAACGCAGTTGTGTAATCTTCTCTATTATTAATACTATTTCTCTTGAGAGTGTCCCTATCGTTATAATAAACAAAACATCATTTACTTTCTGCATCCGTTTTCTGCTCCGAGCCACACCAGCAGACGTGTCCAATCACCTGTTTGATGTTGCCGTACTAATGTGTCAGACTGTTACTTTAGTGCAGAAGGACAAAGCCTATAAATGAACCTAAAGGGTTGCAGAGATGATGCGATACTGATCCGTACGCAGCCTGCATGGACTAAAGGCAGCATAGAATGTACAATAGTTGTCTAACTTTGTCTTTTTTTCCCTGCCGTTTCATGTTACCAGACATAACTTGTCCTCGCTATATCCAGGCTTGATAGAAAGCTCCCCATGAACAGCATCTGTTATATTTAAGGCATTTATAATCAACTGATCCATTAAAATTGCATTTTGGACTAATCCTTCAATCTGAAAACTGCACTTTAGTCACAGCAAAGAATACGACCAAATTTCAAACATAGCTCTTGTGAAAAGAAATGGGAGTCGACTGATTTCACAATATCCCCAGCACAAAGCATCTCTTTACCCCTAAGACCCCAGGCACCCCACCCCCTAAGATGTAGCCTTTTGTTGAGTGCATGTGACTGTAGAAATGGCTCGGTAGGAAATGCCAGACAGGCCACACAAAAAAAGAGAAAAATAGTTGTGGGAGCCACCCTCTCTGCATCAATTCGGCTGCAACAAGAAGCAGTTTACAGCTGCTTTATTGTTATTACTCTGCTGTTTAAGCTGTCTTTCATGTCAAAAGTCTTTTCCTGCTTACAAATCACCAGGAAGCAATCCCTTTGGCCGCACTGCTGTGCCCTAAGCCCCTTCCTAGGGTTCCTTCCTTTGATCACCTGTAACGTTGGCCATCAAGTTAAAAAATAGAGAAATGGGCTGCTGGGATAAGCTTGTGTTCTTGTCTGGAACGGAGGACGCCCCCCCTCCCCCCCCCCCATTCTACTTTCAGCAATTCCTTTTTTCTAGTTTCGGCTCTCTCGACGAGCCTGGGAACAAAATCGAGACGGGAGGGGGTAAAGGGGGGGGGGGGGGTTGCGGTCGTTGAATTGTTTGGGAAATGATTGTGCTTTGGCTGCATTAATGAGTCCTCGCGGTACACAAATGTATTTACTAATTAGCTTGGAAATGCAGCTCCGTGTCCCAGATAGAGACACATAAGCAGCTCTGACCTTTAACCCCTGGGCTTTGGATTCAAGGTTAAATGTGCGGCAGTGTCCCCTGAGTGAACACCACTGTCACATAGTGGCCCCCAGCCAGAGGCCCAGACCAGTTGTCACCGCTTGAGAGTTTTAAGACCTGCTTAATTGGCTTCCCTGAGTGCCGGAGGGGGTGAGCCCGCTTGTTACGAGACCTTCTGTTCCAGAGGAGGGAGGGTCGGTAGGGGTCCCTTATCAGCCGTCGTTGGACACCTCCGGTGGCTATTAATCAGAGCCGGAGCCTGACTGGAGCCAGCAGAGGATCCGTGGAGGGGAGGGAGAGGGAGAGGGAGGCCGAGTCTGGAGCCTTCCCTGGGCCTCACATAGGGAACCTCAACAGAAAGACACAAACAGTCCGTTCCCCCGCCCCCCCCCCCCCCCCCCGCGAGTCCTACTCCACTCCTCCAGCCTCCTCACTCATATTGATTTAGGTTGCGTTTAGCCCCCTCTGGCCAGGGCCCATCCATTTTAGCTGGTGTGACAGGTTTATGGTGCCCTCTCACTGTGTTATTATATTGGTGCTGCGCTGCCAGTTGCTATTGTGCTAATGAAAATTTAGCATCGGACACAATATTCTTTTTCACAGGACGCGCTCCCAGCGTGCAGAATATCTTGAGTGCATTTATTGGATTGAAAGCGCTCATTATTTTTAACGTTTGCGACGGACCGGGCCGAGAAACGGTTTTATTGACTGGAAAACAGATATTGGGTGTTAACCAATCTCATTCGAGCAGGCTTCCGTTGCATGCAAGTAAACAGCTTGTGAGGAGAGGAAAAGAGGTGGAACGCAGTGACCGAAATGCAACCTCCAAAACCCGTCAGTTTAGGTTTTGTATTCGTTTTAAATTGGCTGCCTGCTGATCTCTGAAGTCCAGCTTCATTCTCGCACCTAAAAATTGCAAAAACTGTCAGCAAATTGTTGCCAAACATGCTGACGGGAACGTTTGATTCAGGGAAATCCATCGGAAAGCTGTGATATTTCATTCGAAAAAACACGGAAACCTCATGTTGGCACCAAAGGGAAACTCACAGAGTCACAAAGCCATAAGGTGTCAATGAAAATCCAATCCATAGTTCTGGAGATATTTCTGTCTGAAACAGAGAGACAGACTGAGCCGCACCGAAAAGGTCCCATGTTGACTTAATCAAATGAGTTATTGTACATTCACAAAGCCACCGGAGGTCCTAATCTGTAAAATACTTCCCAAATTCTGCATTGTTTCCAACATCAACCGGAGTAAAAACATCTTCTACAGATTTGATGTGTGGACCTTGAAGTGTGTTAATGAACAAAAATGCGTCCTTCCCGCACAGACTTTCAAAAGAAACTACCAATCACAAAGCCAAAGGAGCGAAATTCCTTACTATAACAGCTACTATAAGATTAGAGAGGAGGGGGGAACTTTCTGATGAATTTCAAGTTTAAATGGAAAGCTTCTGTGGAGTGCACTACAAAGCGCCATGTGTAAATATTGAATAATGAGGCGCTTTCAAGTCCTCCACTTTGTATCTGCCACAAAAAAAAAAATCAGCATTAATGACAGCTTTTGGTGTGGTTACATCACACGGTCTCGTGGAATGCATTCCCCGGAGAGAAATTTGTTGATATTGGTCTCCAAAGGCATGAGATTTACAAGCTCTCGTGCATTTGCACTCAAGATGTGCTGACAAAAATTCATTGACACACATGTGACCGATATTAATGAGCAGCTAATGCAAGACGCCGCGAATCAGTCACCGTCGGGCACACAAACACAAAAAGTGGCTGTGACTACTTTGTACAAGCTGCAGATGGTGTACATGTACATCCACATGTTCACCTAAACTATATTTATGTTTATCACTCAGGCAGTTGGCACCTTTTTAGTAGGAGCAGAGATAAACTCCAGGTTCACGAGTTCTCAACTACACGAGCAACGTTAAAGGTCAAGTGCCTCCAAAAAGCTGATTCATCCCACTGCCACAATTTTTAAAAACATCTAAAAAAGGAAAATAATGCGAAGCTATTGGGAGTCATTTCAGTATTCCCGACAGGCTGGACATACGCCGAACACGCTGAGTCACACAAATCATTTGTTATTCACTGTGGCCCGACATTTACACACACTCATCCTGGGGGCGGCGTACGTTGCCAAGGAAGTTGCGTTGCTCGGCACCAGCAGTTCTTACCAGAACCAGTGGAAATGAGTGCTGAAAGTTTGCGTTTTCTATTTTTTTGGCAGAGCCAATAAACATATTTTTCATTTGTCATCCCGTGGACAACTGACTTCAGATGAGTCATGAAGTAACCGCAGCAGAACACTTTGGTTGTGTGAGTTGTGTGAACACCAACACTCGGCCCTGACAAGTCCTTATGCGCAAATGGAGCAGATACAAAAACGGAAGTTTGCCAAATAAAAGAAAATGTGAACATGTTTATTTGAAGTCGTAAATTGCGGTGCAGCAAGTGTTCTGACTCACACCCCCTCCCCCCCACAAAAAAAACATTTTTTTATGCTACAGTAAATTAAAAAAAGTTTCATTGCAACACAGCTTCGTAATGTCCAAATGAAGTTGCACCTTCAAGGAAAAAGCGATTTTTGAGTTAGAGACGCCTTCAAATCGTAACACAAACAAATGGCACACACCCAAAGCGGCGACCAGTGAAACCTGAGAACGGGACACACATCAATCACCCTGCAGACACGACAGAACACCCACCACAGCGGGTTTCACCTCTTCTGAGGGCTTCAGCGCGTCACCAGCACAGTGCGTGGAAGACCTTCAGACGTGACACACTGGCCCTTAATCCACATTATACACAAAGAGGAGGATAGATGGGCATCACACACACACACACACACACAAATCACTCGAGCAGCGAGGCAGGTTAACAGTTACTCGTGTGTGTGTGTGGGTTCCGTGTATGATTAACGCGGCTAAATGGTCTCCTGCACAAAAGGTGTGGTTGTTTGCTTTGATAGTCCCGGCAGCAACGTATGGTGACACACACAAAACACCTGTCTAACGGCTACACAAAGGGCTCGCACAGAGGCAAAAAGATAAGAACACGGAGTCCCCTCGTGTAAATTACCTCTGCGGAAGTTAAGTGCGTTCAGTCTTTACCTGACAATTCCCACAAAACCCTTTTCCCCCACTTCTAAATGTTAAAATAGCGTTAGCATGGAGCGCGCTCGCGTTACAGTCGTGTTCAAACAGGTCCCTGAGAGTCACTTCTCCAGGAGCTTTCACAGAGGTGCACCTACTGCTTTTGAGTACAAGATCTCATTTCACAAACACGCCGCTGGTTCCAATACTTTGCCAAATGCCCCGCAGCTTGTGCCAATTCCAGGAAAAAAAAAGAAAGGGAAGGGGCTATTAACTTTGGCCATGCTACAGCGATAACTGGAGGGCGATGGTTGCACAATCAGCTCCCTCGCTAGATATGATCATTGTGTTAGAAGGTTCGGAAGTAAACCTGAAAGCCCTCTATGCCAAGCAAACAACAGGAAGGAAATAATCAATTTGGTGCTTTTAATGAACAACTCTGGCCTCTTTGTCAGTGCAAAATTGCCACACGCTGGTTAAACATTACCACCCCCCCCCCTCACTTCCCCCGTGGTAGCACAGTTTTAAGGCGGTCATGAGCAGCCGAGCGAGCTGCGGCACAACGGAACTCGGCGCGGGCGGGTCGCTCGAGCCGCGACCTCGGGTTCAGCCGGGTTCAAGTCAAATGCAAACGTTAGCCAGTGAAGATGCTGAGTTCAATTTATTTTATGGCTCTGTTTTGTGTCTTCCTTATTGCATTTTGTTTTGTTTGGATGATTTTTTTTTTGGGGGACATTTATAAGATTAATTACAGAAAGGTTGTGCGAGTGCTGAAGAGAGTGACACACTGGAGTTGGATAATGCACTTTATTGCTTGCCTGTGCATTTAGAGTGCACTCAATCTGTCCATTCCTTTTAATTTACCCTCTCATTCGGACAGATTTTAAATTTACATGCTTTTCAGGAGGGTTCCTTCCTCTTCATAGTGGTGGAGGCTGAACATAAGCTTTGATTTTGCAACGACTGCTGTTAACTGCATATGCTTGTTGACACTTTAGAGAAAGAGAGAGAGACACGTCATGGCAAACTGCATTTGCTTTTGTAGATTTTGCAGGCTTGTCAAATTGGAAGAAGGCCTTATTGTAGACTCAAAGACTATAGAATAGTTTGTTGGTCGAGTCCAGGGTCCAAGCAGAACAAGTACCGAAGCCTTTTGACCGACACAAATTATCCTCAACGGAAGCAGGAATCAAATTCCATCAAAATAAAAGCCAGTAATAAAAATAAAAAAAGCCCATATCTTTTTTTGGGCTAACAAAAACCAGACGATTCTTAGTTTAAGGGTATGATGTTGATACGTTTATTCCTTTTGTGCATTTATATTCCCTAAATTCCCCCACTCTGTTACCTTAATGCAACACAGACCTTTCCTCAACAGTGGACAAACAAGAAAAAGTGAAATACTGTATTGCACTGAAGCCTGGAATGTTTTGAACACCATAAATTGATGTCTAACAGAGTAGAAGAAGGTGAGGTGTGATGGTGGTTTGTTGGTGATTAGCCAATGCTGTATTCACCAAGTCTACAATATGATGGAATATATCTCTATATAACCGAATTATTCTACTTGTCTTGTCAGTGTATTCACATTGCTTTTTATCTTCCCTATAGATCCCTACTTGCACTTGTGATATATATTGAAATTTAGGTTCTATCTATTTGTAATATTAAAATGTTATGAAAATAGACTGTAATTTAGATTAGCTACATCATACAAATATCAAATAATATAGAATATTTTACGTTCATCGCCTACTTTGAGAAAACAATACTTGTTATATGAATGGTGGACAATTTGGCCGAGGATTGGACAGTACATTTTCTCTGCAATACAGTTTAAACGATTCACTTTCAAGTGGCGTAATCACCGATGGCGTCATCACAGAGCTTCACCAAAAGTTAAAGGGACTAGCCAGGAAGTGTGTTAGAGCGCTTTCCACAAAAAAAAAAAAAAAAAAACTCACTCTGACACCCTAGGATCATTTGAAGTCGTGGAGAAGGAGCCTCATTACCGCCCGGGCCCACACGTGTGTGTGTGTGTGTGTGTTTGACTCCGACTCCCAGACGCAGTTTAATGGAAGAAAAAGGAAAAGGCTTCAAGGTTACGAGACGCTGAATGGCTTCAGAGGAGACGGCCTGCTCCCCCTTTGCCCCGTATACCGCGTCACTGGAGCCAGTGGAGTCATAAATTGCTGCAAACACCAACAGTAAACGGATATAAAAGACTCCCAGTTTCCTTTATACGACCCGTTCCCTATTGCTCGGGGGGGTTTGTTGACGGGGGCCGGGGGTGTCGTGAATGAAAGGGGATGGATGGAGAATGTTGATTGAGGAAGCGCAGCGAACTTACAGTGTTTCGGGGGGAGTTTGGGGGACTTTCGAGGCAGCTTTGGCCCAAAAAAGAAAAGACAGATATGTATATCTATATACAGTATATACTGATTTCGATTACTGTTTAAATCCTATATTCATAGTTTTCTCCCTCAGAAGAGACCCCTGTGACTTTTATTAAAGACTAAGAAGATGAAAAGGGATTTGAAGAGTGAATAAAAGGACTTTTTAGGATATATTATTGTACTGAGGAGAGAAGATAAGCTTCCTCTTCAAATTTAAAAAAAAATTATAATTCGAGGCCCACATTCAATCTTATAACAGAAATCTAAAAATATGCAAATTCTGCAGTCACTGCAGCGGCACAAACTTTTGACCCCTATCCTTGTCACATGATCGTGAACAGAAAGTATCTCTTATCTCAAAGCGAAACACACCCAGAACCACGAGCCCACGTCCAGTCTCTCAGCGCCACAGATCAGCCTGACTTTAGGTTGATATGCATCTGCTCTATAATTTAAAGGTATGTTTCAAGGAAGGGGCCTGCTGCGTCTTCTCCACCAGTAATGACCATAATGCCTTGTTAACCCCTTCACCAGAGGTTACATACCCATGACTTTGGCTTTAAGTCATCCCAATGGCGCTGCACCAGCAAGGCAGCGGCTTCTTATCTCGTTTCCACTCCGCCGGTCCACCCCTACCCCCCCTGTATAATGTCTAGGAACACACAAACAGCTTCCAGAAGCTGGTAATCATTCACAGAAGAAGTACTTTGGAAAGTGCACATCATGTTGTAAGTAAGCATGATGAGAACTAAGTCAAATGGTCTCCTCAAAATATCCAGATCCTGTAAACTATCCCAATGAACAAATAAAACCAAGTGACTCATTTTGAAAGCAAACGTTGCTTTAATCTACTTCCTCTGTGACCTTTTCATGCACTTTATGCTGAGGCCGTCCCCGTCAACGTCGGCTGATCTCGAAGGCCCCGGGCCCGTTTCATGAACTCTGACCTCTGCTCTGGAAAGGGAGAGGCTTACTCTCGCTAGCGAGGCCGACGGTAAGCTCAACACATCGGCATCCCTTCCTTGCAATCTTTAAGCTCTGCATTCACCAGGCGAGGCAATGAGAGGCCAAAACTTGGCTATACACTGATTTGGTGCCTTTTTATTGGAAGTATTCATCACAATTTATTGCAGTACATTTAGAAAACCATCATTCACCTTTTCACCTGTCAGGTGCCTTAATGGGGCGGGATAGAGAGGTCATAGGGTGCCGTGGTCCGTTTCACATGTGCTCTTTACAGTGACTGAGGGAAAGAACACCTGTCTGAATATTGCATGAGAGTGGGCCTTCACACCAAGACTTTTAAATTAAAATGCTACGCAGCATGTCTTTACGAAATTTCAATTTTCATTATGAGGAAGGTACGGCTTATTTGCTCGGTAGCAGACACATTATGCTTGAAAGAATTAGCTTTGTTAGACGTTTCTCTGAGCTACGGGTCATAAAACTTCACCAAAAAAAAAGAAAAGGCTCAATTATTGTAAGACGAAATGCCTTAAAGGTTTTTTTTACAACATCGACAAGCTGTCTAACTGGCTGTGAGCTGGGGGTGCACTGCTGCCACACTGCAATAACTGTGAAACCGCATAGATATGCTATAAATGAACCAATGTGAAGCCCCCCGTTTCTCCTTCTCACGTGGCACCCACAACCAGACATCAACCAAACGTCGTTCTTTCATCTTTCGGGTTTCCTTTTATGGCACATTTTCATGCTTTGCCACACATTTACCGACGTCTAACACACTTTATGGGCCATATATTTTCAGTGCAATTTGTCTTTGGAGCAAAAGTGACTTTGGCGTAACATTCAGAGGCTGAAAGCCTCATAAAGCGCTCTCCTTCTATTTCTAACCATGACCATGTCCTGACTCCCATTAACCTCTCCTTCTGTGTCTAATCACCAAAGACCCCTTCAATTGGAAGGATTTTTTAACATAGGGCATTTGGGTAAGTCCTGGCTAGGTCCTATGTGCAACAATGGTTGAGTAAGTATCATTCCACAGTTGCAGAAGGCTGCATGTAACAAACATGCCGGGTCAGGATTTCTGGGAGAAAGTCTTTCTACAGGAGAGAGTCTTTCTACAGGAACAAAAGCCAGGAAGAGTGTAAACACCACACAGAGAGGATCACAGCTGTTTTCCATTTACAATGGCAATGATGTAAGAGCTGTTTGTTGTTGAGGTACTTTAGTGCGCGAGTCAAAGACCCGGGTGAGAATCCCAAACCCACAGATGCCATTGCAACTATCCTTCTCAACTGGAACCCATCAAGCAGGGGTCCCAATCATCTAACTCAACCGCATTGCAGCTGTTATTGGATGATTGTGCCCATTTTGTGTGGTCCAAGAGGGTCCCAGAAACTTTTTGTGCTTTGCTTTGTTCGCCATGTTCTCTGCACTGACGCTGTGCATGAAGTGACATGTGAGGGATGAAGGCCCCTGGTGGGCAGAAGTGAAGCTGGATAAGACCAGTTTCATGTTAGTGAGGTGTTTTTTCTATTGTGTTATTTCTCTACGTACTGAAGATGAGTTGGTGGCATTGCCTAAACAGACTTTGCTTCACAGTATCGATGAAGGGTGTAAAAATGACACGTGAAAATCAGTTGGCCAGATGGTCACCTGCAGCCAAATGCACATTTTCCTCCTATGGCACGTTCTCCTGTTAACCCATTCAGTAGACAATTAATTCAGCTTTAATATCAAAGCCTGCCTGCTTGAAATATCCACAACACGTTATTATAACTGCTAGCAATGTTAGCTCTGATTTATATGGGTTTTATTTTTTCACAAGAAATACTTTTGCGACACAAACTGGCGTTGATCTGTCCCACACATTCCTTTCTCTTGAAAAAAAAGTCCATTAATCAAAATCCAAACCAGTGAACAGTTATTGTTAAATAAAAGAGAAAAAAAAAGAAAAGACATGTGGATCCCACAATGAATAATTGGCTTTGGAACCCCATGGTACTGGCTCCTCCAGGAAGTGAACCTTCACCAGCAGGAATCCAGCGAGAAGGAATCCGATTAGCATTTGAAATAAAGCTCTGTCAAAATGCAGAAGTGAAAGGTATGCTGGGAGGAGAGAGGTTGGATACAGGGAGTGGTGGTAGTGAATGGAAAGCAGAAGAGGAATGTCAGGAGAGGAACCTGCCTGTCATCGTCAGGAAGTGGGAGTAAAGGGTTGTGGAGAGAGCAGCAGCAGGAGGCAGGAGGCAGGGGGGAGGAGGAGGAGTAGGAGGCTTCTGAGGAGAGATGGTACTAATTTAGAAACACTTCCTGTATCAGTTTTACCACCCACCGCTCAGGACTGAAGGCTCTGACAGCACCTGGAAGTGAAATGTACATTTCCTTTTTATAATCCAAATCCCTTTTATAGTTCTATTTATTTTTTATATTTGGGACAATGTAGTGTGTTTTCTGTCACCACAAGAATAAAAGAGTGAACGCCACGTTGCAAGGTGCAAACCCTGATTGAGGCCCATGTTCTCAAGGAGCTGTGTACGTGTACAAAGATCCCACACATTGGAAAGAGCTACATCCGGACAAATCGGATGGATTAACATACAAAACGTGCCTAAAGAAGGTCTAAAACCGAGAAAGGAAAGATCAACATAGCCAGTTGTCCGTTTAGTGACATCAAACATCCTGTGTTGCTTCAAAGTGATGAGTGACAGGTGTCATGCACCTGGATTCTTCAAGTGAAAATGTTCAAGCCTTGAAAGAAAAGTTCGAGCATAAAAGTTGAATGAGTGTTGATTGTACCATGTCGGGCAGAGAAGCCAGTGAATTCCAGTCCATTACGGAGGAAGTAAGAAGAAAAGAGAGCGAGATGGAAGTAAACACAGACGAGTAATGAGACCGACTGCGCTCTTTCAGAAGAGAGCCCTCCTGCTTTTTAATGCAAAACATCTGGTTCAGTCCGGAGGCAGCTTTTGTGCGTCTGTTAGCGTGCATGTGCATACATGGTGTGTGCTCCAGAAGAGGAAAATAAAGAGAAGATAGTGGTTGTAAAACTGAGAGATCAAGAATGTGTGTGTGTGTGTGTGTGTGTGTGCGTGTGTGTGTGTTCTGAGGGCCCGTTTCGGGGACCATGAATCAGGAACACTCCTGCAAAGCTTCCTTCTCACTCTATCAAGAGAAAACATTCCACATGTTGGCTAATTTCTTTAATTATCCTCACGTGAAATGGCTGCCTGATGACAACAACAGGAAATCAACACTCACGCGACTGTTTTATCACTTCAGCCTCTAGTATTTTACAACCTGGGTAATAAGCGGTCCGAGATCACAACACAAACATGACTGCAACAAGTGTGCGTTCAAGACGTGGATTCGCACGTGTTCCCTACTGTCCTTTGTGTGCTTTTAGCGTGTTTATTGTATCGGTTCATAATGCAACAAATGCAAACCCCTCAAATTCCAGAGAGAGCATTGCTAACACAGAGCACCTGCACCTCTTGTGTGGATGAATCTGAGAGGCTCCGGCGTGATGAAGGTCTGCTGCAAACAAATGTGTGTTTTTTTATGCCCTGTCTGCCAAGCAGCTGTTTGGGATCAGATGCGAGCCCCCGTGTGTCCATGCGAGGCTCAGCGAACCCCAGCGATTAGTCCCAGTAGAACCGAGACCGCTGGTGCATTCCAGCAACTTGATCTCATGCGATTTCATCACCAGCGGGGCAGAAGATCGTCAGGGGGTTCTCATGTAGAGAAATGTAATTGTTTATCCGCCGTAGCGTTCGGGCTCGTGTGTTGTGCTGTTGAAAGTGAATTTCCCAACTGGAGATGTAACGGACGGACTTGAACATGCCCTAAAAGGACTCCGTGTACTGCATTAGGTAATGTAATAACTGTCGGAAGGCTAAAACTACTAAGCCTTCTCTTAAAACAAATTGGATCATTTCTACACTATGAAAGAAGGTAACTCAAGTCCTTGTTTAAAGGCCAATTACCTTTTGTTTATTCAAAGCTACGTCATGTCGTAGGTTCCCGGTGTTGTTCCTTATGGATTTAAATGTACAGTACCAGTACCAAAAGTTTGGACACAGTCTCTCTCTTAATTGAATTGGAAAGTTTGCCCAAACTTTTGGCTGGTACTGTAAGTAGCCACAATGCAAAAAATCTCTCTCCATCTCCAACTACCGTCTCGGTCTCTCCGCTCTATTTGCCTGCAGGCACGCGGCGGTTTCAGGGGTCAAGGGTCAGCACACACCGGAAGTTGGGTTAACTCTAGATGTATCCATCGATACCTGTGCCTATGTATCCATAGTAACTTTCATTTTCCAAAGCCTGGGCCGTTTTACCGTCCCACCAGAAGACCTCCTCTGCAAGGTGAGGGCGTGACTTCCCGACGGCTTCCCAACATTTCATCTGTAAAGAATTGAATTAAAGGCGCAGCGAGTTCATTTTGGACTTTTGACTCGGTTGGATTCGTCTTTGCGGTGTAACTGGAGCGCAGCGGATTTATGGCTGCAAACATTCGGAGCAGGTGGTGCCTCGACCCCACTTCACTTTGCCTCTCCTCTCATTTCTGACGCGTCTCCATTATTCACTTGTCCTCCCGTTTCATCGTAGTTTTTTAAACTAACAACTTGCTCAAACATAATCAGAACAAATATAGAAGAGGTCGATAACGTGTGGGAATATCAGGTCAACATTCATTTCAAATCTTTATCTGTTTTGTTTTTTAACTAAATCCTCGACTTTTAACTGTATGAGTTTAAGATTATCATCCACATTTTCTAAACTTGAAGAATGTAATGTAATGTATTATTTTGAAGACTTTCTTATGATTAAAGTTGAACTTCTTCTTCATGCGAGAGGATTTAATAATTGCGAGAGTGGACAGCGGGACAGGAGGAGAGGGGAAGTAGTGGAGGAGGCGAGGAGTGGAAAGAGGAAAGGAATTAAGAGGAGGAGAAATTGGGAATCCGAAAGCACTTGAATGCCGAGCGCAGCTGCAGAATGGCATTTCATTGGGATCTGTCAGCTCAACTCTGATTGGCCTGACATTGCTAATCCCTCCAGATGTTCAGCATTAACTGATGAGTGCGTGACTGTGTCGTGCGGGACAAAGCGGGGAGAAGGGGGGGGGTCAGAGGGCTGCTGTGGCCGGCGGGCCCGGGGTGAACGGGGGCCTCTCAGGGACCACTGTCCGTGGGATTTGGGGAGATTTTGGAGGACAGGACGATCCGGCAGCCGGGAATTAGGGTGGCACAGAGTGCAGATTGTGTCAACAGTTTGGGACCGAGGCTGCGCACATGATTTCCTGTGTCCCCCCCCCCCCCCCCCCGCCTCCTTCCCACCCCCACTCTTCCCGCCATCCACATTCTGGAGATGTTTGTTTGCTCATGTAAGGAGATGTCAGGCTCTGGTTCCTCTCACAACACTGGAAAGCGTATGCTGAACTCGACAAAGTTGCTGCATTTGTGCAGCACTTGGAGGAAGAACTGCATGCTGTACTGTACGCAGTTTGTGTTGCTCCTCACGCGCTCCTTTTATATATCCGTGCACATGCAACGGTGGATTTGAACTTCTCGACTTCACGCGGTGAAAAGTAGAGGTTTACAAAGAGCGGTCGTGGTCGTTGTTCTTTGAGACGCAACCTTTTAGACCTCGGCTTGTTTTCAAGGAACAGACGTCACATGCTGCCGTGACAGGCCTGCCTGCCTGCCGGCCTTTCTCTCTCCAAAAACAGACGAGCAGAATGGACGCAGCTGCGCTCGGGCCCCTCTGGGATCCGTGCCGAAATGAAACTATCAAATGCCTCCGGACCGAGGACAGATTTCTTAATGTGTGAAAGCTGCGTTGTGTTCACAGACGTGTTTTGTCTGCACTTTTGGACTTGTTAATACAAAGGTTCCACCCCTCCACCCCCATCCTCTCCTTTTTTTTCCTCCTTCATATCGCTGTGGGGTTATTAAGAAAGGGGAGCTGGAGGGAGGAGGGGGGGGGGGGCTGTTGGTCGTCCTGTCGGGAAATCAACTGGTTAGAATAACTCTGCAAGTCCTTGGCGCAGCTAACGGGGAAAAGCTGTTTGGTGGAGGGTGAAGGTTTGATGGCCAGACGGGGTGAAGAGCCGGGTACGCTGTGAGGCGGAGCGCATGGGGGGGGGGGTGCTGGCAGGCTTCCTGCCCCCGTCTGAAATCGCGCCACAATCACTATTAGCATGCTCAGCTCTGCCTCTGTTTTTCTTTATTAAAGCGACTTATCACAACCGACAAGGCACATAAGGCCATCAGAAAAGGAGCCTGTCAGAGCCCCTTTGTGTGCGCCCCCTTCCCTCCCCAGCCTCCTTGGCCTAACCATTGACTCTCAGCCGGTGACGAGAGCCAGAATGGAGCCAGAGGCATCATGGGAGCCACGAGTGCACTTGTGGCACTAGTTGTGATTGACATAACGCTGGCAAAGGAGAATATATTACGAGTGAATAATGAAAGCGGAACTTCTGTTTTTTTTCTGAAGAATGTTGGGATGGTAGCCACTTAACGAAGAACATTGCATGAGGTCAGAAATCCACCTTTTTTGGATTTAAAAGTGAAGTGGACATGGATGAAGTTTGGACGCGTAATGGACTGCATCCAAATGCACTGTTAGAGTAAGAATGTAAAGTAGACTAAAAATCTTCGAAAAGTGTTAACTCATGGCATTTGGCTCTTGAGAATCACTTTCTAAATTCCCTTCAGCCCAGCACTCTTCCAAAAAGTGCTGTGGTGAAGCTTCTAGGCGTAGAAGGTCAGTTATCAGGTGCAATTCTGTTCTCTCCGTACCATTGACGATGATTCTTAATATCATACAATCACATATGCACATATGTGTATTTATCAGACTCGGCATGCACAATGTCTTCCTGCATTGCTACAGTTATTCTGGAATGCTTTAAACAGTAAAATCAGATGTCTGCTGCAAATTAGACTCTCTCAACCATCAAGTCAGCGGACAAGTTAATGCATCTGACAGCGGACAAAGAAATTGCAAACATTTTCCATTTGGAAAAAGAAAACTAAGTGCATTCGATTTAAAATGAAAGCTGAACCACCAATATTCCTTTCTACCACATCCGCGTGTAAACATTTCTATTTTTCCCCCTGTGCTATTTGCAACTTGCTGGATGATGGACTGAAGGACGCCCTCCCGTTTTGGAAACGTGCTTAACGGGGTTGCCATGGCAATGGCGGGTTGGGCTCTGTTAGTTTACACAGGAACATTGTCCACGGGTGTCTTTACATTCATATGGTCCTCGGTGGCATCCAAACAATTCAATGAGATGAATTATACCCCCCCCCGAAATACAAAAGGATCTGTCATGTTCTCCATTCCATTCTACAGCTGGCTCACATCCATTTGTCACTTTAACACCTTTTGCTTTCCAAATTCTTGCGATAAAGACACTCCCCTTGTTTTTCTCTACACTTTTATTTTTTATTTTTTGTAACCAGAACCTTTTTTTCCCCCCCTGTGTCTTGATTGTCCCATTGTCAAAAAAAAACACCAACTAAATATGATATCATAGATATTAGATATAGCTAGTGTTATGGAAGGTACCACTTCCGCTCTTGTTGTATTTTTGTTGTTGTTGTGACAGCAACAGTATGTCTGGGTGTGGTTGGCTTTGCTTCTGCTTATTTGTGTGTATATGTGTGTGTTTGTGTGTGTATTGTCTAAGCTCCCTGGCCAACAATTGAGATGCGGTGCAAGTGGGTCTTTGCATGAGTGTTGATATCAATCAAGGTAAATCAACCCAATCTCATGGGAATCAGGCATTTCCGCGTGTCACTGTCACGCTATGAAGGCTTTGCTCGGGCAACTAAACAACTTTGATTAGGTTCAGGAAAAACAACTACGGCTTGAAATAAAAGAATAATATAAATACTTTAATAAGAAACAACATCACAGGAAAACAGCTGTTTAAAAACAACCTATTTGTCTGTTGGACCCCTCCACCACCAACAACATGTCTTATTCTTCCTCATATATGATCACCTTGATAACAATCCAAATAGTTAACAGTCATTTTGTTTTTCGCAGCATTTGCCTCAAATGATTGCCGAGGGCAGAGCCGTGTGAGTCGAGGCGTTCAGCCTCCTGTCCTCTTAATTCTTTCAGCGTCTTCTGCACGCGCTCAAGGGTGTGTTCGACTCTGCGTTTCCATGGCAACGCGAGCGGATGAATCCGACGAGACACGTTTTGGAGAGAATCTCTCTGTTGTTGTTGTTGTTGTCGTTATGGAGAGGAGGCCACTGTGAGACGAGTTCGTCTCTGCACGGAAGGAAACGCTCCTGACAACCGCAGAGCCCGGGAGGAAGAAACCGAACACCGAGCGGCTCCACGGGAGGGAATCCGCGATGGGCTTCTTTATTTAGGGGTAATAATGGGATGGGTGGCATGACGTGACTTGCAGAGGTTGAGAGCCTAGAGAAAGAAAAAGAGAGAGAGAGAAAGATAGGCGGGTGGGGGGGGGGGGGGGAGGGGGTGGCAGATAACTGGTATTTATTTTGGATCTAACTTCACAGGCCGGAGAAGGAAGAAGCCGATTGTGCAATGTTACACTTTGTTGTTTAGTTCTGAAACAGGTACAACATTTCGGGAGCGAATTCATACCCTTGAGTGTACGTATGCATTTGAGTTGAGTTTTTGAGAACATTGCTGATGCCGCTCTTTAACAAGGTGGGAGCAACTCGGGGCACTTTCGAGGAACTCTGGGTCTTAGTTCATATTTCGAACCAGAAAAACCTGGTTCCATTTTTTTGATTTATGGGCCAACCGGTGCGGAAAGGCGTCGCTGGTAGCAAAAGTTGCCTGTTGTTTTTTTTGTAATCTTATCGACGTCTAAATAAAGTAACGTAGATCATTAAAACAAACTTGAAGGCTCAAATGGCTAAAGAGCCAAGAAAGCAAAAGCCTTTTATTTGCTAGATGTTTTAATGCGAATGGTATCCCCGGTTTGTTATCTCCATCAAACATCACTTGCAAAATTTGGATCTCAAACCAACTAATTCCTGCAAGCGATGAAGAATCATACTGAAAAATTGATGATTTAGTCAATGATTTTTTGAGGATCCTAAGCCCCTGGAATATTCCCATGACCATAACCATGTATAATCATTATTTGTTTTAGTAGTGTTGTTTAATAAAACATAAACCAATCAAAGTGGTTAATCTGATTAGCCTCCACCCAGAAAATACAGTCCATCCTTCACAGATATTCGTACACAAACCCCTGCTTGACAAGCTGTTCTTAACCTTATAAGTGCATGAATTCAAGAAACCTCCAAACACTTCGGAGTCTGTTGGTGCTTTTTGTTGCAGCCTCTCAATGACTTTAACGCTCGATTTAACTCTTGCATCATTAGCTGGAGCCAGACAAAGTTGAAAAGTTGAAATGGAAATTGGTCAATCTCTCGACGTGCACCGCATGTCATTACTGTGACGGACCGAGGAAACGCCGGCGGGGCGCGAGCGCGGCTGACGGGCAGCACTCGTTGCATTCCGGCTGCACCGCGCCACGAGGCCCCCTGAAACGCCGCGGAGGAGCCCGGTCGCTGCAGAGGAGCCCCGGTGTGGCGTGTGAAGCGCCATCGACACCTCGCTAAGTATAACCTCTAGCTAAATAACACGGCTGCCTTTCCTCGTGGCAGGGCCAAACATGCTGCTTTTGGACGGGGTTCAAAAAGCTTTGATTCCGGAGGAAAAAAAACTTGAAACAAAATTACATTCACAGCCTTTGACAGCAGGCAGCTCTTTTTTTTTTTTTGTTCATGTTTTTGCTCTCCCCACACCCGTGAAAAGTTCTCGTCAAGGGAACCGTCATCTTGATGCTCAAAGCGCTCCAAGTGTCAGGGCCCGTCAAACTGGCTCCCATCGATGACACGTGTTACCTCGGAGCCATGTAACACGTTTAGCAGCAGAAAGGAAGAGTGATGCCTGCGTCCTGAACAACATCAGCAACATCGACTCGCATTGGCATATTTTTTTTTGTTTAGTCCCAGTTGTATATCTCACACGTACAGCTCCATGTGACTCGTCGTGAGTTGGCAGCCGACCAAACCCAAATTGGTCGTGCACGTTGCTTTTGCAACCTTCTGGCGTCCAAAAGAATAGAAAAACTGGCCCGGGAGGGAGGGGGCGGGGGGGGGGGGGGGTGGGATGGCGGCAGTGGAGGTACCTGAACTTCCCCAATTGGACCCAATTCTGGGGCTGCAGCTCAGATATAGTGACCATTGTCTCATTCAGAGCTGTCTTCATCATTCTCAGCTCCTCACCGGTGTCGTCATGTCAGATACTGTCATCTAATCTCGTATAAAAAAAAGGACAATGTGATAGTGAGCAAATGAAAACATACCAGCTCATATTCTTCGCCAGCCGAAGCCTGCGGGGAGAGGATCTGTCTGTCTGTCCACGGGCTGATCCGGCGTACAACTGGACCATTCAACCAAATAGTCTGCACTTGACTCCTTTTTAACCAGCTGATAGGGGGGTACAAGTCATCAGCCCCTAAGAGGCATTTCATGCATCAACATGCCTTACCGGTCAGTTCCACATTTTGGCTTTCGGATAATGACATCCATCAAATGGTTTGGTCTCAATTTGAACCAGATTTACTCCATGACTGATATGTTGTGATCCCTTTAATGTTCAGCACAACACCAGTGTTTAAATCCCGATGAAGATTAAACCTTCAGAGTAGAGGAGGAAAGAATGCCCACCTGGCAAAGATCTGCACTCAAAGGAGTGCACTTTTCCAGCCTTTTCTGTTTTATTTACAGTAACAGTTAGACAACAGTGCCATCACAAGGCCGAAACGCTGCCGTGAATAAACAATGTCCACAATCTGTGTGTGAGCACTTGGAGAAAGACAATTGTCACAGCCGCACTAAAGGATCTCTACTGGTATCGATCTGCGGAGAAGCATGGTGGCCGTTAATAATCATTTGAATTGAAGTGGCAGAGCAAATGCTTTCGTTGCAGAATAAAAGTGTGACCATCCCGCAACATCCGTACGGTTGTGTTGTGACGAAGTGTGAAGGGAGCAGGTCAGCGGCTCCGCTAACTAACTGCCGCTGACAGTTCGGCTTTCACCAGCCTGTCGTCGGTCTCCCCGATACTCAACGCTGTCGCGCTGCTGACGAGCTTACTGACACACAAACGCAGAGTACACAAGCGCACGCACAAGCACACAAACTCACCGGCGGTATTGCCTGTAATTGGCTCACAGCTCGGAAGCTGCTGCCTTATTTCCCCGTGTGACGCTGTCCCCATTGTGTCCAAGCTTGGACCACGCTCTTGTTTTGAAAAACCGTTGCTGTGCGACGCCACAGGTCGACTTTTGGATGCCTTTTTAGTCCGACCGAGTCTTTTCGGCGACCACGAAAGCCAGATAAATGAAGCTGTGTTTTGTCTTTTCAAACACACCCTGTCAACATCAAATCAATTTGGAAGAATCCTGCAGCTGAACCCTGAATCCAAACTCGAACACCGTGTGTAGGACTCTGCCCCCCGCCGGTGACGTCCTGCATGGTGACTCCTCGCGTGTCTACCGGCGGCGGTGACACAATGAAAACGGCCTACACGCGGCGCCGCCCCCCCCACACACACAGCGAGGGGAGGCCCGGCCCCCGGGTTTATTGGCAAAGGTGCTCTTGTGAATCAACCGCCCGCCTTTGTTCCTAAACCAATATTGTAGGACTATAAAGGGGTCGGGGGGGTGGTGGGGGGGGACGGCAGGCGCACACAAAGGCCCGCTGTGGAGGTAGAAGCCCCCGCGGGCGGCTCTCCTCGAAGTTTGGTTTGGGTCAAAAGAGAAGTCGTGGTCTGGAAATAACGGAACATTCCAGGAGAACACAGCTGTCCCGCCGGGCCTCACGGACAGCTGCTCTCGTCTCGTCCCGACCGCCCGACTTCTTCGCTCTCAGTGAAATGTTTATTTGACGTCACACCGGCTCTGTCTGTGTTTCTGTCCGTTCGCAGACCTCCTGTGTCCTCTGAGGATTTGACCGGTTTTATTATATTAGACCAACAGCCATTTATGTTCATTCATATTTTAAAGCAAGGAACAATAATGAAATGAAAAAAGTAACCCAAGTACTTCAAAGCACCTCAGTAGCAGAAACGCTCGTTTTGCGTTTCTTTTTCATAGAATTTACAAGATTAAAGTAGTAAATTTACTCAACAAATATAAATAACGGTTTGCTTTCACATTCTTTCTTTGTACCTTTATAAATATCAATACAGAGTAATATGATTAGTGTTTGATGATGATCAAGGTTTTTTCTGATATAATTGTGACTTATTTTTCAGATTTAAAAAAAAAATTTTTTTATTGAAATGAAATATTATTCCTAAAAATCTAAACTTTTATCTTAGTTTTTCCTCATGATAAAACCAGTCCTCCATGTGCTCCATATTTCTTTCCCCAATGGCATTGACAAATATTAAATATTACCCCAGCTAAACAATATAACTATAAAAATAACTATGGTCTCATGAATACAATACACACAATATAACGTACAACTTCCAAAACATAATCACGCCAATTACTGAAGTTCACCATTCTTGGAAAAGGATCATCATCGTTTGTCTCATTACACACTTGATATTATTTATTTTGGTGCTTTTTCTTTTCTTTTTTCTACTTGATATCCTTTTTTTGACTTGTGACACTTTTATTCTGATGTTTTCACATCCTTTTAACTACAGCAAAAGCTCCCTTCACATTCTGAACCGAGGGCCTCGTGGATCCTCTCGGAGAGGTTTTTTTTTTCTTCTTTCTTCGATGGCGTCTTGGACATGAACTCGATAGCACTCACGGCGCAGGCCTGCACATGCTCCGGCATGCGCGTGTGTGTCCCATGAACTTTCTATTATGCAACAGCCATGTGACGAGATGCAAAACAAAGCGAAATTGATATTCACTCCACTTTACAGCTCTGTGCCACTTTGCATCATTCCTCGTCTCTTATCAACACTACGGAGGGCGTCTTTCTCCAACGAGCCGCAGCGGTTGATTTGACGAAAAGGACGTCAGTGAATGATTTGATCTCAGCGATGGTCCCACATCACACAGCTGAAGATAAGTTTGGAGACGGAAGGCCCTCGGGGGGGAGGTGGGGGGGTGGGGGGGGGGGGGGTTGCTTTGGTGCTGTCAAAAAGGGAAAAGCATCAAAGCGGCTCGAGCCGACTGCTATCTCCACCTCGCCGAGTCGTAGATAAAGGAGGAAGCAGTTGAGTTGTTGTGAGGCGACGCACACACACACACACACACACACACACACACACACACACACACACACACACACACACGCACAGTGTATCTATCGTTAGGATATCGGGGGTCATTACGCTGATGGTGAACGATATGCTGATTTGAAGCTCAGGTTCTTCTGAATGCAAAGATCTGCGGCCTGATTTTCTTTCCGCCCTCGCAATCCGCAGGAGGTGCAGATGGTGGACGCGCATCGCCGCGCACGGCGTCACATGACCATACCCGACAGGGTTGTGGAAGCCGTGAACACCTGAAGGAGCACAAATAAACCTAAAAAGGTGTCACGTGAAGTTGAATAATTCCACCGATGCTCAGGAGCCACGTTTTCACTACAATTCTCCACTTTTCTCCAAAACATGTTGGTCTGTGACCCCTTGAAATCTTTACCTCTTATACTTTATCCCGTGTTGTTTAATTTTCAGCATTTTTAAAAGGTTTGATCTCCTTCTCGTGTTGACTTTGAATGCAGTAAGTTCTTGTCAGTGGTCTTGTGGGGGCCTTCTAGACTCTTTGAAGATGGGTCAGGTCACAATGAACATTACACGTTTGAACTAATCCAAGTTCAGATGTTCAATGTTTTTAAGTTTTGCAGATAAATGAAGAAAAAAAAGCTAAATCTGTAAATCCACGTTCAAGGAAATAACTGTAACAATAATGATTAACAATGTGTTTCGTCCATTTACTCAGTGCATCAGGGCTGAAAATCTTCTTAACGGTGACATATAACCAATTACACAATTAGACATTTTTATGTCTCTTAAAATCTCCTCAAGTTCAAGTAAGTGGATTAAGCACGTCGACTAATGATCGGTGATTGATAAAAGGGGAAAAGCTGTGGGCCCGAAGCATCAGAAGTAACCTGGATCCATTGCGAGGGGGGGGGTGGGTGGGTGGGGGGGGGCGTTAAGCCGACTGCCCGAGAAGCAGCGTCCCTGAAGAGGGAGAAAGAAATAAGGGGATTTATCCGCAGACACTAATCATTCCCAACTTAGAGCATCGGCCCCAAAAGGAAAGAATGTGTAAAGAGCCCCGGGGACACAAAGGCTTCTGGGTGATCAAAAGGAGAATTAAGGGTGACTTCTTCCACTGAGCCATTGTCTGTGTGTTTCATGAAGTATCGCTCTCGGCAGAGGGAGGGGGGTGTGTGTGTGTGTGGGGGGGGGGATCGACGGTTTCTTGAATTACAGAGCCTCTATACGCTTTTCTCTCTCACCTTTTAATCCACCACCCCGCTTCCCTTTGCCTTTACCTTCCACAAATAGATCCTCGCCCCCACCGCCCCCCCCCCCCCCCCCCAAAAAAAAGTTGGTGTGGTGCACACCTTTGTGTGTATTGGGGAGATTTCCAAATTCTGCTTCAAAAGGCCCGGGGGCACGGGGGAGGACTGGGTGGGCTCGCTGCAGATGTGTGCACGTGTATGAATGGTTGGTTCATGTGTGTGTTTGAGGGGGGGTCATAATGACCATGACAGACCCCCCCCCCCCCCCACCCCCTCGTTCCCCCCCGCTGTCCTTTTAAGTCCTTGTTTGAGGTTCGGCTTCGGCACCCGCTTTGAACCGCAACAATGATTCCGGCCGCCGAGCCCCCAGCGGCGTTCATCCTCTGGGCGGCGGGACGCCGGGATGCTCGGGGACGCACAAAGTCTCGTCCCTGTGACCGGCAGGACAATAAGGATCTGCTTGATTGGCCAGCCGCTGCGTGCGGAAAGACACACGCGGGCCGCCCACCTGCCCTCAGGATCAGCAAAGTCCTCTCGGGCTCTGATTCATGGAATTAGAGCAGAGGAAAAGTTAAGCCTTTTCATGTGTGTCCGTTTATTTTAGTGGGTTCTTCCAAAATACATTTCTGTGAGAGCTTATTGCATCATTTGTTTGCGTGTCTGGTGTTAGCATCGACCTGTTAGCATTACTGAATATCTGCTTGCATCGTTGGTTGGTAGAAAGCTGCTGATGGATTTCAGCTTTTGATTGATTATTTGCAATTATTATAATTGCAAGGTTTTTGGTTAGTTTTTAATATAACATTAATATTTTCTTTTTGATGTAATTGGATTGTGATATATTAACTTGGAATGACATGAAGTTGGAATTGTTTCTAGTGCTTTGGTTGAGGATATAAAAATGGTTAGTAACTTTTAGCTGTGTGGGCTAATCATTTATAATTGTTCTTGTCCTGCAGTATGTTTAGAAACAGTTTCACTGTGGAGAAATGATCTGTATCAGAGCTATACACAAGGTGGAAGTATCAGAGTTACACTGTATTCTGATAATATACTGATCTACTACTGCTTTGACCAAAAACTTGATTTCCAAAATGTCACAATCAATCACCATCTTCACAAATAATAGTTGACGTCATTTCAGAAGCAATGCAACGCCTCCTCTAATTTACCCTCAACTATCGAAAGGTCGTAATGTTGAAAACACTGGCTCAGTAGTATATGATACCCCCCCCCCCCCCCTCCCCCCAAAGAAGAGTTAGTGGGAAAATAGATGTGAAATCAAACAAACTCAGTAAGCATACTTCCACACATGGGAACGTCTGCACAATTTGATTTTGCTTTTGGCAAAGTGTTCTTTAAAATGTGCTCACAAAACCCATATGTCGAACGCTGGAAGTGTGACAGAGACACGCAGCGAGAGCGCAGTGATCTCATTTCCCAGATGCTCCTCTTCTAATGGCCAGAAACGCTAGCAGGAGGCGGCCAAAACCAATTTTTCATAACAGCCTCAACATGTTTGTCAGTGACAGCCGAGAGAATGTCTGAGCTACAAAGGGGGTGCAACCGTGCAGCAAGACACGTTTATATGACGTTTATCACCCCCCTTGTATCTCCGATGTTAGGTCATTTTATTAAGTATGCTTATAATGACAAACAAACAAAGTTTTCTCTTGGTCACAAAGAGCAATACAACATTATCTACAGATGAATGACAAAGAAGTGTTGTTGTTTTTTTCGGCCACTGGGGGGCAGCAGAAGAAGCTTTGAGCATGGACGGATCACATGGGGCCTTTTTAAAACCAGCAGACTACGTTCAACATTGCATTTAATCATATTTTTTTGATTATGAGTCAATTGAAGAGGCCACAGCGGAAAAACTACGCTACACTAACAAAGCGCACGACTGCTCAACTGCACAACAGCAGCTCTGTGCTGCTTCAACGTACTCCATCGCGGTGACTCAGAGCGTAATTATTTGCAAGCAGAGAGGGAGGAAATCCCTCGCGTTGCTGCTGCTAGTCATGTAACAAATTGGCGTAATTGCCTTTTGTGGTGGAATAGAAATTGTGGTTAAGCAAACAACTTCTTATTTTTCCTGCGCCTGTGCCATGCTTTTATGCTGCTTTTCAAACACTTGCCTATGCGGCCTTTTGCAGGGAAATGGAATACAAATTGTCACAAGAGACGAACCTCGAGGGCAGAGACGAGGGATGGAGCCCAAGGAGTCATGTCTCACTATGAACTAAGGAAACAAAGCATGCGTGATGTAGTTTTTTCACCACTGAACTAAAATGAGTGTTGATCAATAGCCTGGATGGTGACGTTCACAAACTTGCAGGAAGAACAAAAAGCAACAATCCTACACCAGATAGTGGGATCGCAAGGGGCTGGGGGTCGAGATGCACAGCGAAAAGGGAATTAAACAAAAAAAAGGAGCATTGAAAAATGAAGGCGGGACGCTCATGCGGCGGCGCTGTTGTCGAGGGGGTCGACGGCGGGGTCAACAGCGGACTGCTGGGGATCGACACGGGATTAGAGCTGTCACTGTCAATCAAAGGCAGCCGGAGGGCGGAGGCTTGGCACACCCACACCTCGGGTTGAGAAGAAGCAGGTGGAGAAGCACCAGCCACCTGAAACAGAACACGGAGAGATGTATTTATTCTCTCTCTTCACCATGCACACAAGATATCTCACGTTAAATACTTCTTTTTTTTGACAAAAAGCGTCTCGTTAATTTGCGTCTCATCATTTAATCGACAGATGTCTGCAGCTGTAGAGCCCAGAATGTCCCATATGGATCTGGATTCAAAGGCCAATATCTAACAGCAGCCTAGACAAAAAAGCACAGACAGCCAGTTGACACCTGAATGCACCACGACCTTCACCTTCCCCCGAAAGGAAGGGAAGGAGTAACTTATTATATATATATACTAATATAATAATAATAATATAAGTATTTTTAATTTTTCCTGCATGATTCACGCCTCACTTCCTCCTGATCTAATCTCTCCTGAAGACTTCATGACCTCTTGTGCTTTTTGGGATGTCTATTATATTACATTAGCAGCAGCTTCCCCTCCCCCCCGCCCCCCGGGCCCCTCACTTCCTGCCCTCAGGAGCACTACAGATAAGACTCTCCTAAACGCGCTTTTGTAGAACAAGTGTCCCTCCTGAAAAACACAAGCAACAAAAGCCTGGTATAAACAAACAGGCGACGGCGTGTGGAGCGGCGTTGTGACCCCACAGGGATGTGAAGATTAAAAAAACACACAGACCATTTGGGCTTATCCGAGAGAAGTCCGTGGAGCCAAACAAACCTCTCCACGTCCTCGAAAAAGATCCGGGCGAGATGTCCTGAGGAAATGTCGTTTCCTTCTTGCTGGGAAAAGCCCCCCCCGCGGCGTTCTCTTGTGCGGGGTCGCCTCAGACGGAGTTTACAATACGAGGAAAGAAGTCACAATGATGGAAGCGCGCAGGACGCCGTTCTGTGTGGCCTCGCGTCCCGCAGCAGACGGGAGGGGACGAGAGGCTTTAAACACCATTATCAAAGTCCTCCTTGATGAGTACTTGTATATTAAAAGCTGTGGTTCATGCTTCTCCACCACGTGTTAGGGGGGAAACAGTCACCAGACCACAGTCCCCATGGTAACCGACTCCCTCCACCAATGAAGACCACGGGGGAACCTCTGTAAAAAGTTGATCTATGTGGATTCGTTTGTTTATGAAGTCAGTCACTTTAATGCAATACTGCATGTATTCTCCTTTTGGTTCATGTAGAACAGATAAGATGGAGATCGTATCATACATCAGTTCAATATCCTAAATTTGGGTCAACTGATCAATTGATATCAATTGGAGTTATTAAAATCCATCTTTAAAAGTAACATAACTTTATCTTTGTTAAAGTTGACTGTCTAAAAAAAGCATTAAATTGCTCTCACCAACGGTGCAAACGCGTCACACGGAGAACCTCAGATTAAAAGTGAATTTGAGAAAAATAGTAATCCATGAAAGGTTTGTTGAACCCTTGCAGAACCCCCCCGACCCTCCAGGGCACTTCAGACCTTTTTCCTGTGAGTTTGTATTTGCTCACTTGCGTTTGTGCGACGGGGGTAAAATGTGCAGGTGGACACAAGTGACTCCCTCTGTGTGTGTGTGTGTGTGCGCAGCTGGTTGTGTTGTGTGTCGGGCATTAAGTCCCATCTATTTACAGAGCGGGTGTGTTTGGCCAATACTTCCTGGCTTCCTTGCTCTTGGCAAACACACCGACTGCCACAGATGTGTATTGTTTCAGAAAAAGGTGGAGATTGTTGGTACTTGAAAGAGGTTTTGGGCCCCGCTGGTGTTTGATTTACGCCGCGTGTCTGTTTGATATCGATCATAAACGGTAACACAGCTGAGGGAAGGAAAACGCATCTCCTGTCGAAGCGCCGGGGCTTTGATGTCCAGGTTGAAGAGAACAATGCTCCGAGGCGCAGAGGCCTTTTCTGCCTTATTTCATTCCCATGTTTCTCTTCATGTGTCAGACAGAATGCCACCAGGAGGTCAGGTTTTACTTAAGCTGATGATGCATGTTTATTGTATTACACTAAAATGAAATAATCGTCATGTTTTCAATCCTTCCAAAAGCACAAATGTTTACCAAGCGTGTTTTCTTTCTAAAATAGCCTCATAAACTGAAGAAATGCTTCCTGTAATTGTTCCCTGTGCATACATCCCCAAACAAAACTCGACTGCTCAGGAACTCATTACTCAAACAGACGGAGCAGCTCAGGGGAGGTTTCCCCTGCGTTTCCTTTCCGTGTCGCCTTGCTGGCCTCTGCTGGAGCTCCGTGAGTTCGCATGTGCAGCGGAGAGAGGTTCGGCAAACCCAACGAACCATATGTTTTAAGACCATATCTTCTACCCTTTAAAATAGTTATTGGTTGGTTTATTATTATATAGGAGGGAGGGAAGTGTAGTTGACCCCAGAGTAATGAAGTACTTCCTCATTGAGGCCTTGCTATTAGATGTCGGCATCTTCTAGGGAGGTCATTATTAGCTCTCAAATGATTATGAAGAACAACCATCGTTGAAAAAATGCCGATCAGCGAGGTTGAAATCACCATCGTTACAATCTGGGTTCTTGAACCAGGGTGTAGCCCCCCTTCACAATTCAATCAACAAACGCATAAACCTTATTCCTGTTGCATCCACATCCGCAGCTCTTCATAATGTCTTGTTAGCTTTCCTTTTTAAACATCTTGTGTGCTTCACTCGTTCAGCCGCTTGCTATTCCTTCTGGATTCCTTTAGTCCGATGTGTCAGGCCCTTTGCTTCCAGGAACCAGAACAGAGCTTTTCAGACTGCAGAATGCTGCTGATGTGCGACCGGTGAGTCAGGTGATAACGGAGGAAGATCAGGAGGACAGATCATGCATCGTCTGATACATGCAGGCTGTTGAGTCAATTAAATACATTTTTATATTCCGGCCCTCGAAAAGGTCTTTAACAGAGGAATGACTGCAGTAAGGACTGCAGTTGGAAACCCGTCCTGCTAACCCCAGGAGGAAGACTAGGAGGTTCGGAGTCCTGAGACGAAGGAAAGGAAATGAAATGTTTTACATACTGCAGTTAAAATTTATGATGTGGAATTTGTGCAAAGACTGTAGTTACTGGCTCGTTCGGGGCGCTCACATGAATTCACCGCTGAGATGTAAATGTCCTTTTATGGATTGAATTTTTGAAACGCAATCACTTACGTGCTCTTGCAGGATGATGTCTGCACACTGCGGAGGCGTGTTTAAGTTACAAGTCCTCTTTTAAATGCTCACAGAATGGCTGCAAGTCATGTATGACTGATGGATTCCCCCGGGGGAACATTTCCCCCGAAAGGCCCTCGAGTAACGAAGCCTTCCAGCTCCTGTCCGACCTCTGAACGTGTCGATTTTGCAACAGCGGCGTAGCAGTGATAGCTGGGGACACTTCACATGCACCATGAGCCACCACGCCGAAACAATCTCAGGTGCTGTGATGCTGGCAGCTCTTGATCTGCAGAGTTCAGCGTTCTCCAGCACACCGTCCAGCTCTCCTCCAGTAGTCATCACTCCCGGAAATACCAACGAAAATCGGAGGAATTTCCCCGGGGGCTGTGTGTACTTTTGTGTGTGTGTGTGTGTGTGTGTTTATGTGTTTGTGCGCCGCGTGAGCCCTTAACCCCACCTCATTGGTTCCTAACCTCCCGTTTCCTCTGTAAGGCTTTGACTCAGGCTTGTTGTACTTGAGAAGTACGAATACAATAACAAGTATGAATCTCTATTTTAACAATTGATGTGAACTTCATTTTCTTTTATCTTAATCTTAACACTCTATTCCAGAAGACTTAAGATCTACCAATCAATCAGATGCAAGAGCCATTGTGAAGACATCCCTCGCTCTCCGACCTTCTCACAATGCACATCTTGAGGTTTTCATAGTTTCATGCTTTTGCGTTATTAAAAGGGAAACTTAACGCTGAACTAACGCTCATTTAAAGAAGAAGAATGTTGCGAGAAGAATGTGAAGTCAGGTCCTGATGATGTTTTGGCTGCAGACCATCCAACCTACTGCACATCAATCCTCAGGGTCCCGCCTGGACAGCAGACCCCCGACTCACCCCGGTGGGAATGCTGAGGGCCTGGCCGGCCCTGACATCCAGGTTACCTCATGCTGCTGCGGGGGCCTGGAAGCAGTAATCATAGAGAGAGAGAGAGAGAGAGAGAGAGAGAGCTTGTTTCCAAACACACACACACACACACACACACACACACACACACACACACACACACACACACAGAATGATGAATGTGTAAACAGAGAGACTCACTCTGCATAATCAAGCATTTAGAGGAAGACACGCACACAAAGAACGCATGCACGGACTCACACGCGCACTCGGGATGAAAAGAAGGAGACACACTCCGAGGTACGCCGACGCGCTGCCGGCCCCCCGGTCGTAAATCAGCCAGCTCAATTAATCAGGCGGCTCCCCTGGGGGGGGGGGCGCTGGAGCCAGCCCCTCAAACCCCACCAATGTGCCCCCCGGCTCCCACAGGCCTCCAGGGGCACGTCGCTCCCCAGAGAATGACAGGAGGAAATAGAGAGAGAGAGAGAGAGAGCTGCTCTGCATTCAGTGATGCGCCGTACAAGTCAATCTTGGTACCTGAAGGCAACACATTCCGCTTGTTTTCAGTGATTGCTCAAATCAGGTTTCATTATTACAGATTCTCGACCGAGAGGAGTAGTAATACCCCGACTCCCTTTGCTGATTTTTCCAAAAATGTGTTCACTTCACTTCACGTTTTAATCGAATGACTGCCGCAGCAGAATGATGTCAAGCTTATTGATGCTTTTCTTATTTATCCCGTTGCCGGGTAACAAATGGTTGGGTTGTCGATGTCTTTACTTTGTGAGTTGTGTTCTGAAAGGCTTTAATGTTCTGTTTTTTATTGTTGTGGTTCTCAACCCGAACCTTTACTTGAGTAAATTAAGTAAAGTGAATAAATACTGACTACATAATTCTCTGAATCTAAAACTATTCTCATGTAAACGCAAGGTTGTTTTAACAGTGGAATGTTCTTTAAATTAATTTAAAAAATGACATCCATGAATGTGTAAAAACCATTGAAATGCAGCTACACAAGCAAGTATTGAAGTAGTATCTGCAAATGGTACAAAGCAAACATTATGAGGAGGAACCTGGGATTATTATGTTAGTGTGTTTTGTTTGTATTTGTGTCCTTTTGTAAAACAACACATGACTAGACTCCCGAGCAGAGAGACGGATCCATCAGTTCAAAAGACTAACAGCTAAATGTGACTTATTTAGGTTTTCTGACGGTAATCTTTGGAAAGTCATGTTTGAAACCAAAGGAATAGAACAGACCTGCTTTTTTACATTTTGGTTTGTATACCTTCTGCCTACATTTTTTAGTAATTGTACTTTTAACCATCACAGAAATAGCGTTTTCATCTCTGGTCCCGACAGATCAAACCGCTCTCCTCCAAGGAATGACAAAAAAAGACCATATCTATATCTACTCCGACTGGGATGTCACAGAAAACTAAAGAAACCGCCAATGTAGCCTGGAGAAAAGGCCCTCCACCTTCCGCCAGTGCACGTGGGGTTTTGTGAGTGTGTGAAAACGAGAGAGAAACCTCGGCAAAAATCTGGCCGTCCCGACCTTTCCTGACACTTGCGTGTCCAGCCAGGCGGTCAGCAGATCACCATCGCGCCAGCAGAGGGCAGGAGAACGCCGCCACTCTGAGGGCGCCCGACTTCCTGTCCTCCAGGATGTGCCTGACTGCCAACCCAGGCATTATCTCAGCCCGCGTTTGAATCCATTCCCCCGGCCAGAGGAGGGGAATAGGGCGGACTCACAGGCAGAGAGTGAAATGTTCTCCAGGACGCTGCACCGAGCACCAATGTCTTCGTTTCAATACGGCTGGAATTCATTGATTTAAGGTCACGGCTGTGCAGAGACCTGTTGGCAGTAATCATATTGGTTCTGGGGTTTTGTTAATCAGCTCGGGTAACCTTTTTTTTTGCACGCAGTCAATGGAAGGAGCTTTTTATCCTTTTTATCACGCCGGCGATTTAAGGCTCCGCTCATGAAATGTTTCTCGGGTGTGCGAGGGCTTTAGAATGAGGTGCTGCACTCACTGAGGAGAATGACAACTAGGTGCATGTGCAGATAATAAAAAGTAGACGGCCAAACGGGCCGGACCATCCACGGGTCCTGGTCAGGGGAAGAGCATCAGGGGTCAAAGATAACAAAACGTACTGAAGTACCAAAATCAATATGACCGATGAGGAAAGCAGCAGTCATCATTTTTGTACCACCTACTAATATCGGACCATTTATTTTGGATATCGCTATGAGTTGCAGTTTTCGCATCAAAGAAAAAAGACTTTTGCGAAAGTAATAAGTCCGTTCGTTAAATGGATCAAGGAAATGTGGATCAAACCTCAGTAGCTGAGTTTTATTAAGCCAAACATTCATGTCTTAGGTTTAATATGATATAATTAGTCCTTTTCTTTGACTGGTTTATCCATCACAGTCGGAACAGCATGCGCTGCTCGTAGTCATAACCCACATCATCCGTGTGGAGATCACATCATCTCCAACGTGCAGCAGAGGAAGTGATAAAGTCTGCAGCAGGATGAGGTTGAGGGGGATGAATGAGTGACCCTTCACCCCCGAGAACGCTGCCCCAGTCCTTAGAAAACAGTTTGAAAGGAAATTAAACAAAAAATTGAATTGATTTATAGATATTTGAAAATAAAGGAAATGTACTACAAATTAAACTTCATTCCCGAGACGGTACATTAACAATTACAATAGGTAATCTATATGAATTAAACATGTCCGTCTGCCTTTTTGATTCATTCACTGCATGTTTTCTTTTTCAGATATTCGCCATTTCGTCCCTCACTTGCAATTCACGCTTAAATCCATCGTTATGCACCATTATCAACACCTGCACAGATCTCTAAGTAGACGGCATGCTGCTTTAACGGGTAAGCAGCCAACAAGTGGTCTCTGCTGGAGGAAACCGGTCTCAGAGCCAATTTACCACTTGACAACCAGAGCAATGGACCAGCCTGAGCGGAAGTGGCAGTAACTGAGCAGCTGGGTGATAGATCATCACATGAAGAACCAGCATGTCTGCAGTAGTGAGTGAGGATTCAGCCAAAGGGCCTTAAAAATTTAGGAAAAACATACTTGAAACTAAAGGCATTTTAGGAATTAAACATGTAAAAAAGATAAGATGATGAAAAAGCAAAACCAAACAAAACAAAGGAGGTGAAGTCACTCAAATACTTTCCATCCGTAAAACAGTTATGGCAACAATACACCGTATGATTGCAAACAGATCCGCTGCTGCCTTTTGATTAATTCCCGTTTGTCACAGCGTGCATTAATCTCCGGTCTGCGTGGCTCTTCAGAGGCCAACATCTGTACAGCTGCACATGGAGAGAAGCCCATGTCCGATTCAGATGGATGCCGGGACTTCTGCTCTAAATCAGGGTGCAACATGTCAGCAGTGCAGTTGATGTTATAAGCTACATGGCTGTGTTCTGGAGGAAGGAGAATAATGTCTCGCATTACTGGTGAACACAGTGCTGGAGGATCCGCTTTACGTACTGAGGAGACGGCATCTGGGGCCGACGAGCCGCTGTCTAACATACAAGTCAAATCTGTACGTCCATGCTGGGAGGAAAGGGATGTTTGACGTAACGGAATAATTGACGACAATATCATCAAGTCGGAGTTGCAAGTGGCAGAGCAACAGTTTAGCTTTGTGTTGATACTTGGAAGAAACTTGAGGGAACACTCCCTGAAAATCTAGTCTTTGCTGACCTTTTTCCCCCCGTGCGCAGGGTGGAGCGGCGCTGTGTGACATCAGCGCTTTGAAGCGCTCACAGGCGAGAAAGAGCACACTTTGACCAGAGAGGGAAGCAAAAAAAAAAACTCAGTCGCCTGCTAAAGTCAAAGTTCTAACATTTTTCACTTTTGAAATGTTTCATGTAACATGTTACACAATACTGGAAAATTATCGGTTAGGGTTAGGAAGTAATATCATTTCATCATCTGCACGGGTTTTCCAATAATCTTTTGTTGTAACTCTGAAAGCCCTTTGTGCTAAGAGAGGAAGTAAGAGAGGTAATTATACATTTCATTGTAGAACATTTATTTTTTAAGGAAAACAATGATACCCAACAGAAGTAGCAAACTGGGTTTTGAATGCCCCTATTGGGTGAAAATGGAACTCACTGGGATGTTGAAATGCATTGTGGGTGCTCGAAATGATGACTTTTTGCTTGGTTATTACCTTTAAGTGGTTGCGCCCAAATGAGACCAGCACGGATCAGAAATTAGCAGCGGCAATTAAACCCGTGGAACTGCAGGACCCTTAAGGCCCTTTAATGAGGCCAAACCCGAAAGGCAACAGCTGTAATGGATCCTATGCATGTAATTACAAGCCATATTTCTAAACCTGATTGAACGCGCCAACATACTTAAGCCATGCGTGTCTTTGGGGGCACCGCCGCTGCCCGGGCCTTATTGATCGCGTGTCTGTTGGCGCCCAGCATCCGATGCCGCCCGGAGAGACATGAAGTGTCACCGCCTCCCTCGCGACCTCCCTGAGGGGAGGCGAGCCGTCGACCTGTCACTTTGCGCCCCCCCCCCCGCGCCTGTCATTATGTCTGAGTGGGGGAACTGCCGCACGTCTGCCCGGGCCGAGCGGCTGCGCGCCGTTTCAAAGGCTTCGGGGGAATAAGTCATTTCGGTTCCCCAAATGGATTTCTATAATAGAATTTTCAAGGGCAGTGGAATATTGAATAAAGCTCGTACGAGTGTTTGATGTGAGCTGATCACAACTCAGCAAAATGAAGAGTTCTGGCTCAGACCGGTCTAATGACAGCTAAGGAAATGAACGCAATGTCTTAAAATACAAATCCTGCAATATCTGCTCGGTGCATGACAAGTAGGTGAAGTCCTTCTTTCCCTTCCAGCCAACATAACACAACGCCAAAGTAAAGGGGGGGTGGGAGAGTTACTCAAGGCAGAAGTTTTCCATGCAAATGTGTCGTTTCAGCCTAATCACAAAACCCACGCAGTTCAATAAAAACCTCTGCAAATCTTATTCCATTTGCCATAAAGCCATTAGATGTGCAATATAAATAAAAAAACACATCATAAGCATACAAAGCATCACGTCTGCATCAAATAACCAAGGTTGAAATGTTTATTACGCTTATTATAATCCTGGGTCCCTGGGCCCTTTCAATGATGATGCTGCCATGGGTGAGGAGGTCCTCCGTTGTCCCTAACAACCAGCGGATACAACAAATGTCTCCAACTAGATGAGTTATTGAACAGAACACAACTGAAAAGCGAGTCCCTGGCTGTTGTTTCCAGATGTGGAAGAGACACGGCCACTGGGTGGTTGTTTGAATGCGTTCGGGTGGACAGAATGGGACAAATCTTCGAACAGTAAAGAACAACACAACCAAAAATAGTAAGTAAGAATCTGAAAAAAGGCAAAGTATGTCTCCTTTTAAGATAATTAATGAGACAAGAAATCATTTCCTTTCAGTATGCCTAAAATAATCCCATCGCTAAGATCGAAGGCCATTCGTTCCCTGACTCAGGAGTCTCTCCTTCTGTTTGTGTTCACTTCCTGCACATCCAGGCCGTAGACCGAGCCGTGACTGTGCATCTATGCTGGTGTCTGTGTGAGTAGGAGGAGGAACCGCTGTGCAGCAGTAATGGTCTGACTGGTGCTCAGCAGCTCATCAGACCGGTGTTCAGTTTGCATTTGACACCCCCAGCCTGCCAACCCTTCACTTACAATCATCTCCCTTCATTCACCAAGGATCCTGGGGACGGGGGGGGAAACCGACTTTTCATGACGGATACAAAGTCCTTCCATTCTGGCGGAACATGTTCTTGATGATCTTCGATCCGAGGACCGTGACGCGAAGCGGCTTCGAGCAGCGGCCCCCGCCGTATCACCTGCACACGAGGGCGCGTGTCGGCTCGGATCACCTCCCTCGCGCTCCGTTTGCCCGCCGCCCGCTCGGATCACCTCCCTCGCGCTCGGATCAGCGCCTCATCTTGACACCTGCTACGGGGACCGGATTTTTTCTTTCTGTCAGCCCTTTTGAGGCTCACAGTAATGGCTGCCATCCAGCTGAAGCGAGGGCCCTGTTGGCTGCTGCGATGTCGGTTAGAGGAAGCATGGGTGGGGGGGCCCGGTCCCCCGACGCTCCGGGGCGGCACGAGGCGCTGCAGTCTGTGCCGGACCAACGTACAGTGCCAACTTCTCCTTCCGGGTGATTGAGCTGCTTATTTTACCCTGGACCACTTCTCTTCTCTTCTGGCTTTTCGTTGGATGGAAGTCAGCTCGTAAAACTGGGGCGGCTTGTTAAACGAGCTGGTCCCTGCACACGCCGCCTCTCACCGCTCCAGGAAAACGAGCTCAGGCCCTCGACCCCCGGGGGGCGATCCTTCGTCAGACCCATAACCATGAAGTGCACAAGACTGCGGCTCGGCCCGTGAAAACAGTCTGATGACTTCAGCATGTCTGGAGAGAAAACCTCCCCCTACTGTAAATGTCTGTCGTTGAAAGATTGTGGTGTTTTTTTTTTTTTTTCCAGGATCTGTGGTCTATTAAAAGGTGCTATTTATTGTTTTGGTATCTTGACTCATACAGAGTCAGTGTATCTTGGCTCCTGCTGCTTCAGGGCGAGGGTGAGGAGATGCTAAAACCCCTGGAGAACTATTTTAAACCACTACAACAGAAAGGGTCACTCGATTGATGTTTCTGCCAGACTGTCATGTATTTTATATATTTATATATATATATATATATATATATATATATATACATACATATTTATAGACAGACCCATGCACTGACTATTCTAAACAGCAGGATCTTTCTCTTTTAATTTAAAACATCTTCATTTGACTTTTCTCCTCCTTTGAATCTGCAGCGCGTGCGTAGAGTCAAGTCGCTGTTCTGCACACCTGCTTAAGACTCTGGTGAATAGCAGCCTGGGGTTTGTTTTATAAAGCGAGCTAATAAGGCCACAGCAATCCGCCGCTCCGGTTTTGACCCGCAGTCATGAGGTGGCAGAAACCTCTTTAAATAGAGGAGTTCAACCTGCTGAAAACACGCTGAAGCCGTAAATCTGCAAGACTTTTACAGCACTAACGAGTTGATGTTCTCCCTGTGACCGAGCACTGTAAGCTAATGAGCCATATTAGTATTCTCACCCGCATTTGCACAAAGGGTTCAAAGACAAAGAACCCTGATCCATCAGTATGCATTATGAGGCCCCCCTGAAGAAGACACCGGGTTCATCGGGTGTTTATGAATGTTTCATATCACAGTAGAGTGAAATGAATGTGTCCCCGTGTGCTCAGGCTAAAGGAAGCCTCGCACAGTCAATTAAAAGAGAGACAAGGCAGCGAGGCAAATGTTAAAGTTGTACATTTTCAAGGAGAGGTTTTCTTAAATGTTAAACGCATTAACAGCCTCGTAGCCGAGGGAAGTTCGGGGTCTTTAAAACTTTTGGGACTGAGTGCAGTTTTTTCTAATCAGGCCGCCCTGTGAGTGGGATCATTTTAGAGCAGTTCTATCAATATTTATAATGGGTCAGACGCGCCTCGCAAAGCAATAGTGACGAAGCTGGAACTCAGAAATGTACCACATCTTATGCAGCGTTTTATCCATCACCCCCACCCGTCTCAGTGTGGGCCTTTGCTCTTTTTCTCTGTTGAAAGACGTCTCTTTGTTGTGTGGAAAGTCCGGCTCCTCACATGATTCGAGCCAAATGGAGCAACATGATACACTCCCACACGCTCTCCTGCGCTTTGACGAAATATAAGGACCCACCCCCCCCCCCACACATCCCACGACTACCGTAAACACAGACTCTGCGGATTGGACCGCTGCCATGCGGCTGCCATTCGGCGGTGTGGAGTGTGGACCCCTACGTCCCGTCTGCAAGGCCTCTGTTCTTAGTCAGCAACGACCAGGCGATGCTCTCGGGGGGTCCTTATGTTTCTGGACAGTCCTGATGCCACCTCATACCCGGAGAAGGTTTTTCTTGCTTTTTCAAATGTAAAAAAAAAAAAAATAAGGCATTGGCAATCAATTTGACCGTTTCTCTTTGTGGTGACACGTGTCATTAACGTCTCAATCAGCGATGGCAGTGGTGCGACAGCCCGCCTCCCCTTTTGTGAGGCTAAGTTATTCATTTATTCTGATTTACATCCAGTTCCTGCCAATTACATGGCATCCGTCCGCACTGTGCTTCGCTTTAAGGCACGTCGTCTATAGGACTGCCGGTCGGCGCGTTCTGACGCCCGAGGGGAACCAAAGAAGCATTGCACACTGCGTCCCTTATCCCCTCCCGCGCAGCTTCTTCGGCCCGGGTTCCCTTTTCAGAGCACCGCGCTGTTGGCGGTGGAATGCTTTTCATCGAGATCGGCGCATGCCAGACTTCCCTTTGGACTGGACGTGCCGGGGTGGCGGGTTGTCTTTGTGCTCGCTAATTAGAAGCGGCTTGGTCCAGCGTGCCTGTGCGCACAGCGGATCCCCGCAGAATAACCTCTTCCACGACTCCCCCTCATGGCAGACAACACTGTAAGAGGAACAATTAAAAGGTCTGGCATGGAGCTATTTGCTCAGAGCCAAATTCGTCAAGCCGGCCTTTTCAGAATATTCATACTGTCATTTTCTCACTGGGCATTCAGGTGACGTTGGCTTGACTCCCCTGCAACGATGGGCCTGTCACTTGTGTTCTCCATATTACTATAACTGCTATTAATGCTATTTGGGTATCAGTTTCTAATACGTTGTATGTTTTGAGTCATACATCAAACTACAGTAACATCAAGCAACCAGGGACCTTATTTGACTGTTGTAACCTCAGTCCTGGCCAGAGGAGCCCCAATGGATACTTCCAGGTGCAGATGTACTGTTGCATTCATGCCCCGTTGGTGAAATGGGAAAAATGGAGAGTCCTCTTGTGATTCAGATTTGGGAGCCTTTATGAAAAGAAGTCTTTTGCTAGCTTTGGTGCAGCAGGTAAATGGGTCACATTTTTCACGGCTACATCAACAGTGGCACAGTTCTTATTGTATTTTATCCAGATTCATTTCAATTGCCACTGGTTTGTTGATATTTATTTTGCTCTGCAGCAAAGGCAACGCAGGATTTCTTGCAGTTAAACCGTTGAACCGTTGAAATTGGCGGCATCATTGTGGTCTCGCTTTATGCTGCAAATATGCAGCAAACTTCATCATTGATATCGGTGTCACTATCGATTCAAAGCCTTTTCTGAACATTTACTGTGGACATGCATCTAATTACTGGTGTTTGATCTGCAGACATCAATAGAGGCTGTCTACATTGTATAATTGAAATGCATTACTTTCCAGGATGTTTTTGAAACGCGTTTTAAATATTAAATCTTAATCAACCCATTCAAGCTTAACGCAGTGTGCACTGGAACAGAACGTTAATCCTGCATCCACATAATGTACATTTGTCAAATGTCAAGTCATCTCGATTGTCCAAGGGGCCGCAATCACACTTATCTGGGAAAGGGACTGGGAAAAAAAACAACGAAAAGACACATTTTCAGCCTTTGTAGGTCAAGACTTGCAGGTTTTAGAGAGAGAGTGGGGCAAAACTGGGAGCAAAATAACGTCGCCCGGGGTTTAATTGGAAGAGCTTTGGCATTTTTCTGAAATTAAACAACAGGGAAACAGGAAATGCAATTACGCCCACAGAGAAATGTGTCAAACAGGCTGCGAGCTCCCTCGCCGTGCAGTCTCACTCCTTTGTAATGAACACTTCCCGTAGCCAAAGGCACCGAGGGTGGCTCGTTTCACAAAAGGTGTGAAGTGAAGCCGTTGTGCTGTGAGGTTTTGATAGAGATGTCGAGGTCCCCCCGGTCTCAAACCGTGCAATCTTCAGCCGACCTCGCCATCTGGAGTGGCGGGGATGAGATTATTATCTAAATAGCGCCTTTAATTAATGTAAACGTATCATTGGGCAGGTGGTAAGATATTAATAGCTGTTCAGAGGGGATAATAGATAAATGTCGCTCCCTGGTTCACAGAGTGATGCTCAATTACTCGATGTATGCACGGTTTAATCGCTTCTGGTCTCTGAATGGCAGTGTTGCATGCTGGGAAATGAGCAACTGTCACTCAGAGGAGTTTGACATAAATGTCAAGGTGATGAATGACAAGGTGCAGAGATGAGAGTGGCGCCAATGGGACCTGTGTCACATGACTCGCTTCTTGTAATTGGCTTTTGCAGACAGAGACAACATATTCCAGATGTGTCACCTCATTATAGAAACTGCAGGGGAAATTAAGTCGCTCAGCCGTCATTCGGTGCTTTAAACAATGACGGATGCACAGAAGTGGCGCCTGATACTGCATTGCCATCCGTCGGCACGTGCTGCAACCTCGTCATCCAACTCAGCCGCCGCGGGAAAAGTCCCGCTTTGATACTTTTCCCAAATGAGTGGAACCTTGTGTCAGGAGGGCAACTGCTTACGAGGCCAAATTCACAGTGTGTGAAACATGTAATCACTGTTGTTCTGGATTTACAGGTCCCCCCCCCCCCACACACACACACACCATGGGGTCAGGTCACTTGTGTTAAGCCTCTCTCTCACTCCGTGGGACGCCCCTGGTCTCTCACTCTGTGGGGCGCCCTGACAACATCTGGACTTGGCCCAGCGACATGGACGCCCGGTCCAGAGAAGGAATCATCGTGAGAGAAGGGGTTTGATCAAAGCTGGGTCTGGTCCGCCCCCCCACTGAGGGATTATCTCATTGAGAGGACAGGGAGGAGAAGCCTTGGAGGGGTAAGAAGCCAATTCAGAGGGATTAAAGCAGCCGGGTCAACGACACAACAGGCCAGCTGCAAAAAATAAAGGTGTCGACAGAAGTGTGTTTAATAGCTTTTAAAACTGTAAACACAAAAAAATTACTTATTTTTATTAAATAAATGTTAAAAAATAGATAGTTGGGATAGAAGTTGTCAAAATGTTGTATAACAACAGTGCTTTGAGAACCATAAACTTTAAGTTGTATTTATTTGGACTGGAAAAGGCTTGGGAGGATCAAAGGTTCGGTTGGATTTAATTTTCTCAAACCAAAGACCAGAAACATCTTAACCCTTCATTTAAAATTAAAAAACGGAACTCCCCGAGACCGAAAGAGGAATTATATTAAACTTTAATAGCAAAAATGTTAATGCAAGTCATAAAATAAATCTATGCCCGCGTTTTATTTTAGATTTTGCCCTGATTCATGGTTCAAAAGGATGTATCTAAAGTTAATGATGAAAGTTCAAGCAGAGGCTTCTCATATAACACTAATCTGTTTTCCACATGCACTCTTTTTTATTTCACCAAGTCAGGAATTCTTCTCACATTCATTCTTTTCACTCCCAATTTGAGTACATCACCTAGACACTTTTGACCTAACTCTTCTCTCATGCCCTCCCCCGCCTCCCTTCTGTCTCCCTTTTCTCCTCCCGAATGACATCAGACACCCCATCCCCATCGTCCTCTCGATAAATATCAACACGACCTCGAAGGGTGATCGTGACCTCATCGCTGAGCCGAATATGTTGAGCCCCTCATCCTGCTGCTTTCATCTTTAAATCTTGCTGCTTGTGGCGATTCCGCTCTGCACTTTCTGAAGATCATCCGTCAATCGCCATCTTCTATTTCTTGTGATCTGCTGCTGCTGCTGCTGCAGGCTCGCGGTGGCGTGCGGGACATGTCTTTCAGGATCTTGCTCCACGGGACACCGCCACATACAAATATGTCACATATACTGTAATACAACAGGCCGGCCATCCCCTCCGTGAGTTGTCTGGAGCATCCTGCCCTGAGCTCTGGAATAGAGACACACATCCGCCTGCTGGGATTCAGTAGCGTCGACTCTAAACGTTAAAAGTCCAATTGCATCGGGTTAAGAGATTGTGTCCTTCATACTTCCCGTGAAGCAGCTCTTTATTATTGCAGCCGGAGAGGGAAAATGTCTGCTTCCTATCATCAAGTTTCGCTTTGGCTCTTTTTTGCTCCCCCCAGCCGCCCCGATATGGAACAACCTGTTCTCATTTGCCTTATTACTGCTTCTGCTCACCTTCCTCCTCCGCCTCGGGGAAGAGAAAAGTTTCGAACGATTCGCTCTGCAGAATCGATAACACGCTTTCCCCCTGAATCCGCTGCCTTTATGTTATGCTCTTTATAATTTGTCACCACTTGCTCTCGGTAGAGCAATTACCAAACTGGAACAAACTGCCGAGAGCTCTCGATTATCCTTCAACGATGACAGAACAACTCAGCCGGAAAGCACCGTTTTTTGGGGGGGGGGGGGGATTATGCAGACAGTACACTGACGTTAATGAAGTTAATCCAGTGTTCGTGCAAACTATGTTTCTACCGGGTGGGTTAGGGTTAGGGTTAGGGTTAGGGTCAACGGTCTGCCGTTTAAGAGTCGTTGACGACGCACTCGCCCCGATGTCTGGTATCTGTCTTGGGAAATAAAGCTTAAGTACTTCTTGAGAACAGGGGGGACAAGGTAACAGCGTTAAATCCCAAATATCCAAGACATCAAACTCCAACCTGTTGAGTTATCATGCGCTCATCTCGATACCTGCAACAACGTCTCAAGTTTCTGTTCCTGTGCTCACGCTGTCTTTGTGTTCATCGAAGCTTTCTGCGTCCTCTGTCTGCTTCATTTGCTGGGAAATCTTTTTGACGCTGGGCCGTTGTCGGCCTCGGGGAGGAGCAGCAAAATGGCGCCATTCTTCTCCTATATTGGTGTTCTTCAGTGTTTCAGAGTTTAAGTCGTTGGAGTCGATGTGTGCTGGCGGGTCAGTTCAACGTGAGCCGGCAGGCTTCAAGTGGATTTTGTGTCTTTACTTTGCAGGAAGCCATTCGATCGGAAGGTGAAAGTAATCAATCAAAACAGAATTGATGTTGTTACCGTCGCGCCTGAAGAGGCGAGATATCGTGTGTTTTTTTGTTACCTCGTGTAAGGTGATTCAGTCTGAAACATGGGCAATGGTACTGATTTACACGCTGCTCATAGATTCCTGTCTCTCTCTCTCACAATTAGCCCAAAATGCTGAAAGGAAAGCTACGAGGCTGCAAAGGCATCACATCACAAATTGTAATTGGCTTTATTGGTTGGTTAATAACTCATTTATCATGATTTGTAGCATTTATAAGAACAGGTTGTCATGAATACAGATTATTAATGTAAAGTCTGAATTTCTTGGCAGCACAAGTCATTAGTGATTTTAAATGCCTTTAAGTGATAATAATTGAATGAAATAAGCAAAGTTAGCAGTTGCAAATGTTGTGTTTTTAATGTAACATTTTCTTTCAGATATTCTGCAGCTTTTCTCCAGAAGCTCAACCAAGGCCCCCAAGGAAGACAAACTAAAGAGCTAAACGACCAAGCACTGTTGATTCAGGGGGAGGATGAACAGCAGCCAAACAGATGGTTCTAAGCAGCCCAAAAGTTATTAACTTCAATGTATTGAACCAATCTTTATCGCATTATAAAATGCGCCTTGTTGTAAAGTGGCCCGCAAACACTTCATCACCAGTGGAAGCAACACATTCGACGTTTTCATTACCACTCGACTGAAATGTTTGGAAACTTTGAACTCTGTGGTGATAAATAAAGTTGAGAATCTTTGAATTTGGTTTGGAAAATATCTGGTTAGCAAAAACAGATTACTCTCCTGGAATAAAAAGAGGTCCCTCAGAGTGTGCTTTAGAAAAGCACTTACCCACCACCTGCTCGCCGGCAGCTGCTCGCTAGCCGACAGAAGACCGGCTAATTGTGCTGCAGAGCCTCAGAGTGTGAATATATATGCGACTAACCGAGTGAAAAAGCAGCCGGCTGCTTAACCCAGCATGCGGGCGTCAATAAGGTGCATGAATAGATGGATGGATTTAGGTCTGAATGTTTTGACTCTTAGCCAAAACAAAACCCGAATCTCCTCCTCCTCCCCCAGCGTCCTGCGCAGTCGCCCTCTGGTTAGCTGCATGACAGATGTGGCACTTTGGCAATCAATTTCAGGCTGGTGTCCTCCTGTTTATCTGCAGGCGGGGCACTTCGGCCGCCATTCCGAGTATTGATGGTCGGCCCCGAGCGGACTCTAATCTCACACTGTGACATGCCTGTTGACGGCAGCCTGTAAATCATCTTCTCTAGAGAGGCTGCAGGGAATAAACAGAACGAATCTCACATGAGGAACGAGAGGCACAACAAGTGACATATACAGATTTTTAATGTCAGTTTTACTACCATAAAAAGATACAAAGTAAAACTAGTTTTGCCTGGATTTTCTGCTGCGTGTTGCAGGAAGATTGATATGGATGTATTTTATTTAAAAATAATTTAGAGCAAATGAACACTGGTGATTCCCTAATGCCATTTTCTTGATCAGCTGAGAATCTTTATTAGGTTTTCGAGTCATGCATAAGATAATAGTGATTACTTCTCTTTCGTAATCCATCAACCACACACCTCAGACACTTGTGACACCGCTTGCATCTCTATTAAAAACGTGTCCCGCTCTCTTTTGTCTCCGTCCGTTTTCTTTTCTGTTTTTTTCCCCCATCTTTCTCCGCCTCTCTTCAGAGGATTGAATTTCTCTGTCCTGCCGTTCCTTTCACCGCGGCGTCTGCCTCGGAGCCACGGGCAGAGTATCTCGGGTCTTAGCCCCACTTCATCGCGATAAGAAGAGCACTTGAACGCAACGCTGCGAGCCAATCCACCGCCGGAGGGCCCGCTCAGGGGACATCGCACTGGCTTACAAGTAAATAAGCCACTTGGGAACTCATGGAGTGCCTCCCCCGGAGGGACGGAGAGCGAGGGGACAGAGAGGAGAGAGCCAGCTTAATGGAAGCACCGTATGTTGCCACCCAGGAGACCTCACTGCCTTCCGGAAAGACCCATCATTCTCAACTGATTGCCTGTAAACATTTTACACATCATGCTGTCTGAATTTTAAGTCCCAGACCACCACACATCATTTGGAATACAATCATCTAGTTTAACATTTGGAATGCAATGCTTTAACATCGGACTAGTTTTGATCCAGCCAACCGGCTCACTTACCGCGAGCATCGAGTTCCGCCCCCCCCCCCCCCCCCCCTGTATTAAACACCGGTAAAAAGCAGTCAGCATGCGGTGGCCACCTGAGGAACTGCAGCCTGTGCCGTTGATTCTCAGACGCTTCTCATCCGAAATGTGGGGAAAGTGAGGAAACTCAGTCAAGTTTAGCCAACAAAACTGCTTTGTTAGGTTTTTCGGAAAAGTGTGTCATTTGGGTTAACGTACACACGGACGTGCCTTTACCACAATACACACGTCCCTTGTGGTTCTTTGTGCGGGGGGCGGGGGGGGGGGGGGGGATGATCCTTGGGGCCCGTGGCCTTGTCTCATCAGGCTCGTTCAGTTATCCGTCCACGAGCATCAGCCGGCGCACCGTGGTGACTCAGATCTCTCTGCAACGGATGGAATTTAAATCGGTTTTAGTGACATTTAAAGGCCATTTATCCAACTCCCGGAAAAGAGATAAAAACCGCGGCGACATGTTTGCAGCGTGAGGGAGGGTGCGCGGAACTAAAGTTTTATTAAACATCGTCATTTAGTTCAATTGAATCTTCGCAGGCTAACAAGCGCAGCAGAGAGGTTAATGGTAACAACAAGGAACATGTGATAGCTGTGTTAAATAAATGGCTCTGGTGTGCATTCAGCTTTTTAACGTCATGGAGATAATGTGTTCCTCTTTCGCCGCCGAAGCTCCGGAGTAAAACGCCGTCATCTCCCGTAAAGAAAAAACATCAGATCTGTTCCCTCAGATATGCCCGAGCATACTAAAGAGGAAGATTCTGAAATATGCGAGACTGATGCTAATGGGGCGGAAATGGAGAGATTTGAACCGTTATATTATGGTTTACTTGTCGCCATGAATCAACGCTAACAGGGTTTGCTGCGACCGATCTAAATTGCTTTGTGTTCCCGGCGATTTAACAGGTCTCCCTGCACTGTCACTGAATGTTTCTTCATTTACCTGCAGAATAATTTCATTTAGTCAAATGCCATTTAGAGGATTTATTATTGGCGCCCTGTTGAAACCGAACTGCAAATGACTGTGTCAGAAGGTTTTTTTTGCAACACACACACACACTGGCTGTACTCTGCATCTGTGCTTGCCCGTCCGTGGAGAATGCTCAATGTGACAGCTGCTGGCTCGGGTATTTTCTGTCTAGATCAAGATAAACAAAGCCTTTTCCCATGAACTGTTTTCTAGGCGCCTCAGAGGCATATCGCCCTCACGTATCAGTGTTCCTTCTCACACAAACACACACACACACACATGAGTGGCACAGATGTCAACGTACGTTCTTTCTCAGCAGTTTAGAGTTCAAAGTTTAAATTGAATGCGTCGCTGGATTAATTTTGCCACGTAGGAAAATAGAGCCCAAAGACATCCAGAACCATGGAGTCTAAATGTCACATGTCCCGCTGTGAAGTCTTTCATGAGCGACACACAATGATGTATTTATTTGTTCTTTTCTTTCTTTCAAAGGGAAAAACTGTGACCAGAACGAGATAGATCAACTCTTTAATCATGGAACAAGAAAATATTGAAGGGCTTAGAATGAAAGGCCTTTTCGGCGGGATAGCTAAACGCCGTCCTCCTTCGTGAACAAAGATGAGAGCGGAAACGTCTGTGAAGCGTCTTTGCCAAGTGGTCTGAAGCTGACAGAATGAACCTGTGACCTCTGAAGACGAGCAGACGCTCAACATGTGCTCCGGACATCGCTGACGAGTTATTCCCATCCGACTGGCTGCCGTGGAAGGCTTTGTATGAAGTGCCCACTTGACAAATTGACCTTGAGGGCATGAATTGTTTTTACATCTCGGTAAGAATATGTTTGTTAACACCTCTCTAAAGTTAGTTTAACATTATCTAAAATCCGCCATCGATCATCAATGCAATACAATTTTTGCTAATTTGTTTCAAATGGGAAGGTTCTTCTTCTGCATATCACAACGTACCCCTGTTTCCATGTCGCTCCATTCCACTTTGACCCTTCACACGACAGCTGTTTGCAAAATGTTTCGACATATGGAGCCAAATGGAGCTCTGCGCTTGTCGTTTTGTCGTTTTCTTCTAGCGGTTTGCAGCACAAAATGAACCCGGCAGCAGTTTTCAGGGTTTCTCCAAGGAGGAGCTGTTAATGTTGTAAACGGTGTGTTTGTCTGGGCCTCTTCCTCGTGGAGAACACTCTGCAAACAGGCCGCAGCGGAGGCCTGCTTAATGATTAGACCCAAAGCGCTCCGTCTGCTGGCTTACTTGTGCATCGCGGGGTATGAAAATGAATAGCTTATCAAAATGCTAATTAAACATTAACTATCAAATGCAAATTAAAACAACACAATCAATCAGACAAATTGGGTTGCTTCGTCAAAGGGAAATGTCTTTAAGGGGTTATTGGTCCCACATGTGGTTGTGTTCAGGTATAACATACTGTATTTTCATCAACAAACGATAACTGTAGGTGAAATAAGTTGTTTTGTGATGACAAAACCTCGACAATTGTAATTTTCTCCACAAAGCTTTTGAAGGATCTTTAAGCTCACTGCTCTTATCAAGCCTGTTTTCAGCAGCAGCTAGTGTGCAGCATCTGTGAGGCCACTGAGCAGATTAAACAGTGAGGAATATGGATGTGTTGAGAGAAGTCGGGGATCTGCAAAGCAAGCAGGAACTAAAGTTGTGATGAAGTCATAGCTACTAATCCCCCACAATTGTTATGGTTTTCCCACCAACATCTCAGAGCCAACAGAACCAGCCATCAGTTTAAGAATGAAAGATTTCTTGCATCAAACTTTCTTATCAGGACCAAAATAAGGATTTAGTGAAGCTTTAAGCAGCTTCCTTACAGGCTAAGAAGATACTTTGATCTGTCTGATCAGGACAAACTCTGAGCTCAACATTTTAAGACAAGCTATTCTTTTGTGAGTAAAATCTGCTACAAGATGATGCAAGTGCATCCTTCGGGTCTCTTGAAATCACATCAGCACTTTTCATGTAATAATGTCAGGTCCAGTGTGTCATTGCGTCTCACGTTGCCCTGTCTGCTTGTATTTTATCTTTCTGCGTTTAGGAATGAAAAATCAACCAATTTCTATTTTTAAGTGAGAAGGTGCAAATTACAACTGTCATCTCAAGCTTGTCTAATCATTTCTTGGAACGATTGATTCTGCATTGTAAACATAGTGAATGTTTTTTCAATACAGTACATGGTATATTTATGGCAAACGTCTTTCTTTTACATCAGTATAGGGGGGCTGCTGGGTGGAAACACACTACAAAGCATTACCAGCCGGGTACCGGCCAACAGCCTCCAGCAGCCACTTCTTCTCCCAACCCCCACGCCATAATTGCAGGGCCCTTGCATCCTTCAACCAAAATGGCTTCCATCCACAGGGATGCAGTTTGATTACATGAAAGGCTTTAATTATGTAATCACAGACCGAACAAGAGGAAGAAAAGGGAAAGAAGTCCGCTGCAACCGCAATCTGTAAAGTTGAGATGGATTGGGAGATGTGAAGATTCTGATATGAAAAAAATGTTTAATGGATAGAAAATGGATACACGGATGGATGGATGTCTGAATATATACAAGCAAACAGAAATAAAAATGCATTTACTGATGGAAAGATCATTAAATAGATGGCAAAATGGAACCATTGATGGCTAAAGAAATGGAGTGATGGATGGTTTTAAATTTGATGGGCAGAAGAAGGAAGGAATAAATGGAGCAATATGGATATAGAACATTTGACAGAAATGTTAGTTGGATGAACATAAAATGTTCATCCAACTAATGGATGGAATGATAGAAAAGTAAACAGAGGTGGATGGATGCTATCATAGATGGATTGATGGATGATATCATAGATCTTCCGTTCCCTTTCACACAGTGCATGTGCTGGAAGACAAAGACAAATATGAAAAAGGAGTTCCCCACAGCATGGAGTGAAGCTGCCCCCCGCTGTGGAACCCCACCTTCCTGTCCGGAGCTCGTTGACGCAGGGTGCTAACAAGTCTGGCCTCCCTTTCATCATCTGAGCCTCGGGGGAGGGGGGGTGAGGGTGTGTGCGAGGGGGTTGACGTTGAGAGGTTTCGGGAGCCGAGCGCGCATCCGCTGGTGGTCATGAAATATGTATAGAAACGGGGCCTCCGCCCGGCCATAATTGATCAGACGACGCCATTAACCATGGCACATCCCCCCGTTCTGCTGCACCTGTGAACCCCTCCCCCATCCTCACCCCCGTCCTCACCGCCCTCACCCCCTGTCTGTAAACCGGGGACGTTCCTGCAGACAGAGACGGAACGAGGGAGATTAATGAGCGAGACACGCCCAGAAGCTCAGTTGCAGGCAAAGTAATCATCCCCCCCCCATCGTTCTGTCACTTGTCGTTTGGGCTGCTTCCATGCAGGCAAACATTTGCAGGAGAGTAAATATCTAGTTCCTGATCAAGTTGATGAAAACGCAATCAATTAGGAGGTATCAGCTTACCTCTGCAGGTACATTTCTGGTCTCAGGATGGGTTGAGGTTGAAGGCACCTTGTAAACCGACCTGTGATCAGTGACTTTCTGTGAGGAGCTACCGCGGGAAAAGATCCATTTGCAACAATTTCATTACATTTACATCCAGAAGTTAACAAGATATTTCTCACCACAAGGCGATTTGCGGAAGGGCCAAATCAGGCCAATTCATGGACATGATGTTGTGAGGACGCCTTGAGCAGGACGGTTGGAGAAAGTATTTCATGTAAAAAAAAACAGGGAGTCTTTGCAGCTGCATGAAAACAGATGAAGCAGTAAAAGATACAAAGACTATGAAAGCTGTAAGAAGAGATTCGCCCACATTACACGCCGTATTGACATTTTAATGTTGACTCATAGATTGTTTCACTGTGGTTCGCCAGATGATGTTGACAATCCACAATAATGAAAATTCCCGCTCTTCTCTGGGAAATACACAACAAAGTAAAAATCAATGGTGAGTGAAGCGCCCAGATCAATTCCTCCTCTCAGGGACAGCGTGCATGCTCATTGCATTCAAGGGGAAATACCAGTCATTGTCTTGAGGGAAATTCAATTTGAGCGACCAGTGGAGACGATGCTTCCCATCGAACCGAACCGTGTGCTGCACCGGGCAACAAGGATGCGAGGCGCCTGGTTAGTAATGCCGAGTCGGCATGCAGCGATGCGCCGCCGATCCGGCAAACGGGCGGGTTCCTTTCCTGTTGCCGTGTGAAGCTTTTGTCAGTATTCATTTAAAGTATACAGGTTGTGTTGCTGATTTGGTTTGGAGCTCAGGGAAGCTGGTAACTTGACTGACTTTTCTAACATGGTTTTGGCATGACAATCTCAAAAATGTCCCAAATATATAGTTTTATTTTATTATCATGCACTGCTGATCTCTTGAACTTTTAGTAAAGGGCGCTCGGTAAATCATCTGTAGAAACCACTCCAAATAATTCCTGAAGCTTCCCTTGAGGAAGACTGCTCGTGGTCGGTGCTGGGCACAAGGGATGAGTTATCCTCCATTCCCTCCAATCTACTGATTCTTTGTGTCTGCCCAGCATTCACCATTTGTCCATAGCCTGTCAAATCAAGTCACCGGCGTGTGTGTGTGTGTCTGTGTGTGTCTGTATGTGCAGGAACAGTGGGGGATGATAACTAAGGCAACCTGTGCAACACGTTTGGACAGACGCTGAGAGGTTATTGATTGGCTTGGAAATGATTAAACCCCCACCCTGCTGCAGGACTCAATTTAAAGCTCCTGCCTTTCATAACCGATGTAAATAACGGTCACAAGAAATATTAGTATGTCACAATAATTCAAAATGTTATAATAAAGGAGAGAAAAAGGATTGGTTCGCTGCCTGTTCTCTGTTGTGATTAATGTGGATCCACGGCCCTGAGATTTAGAGCAGATTTCCTGTTCCTGAAGAAGGGCCATTTTACTCCAACCAATCAGCACCCACTGACATATCCAATGGGACAGTGAGCATCTATGATATAAAGTTGATACAATTAGTTATTCCTTAAAACATCACATCACTGAGGCTCACTCTTATCTGTTTAATACTGACTGTAACCCTCTTAGCAGGAAGCTAGCAGCCATGTTTCCACATAGAGATGGTCCCACATCTCTATGTGGAAACATGGAACATGTGGAACAGATTGACGTGATAACAGAAAGGGTTCTGCTGAATTGTGTGCAGGAGTTCATTAAATGGAACTTATTAACAAATAATCTTTGGCAAACGAGTGGCTCCTGATCTTCTGGGCTCCATACATACAGGGCCAGCTGTGGTTGTCAAAAGATTTGTGACTCAACTGCATAAAATATACCTTTGTCCCATCTGATTTCCCACCTTATCAATCAAATACAGCATCAATCATTATGTTTGCCTCGGCTCTGACTCCAGCCTCACATCGAGCGCCTGTTCTTTAACATTGAAGCAGGTGGTTGTGTGGTGAGCAAAGTGATCCTCTGATTTCATGAGCAAGGCTTTCAGATGTGGTCGCGTACTTCACAGTCCTGTCTGATTACAAACTGATTGCGGCCTTCAGAATGCTCCCTTTTTGTTTATTAGTATTCTCTGGAGATTAAAGGCCATCGCTGAGTGCATCTGTTCCTCTCATTTCAATTCTTCAGCCGTGAAATAAAGCAAATTAAAATGATGATGGTGGCATACTGATTGTGACTGCTCGATGAAAAATGTTGAGAACTTATTAGAGATCAGTTCACTACAAGAAACTTTCCCCCTAAAGATAGTCTTCATTGTATATGATGAGTAGTGTTTTTACTTTCTTTCTTTCTTTAACGCAGTTAACGTTCGTTTGTTTAATTCCGGGTAAACAGAAGGGGGGTGAGTGACAAACGGACCACTTAAAGCACTGCTAGGCTGAGCTAGCTCCCAGGCCGAGCTAGCTGCCAGGCGAGCTAGCTGCCAGGTCGAGCTAGCTGCCAGGCTGAGCTAGCTGCCAGGCCGAGCTAGCTGCAAGGCTAAGCTAGCTGCCAGGCTAAGCTAGCTGCCAGGCCGAGCTAGCTGCTAGGCTGAAAAACGACCTGGCTAAATGTGGGGAGATTGTTGGCACTTCAAACACAACCGTTAAATGATGGAGAGTTGAGAGCAAAGTGCACGAGGACAGCAGGAAGAGTACACTAGTTCAACATGTTCCACCTGATGGACATCTGTCTCCAAGATGCGCAGATGTGCGTAGTTTTGTGTTTAAATAACATTAACAAATGAACAACAGTGTCTAAAATACACACTTTCTAAAGTCATTACTTTTAAGATCTAGTCTTCACTATTCATTAAACTATAATTAATCGAGATTAATGAATTTCTAAATAAATTCTATTGACAGCACTAGTACAGAACATTCAGAACACCTCTGTCTCCAGCCAACCAAAGTCTATTCTCCACTGCAGAATACAGGTTGATAACCTCTCGCTGCACCTGACTGGTGTTCAGTATCAACAGAGCTTAATGGCCTCCTCCGGCAGAACATCTCACGTCATCGCTGTCAAACAGTGTCAGTCTATATTGCCTTAATCCCGCTGTTGCCAAGGTTCCTCATGCTAGGAAACACAATGGTAAAGGTGCAATGAATCCGACGCGGACACATCAGGCTCCGACATGGAGCCCCTGCACAGGTCGTTGAGTAAATGAGGTGGCCGAGTGATCGTGGTCGGGTGGGTGCTCGACGCACAGCGTGGCGACTGAGAACCGACACTCCAGGAATCAAGAAAGAATATGACTGGTGATTACTTATCAAAATGTCCCTCAAAGAAATCATTTAGAAATGTAGATATTCTCAACAACAACAAAAAACATGACTTATACAACAAATGCAGATGTCCTTCAACACGCTATTCATTTAGCATTTTTCCTCTAAACGTGTACAGACTTGAAATGCAACTGAAAGGTAGAGGGTTTCTTCGCTCTTTTTATTGTCCAGTGTTGACATTTCACTGACCCATGACTCATTAAGAATTCTTTGTCTCTCACCATTTATTCAGCCTCCATGCCGGCTGAGCAGTAAATTGCTGCAGGGGCGTTAATGTGCAAGAAGAGACTGCCTTTTTAATGGGGCGCATGAGTGGGTGGTCCGCTCTCTGAGGGCCTTCTGCAGCCCCTTACCTTGCTGTGAGGACTCGTTCTGTTCAGCTTAGTCACCCTGCTCTTTGCTGATGTTTGCATGCTTTTCAGACGAGAAGCAGAATCTCCTCTCTTGTCCGTGCTTTTGATCCAGAGCCATTTATAGCCGCCCGTTAACGGCCCTACCTAACAAGTAAGTTAATGGAAACCACTTCCCCAAATATCTAAAGAACCACACTAATTTGCCTCCTGCTGCTACGCTTTCCAATCATGGGGACTTTGGTCGATGACGTCATGAAACTGTCGGTATGTCCAGGATTTCACGGAAAAAACGTGTGGTGCTCAGCAACGCAGAAGCAGCGAACAAAACACTCGACTCTCATTGAAACAATTATAACCCCCCCACCCCCCTCCATTCCCTCCACCACAGGCTGCTAAAAGGAGTCCTGTCGGATTGGGCCCAAAGTAGCTCACAAAGTACTCAGAAAGTACTATATATATATATATATATATTTAACAATTGGCATTCAAGGTGTTTCCCACTTTGAATTAAGTTACAGTCAAATACCCTGTTCCATAAAACACGTGACACCGATAAACACAGTTTACTGACACAAGCGAACTGATGGAAATAGCACCGGCTTCTCTTTGTGTAACATACAATTAAGCAGCAATCTTTTTGGATGTTTTTGTTGTTTTTACAAACATAGTTCAGCGAGAGCACAGCAACGGTTGAAGAGTCATCTACGATCAGGCAATGAAGGATTGTTGGATAAGAAACTTCCGTTGGAACAAACTTTAAGTTAGAAGAGTTGATGTCTATCTCATAGAGACGATGAACCCATAAACTCTGTTTTAAAACACATTTATATCACTATTCTAATAGGATGAAATGCAAATGTAGAGTAAAGTAATATCTGGAGAAAGGAAAACTATTTTTCTTCAATAAAGTAGAAATATGGATTTTAATATTTAACACTTCATTAAATGACTCTATACACTGGAGACATTTTATGAGTCACTGTGCATTCATCTCCCTCCTTTGCATAATAGCTTGAATACTAAAACTTTAAAATAATGGACACGATAAAATGAACACTGCCGACAACCTCAGCTTACAAAGTTCGTGGAAGAATGAAACCTCGAGCTATTAAGACTTTTGCTGTGTATATGGTTTTTCCCTCAAGCAAAGCTCAGAGGTAGTTTTAGTAACTTCATATATTCTTGACTTGGAAAAAGGAGTAAGAGCCTAAACTATTTCTGCTATTTATTTGCATTTCCAGTTTCAAATACCATACAAATGACTGCTCCTACAAGCATGAAGACTTTCAGGTTTATCTTTGAAAGTGTCCTCCATCCATTCCTCAAACCTCTGACTGCGCAAACAGATAGGAAATGAAGGGCAGGATCTTGCCTGTAGTTTCATTTATATGTTAATCTTTTTTGTGGTCCTTGGTTAGCGTTTGAGTGATTCCAGCGTATGGTTTGGTAATGCATTGAGCTGGACACATTCAGACGCAGGAGGGGGGGGGGGGGGGGGGGGTCTTTGCATCCTTGTAGCAAAGAGGCCATCTATCATGTGCTTGGTTTGGCAGCGCGTCGGCCCTCCGGACTCCACAACCGCTCCATTCATGCAGAAGACTACCTGTAAAATATTGGTTGAGTATATATGGTGGCCGCGCAGTTGAGGTTAACTCTGGTCATAAATCCACAAGATGAAGTGGGAATTTGCCTGCCTATGATTGACTATACATTCCTTCAATGTAGTGACTGTAAGTGGCAAATGTGGGGAAAAGGGAGTTTAAGGCCGTTAATGCAAACAAGAGACAGGAAAGGAAAAAGAATGTGTTGGTTGTTGGCTGCTTTGAGAAGGTAGGGAATTAATTTATCCATCCATCTTTGATATACAATATTACAGCAGTTAACCCTGAAACGACAATGAAGTATGTCATATGACATTACATTCGTCAACACATCGTTGCTGTCTTTCTTTCTGTTGTTGCTACGGTTTTTTTATTATGCTGATATTTCCCTTAATATTCTTCGTCTTCTAATCATCTATCCAAATCTGTGAGACAGCTGGAAGAAGCATATTTAAAACACGGACTGAAAGAGATGAATTTAGCCACGCTTTTGGCCCTGTGAGTGTGTGCTTGTTTCGCCTGGATGCTGAACGTCAGCGTGCTGCACCGGTAAACACATTTCTACTTGAATGGCGCTCCAAAACATATTGCCAAGTGACTCCACGCGGTTTCGACCCCACCCATTAAGTGCTGCTTGTGAGTTCGTGCCTGTTGACGAAGGACGACGCGTCCATCCTGCTCCCTTTGCCACTGCTTCTTGGTCATTCACCGACAGACCTGCCCCTTGCCGGCCGCCATGGTTCCTAATGAGGTCAGACCACTGCCCGCTCGGCTGACCCGGATCAGCAATATGTGTGTCATCGTATGTGTGTGTGTGTGTGTGTGTGTCACAGGCAAAAAGCAAGCAGGACAAAGAGAGACTCGCAGAAAGACAGAGTGAGTGAGGGAGAGGAAGAATGGATGAAGAATGTGCGTGTGTTTGTGCCTGTGGTGCTCTCTCTGTGCTATAGGTATTGACCTGGAATAGGGTTAGTGCTAATGAGCAAGGGGGAACGGGGGGAGGGGGAGGTGGGGGAGGGGGGGACGGGGGTTGACATATGTGTGGGGATGTGCAGGGTTGCCAGGTCAGGCCTAATTCACATTTAGTGGAGTGCTGATTGGTAAAGTCATGCACTGGTTGTCTTGAATAGCAGCTACTGCAACACAAAAGCTCAGCCAGCGATTTGAGTGAATGTTTACAGCGAGAACAGACCCCACCCCCCCCCCCAGCCGTTACTTACTGCAAATAGGATTCTGACGTAAACACAAGTGTGAGCCACGCTAGCAGAGCTGCTCTTTGCATGGCAGAACATGTTTTTAAAAGAAACAACTTGTTAGCACGTTTAAAAGGGAAAAGTCACGCAAGAGAGATTTTCAGCCCATTTTCAACATTATCACATGACACAAGGTGCAGCTGAGGTAGATGGGATTTCATAATCTTGGCAGAAATTTACTCTTTAACCAAGAGATTAGACAGTAGATTGACTTAGGTGACATATTAAGGGGCCATCAGACATGCTCTGCATGTGGATATGTGTTCTAAATTCCACGGCAATCGCTGGAGGCAGTGCATGAAATCAGGTCGGGATTCATAATATGGCACATGCTCAATTTGATCAGAATCCTGTTTTTGTCTAAGCTCTTGTCACGCACTGCTTGTGGACACGCTAGTTGTAGCGGATTTTCTCCCTTTTGGTCCATTTTGCATATGGTCGGTCTATTATGAAGGGGCCTGGTGCCGGCTGGTTAGTTAGTTATGGAGCACACATACACCACACTCAAAAACAGATAAACACAATGTGTATATATGTTCCCGAAAGCTCCCACCGAGAATCAGACACTTTAGTTGCGAACTCCGCTGTGCTACATTATGACAGACGGCATCTGTTAAGGACTTGAGAATGCTGATTAACATCTGCTGCAAACGTCTAACCGGGTCAAATCTGCTGAGCACTCTCGACTAAACAAATTTAAATACTGGCCGGAGCAACGAGATCGCAAACTTGAAGCCAGAAAGGGTTGAGCCTGCCACAGATCTTATTCGGTTTTTTATGAACATCTGCAAAACACTGTTGAGCAGCATCCATCTGTGGTAGCATCCCATTAGCCTGCCTGGACATTTCAATATTTCTCTCCCTGCTCTGTGCCACAGCGGAACTCAGAGAATGTCGTTGTTACGTCCGCACAGTTCTCCATCTGTCCCCGGGCACCGATGCACCCAGGACCTTGATATGGTCGACAAGTGGCGTGTGCGTGCAGCAGCAGCAGCAGCAGCCGAGCAGGGCTTCGTCCTCAGATGAACCCCGCAGCAGCCGGGGTGAGGGCCGCTCGCTGCTGAAAGAGGGAAGGGACAGAAGGAGAGAGAGAGAGAGAGAGAGAGAGAGAGACAAAGGCACAGAGAAGGTGGACGGCAAAGTCTAAGAAAAGAGAGAGAGAGACAAAGGCTGAGGTGGGCCAAAAGCAGAGAAGTATGAGAATGAGTGAGTGGCATTCAAAGAGAGGAGAAGAGACACTGAGAAGTGGAGCAAAAGGAAAAGAGCAAAGAGAAGGACAGGAGAATGAATACAAAATGAAAAAAGGTTGGGTCAAAGGGAGGAAAGAAAACCCAAAGAGACTGAAAACCGAGAGAGGAAGGAACCAAAAGGCAACGTGGACGGGCGAGGGGAAAGGTTAGTGAAACCTTCTGGTTTTGAGATGAATCAAAACACAGAGATAAAGAATGAGAGGGAAACAAACAGGACAGAAAGTGAAAAACAAAGAGTGACAGCAGGGGGGGAAAGAGAGTGACAGGAAGAAACCCAAACAGACAGGAAGCAGCTGAAAAATACATGGCAGAAGAAGAAGAAAAAGGAACCGGAGCCAAGGAGAGCGGGAGGGAGCGAGGGGGAGCGAGGGGGGGAGAGAGGGAGCAAGAGGGGGAGGAAGAGTGTTTATAGATCTGTCTCCATACTGAAACCACATTCGAAAACTCCACACCTGTTGGTAGTTCAGAACCTACCTGTGAGATGGGAGGGGCTCTGCATTGTCAGCTTTAGAATCCAACCATAACTGAAATGTCAATAATTCTACATTAAAGTTCTTTGCAGACGACACAACGTTTCTAGTAGACACTGATTTAATGCGAGCAAAGAATAATCTCAAACTGATTGGATGTCTTTTTATTTTAGCCTACATATATTTCAGAATTTTAAGTAGTTTAGTTGCCTAGACCTGAAGGTCAAAAGTACTAGTGCCTCAAAAGAATTGTTTGAATTATTACTGAATTCCTTTTCTTAGAGCAGTACAAAATATAGTCAAAAATATGTATTTTTTGTGAGCTTGTGTCATAGTTGCTGTTGTAGGTTTACTATCAACAATACTCAACACTGGTCTACACCCCTCAGTGCTGCTAGTCCACAGACATTCATGTTCCCTGAGCTACGCACACTTTGGATCAACCAACTTGATCCAGAGTCCTGTGCGAATGTTACCTCGCCCACATATTCGGTTTCACTTGGATGATGGCAGCTACGGACGCTGCGCTGTTTTCTTTTCTTTTTCTCCGTCATACTTTGACAAAACTTGGAGAGTTACACTGCAGAATAACTTGGAACACTTTTACATTCTTCCTCGTAGTTGAAATATTCTGCAACGGGCTGAATGTGATTTTTTGTTTCTTTCGATGTTATAGACGGGTTCAACATTCAGTTTGAAATGTTGCTCTTTTTTAATCGTATATTTGCACATGGCATTTAAATTATTATTATTTTTGGAGAAAGCCTAGTAAACGGGATACTTTTTAAGAAGAGGTTTCGCTCTGATGTAGACTTTCAAAGCTTGCAATTCCATGCTACTACTACTCAACAATCTTCGTTACTCTAGTGGGGATTACATGCTCTATGGTTTTGGAAATTTATCTGACCACTTGGGATAGCGAAATGTTGACAAAAACACGGAATGGCTTTAAGACTGGATTGTATTCAAGCTTATACAAAGCTGTTTTCCCTAAAGATTCTCCAAAAGCTCATCATTTTGGAGATACAAGGTTTGCGTCTGAAAGCGATGTGATGCGATCCCCGAGGCACAGTTTGGGGATCTTCCTGGTTTCCACACAGCTGCTTGATTCTGACACCAGAACATCGGGTCCGTGGAGCCGTGGAGCCTTTCCAAAGCTCTAGTCCCTTTTCAGCCCCGGCGTCAGCCTCGATAATCAGTCATGCAGAGTGCGGTGGTGCAGTGGAGCTTTAAAGGAGTTTTTTGTTAGTGTTTCTTCAGAGGAAGGCCTTTCGACTCCAGCTTTCACCGTCAGGTGTTCTCCAGTTAAATGTTTCAGCAAAAGTGGCACAGCTGTATGCACGCCGGGCCGCTGTGTTTTCCACACAAAGCTTTTCATCCCCGCTGCTCGATGAGTGACTGGGGATTATGTAAAAAGGATCAACAAAGAGGAATACAGCATGTTTAATCGGTCACTCTCCAGCTTCGTTGGTTATGAGTTAATCCATTGTTGAGACTGCCCGTTTTCAAGGACCGTCTTTATTCATGTTTTAAGTTCACGATGCCCTTCAGCAGATACGAGAGCATGAAAAGGTATTTTTAAAAACTCCTTTTCACAGAGAGTTGGATTCAGAAAAGTGCATTCGGTCCTTTTAATGGCTCTCAGGGCTGTTTGTGAAAGCAGATGAGCACAAACAATTCGGCTATTCCGTGTTTTTTAAGTGCTCGCTTCCCGAAGGGTTCACAACGTCCTACATTGATTCCCATTCAGGCTCAAATGGCCTCGTTCGACTCAAACGCCGTGTGTATGAAAGGTTGCCAGAGTAAAGTATAAAACTCAGCAGGCAGCTCTGAAAATCAACGTTATTATTTCACTTGTCCAAAGGTTTATCGAAGCTATTACTAAGAAGTCATGCTGCCTTGTAGCACAGAGTGATCAGAATGTATCTGCGGGCAGATGATGGGGCATCTGATCAATACCAATGACTCAACGACTTCAGGGGGTTTAGAGATTTCTGCCTTTGGAAGTTGTCTCCCACTGGAACTAAAGCAGAGGTTATAAATATAACCGTGGATCTATGAACTGAGGCTGGAACTGCAAAAAAAACGGGTTCTCACAGCCGCTCGTGAAAAAGAGTCAGGGGGTCACAGGTTATTACAGGAAGCCTTGGGACTTCTCAACTAATGTAATATCCACATGTTCAATATGTTCATGGTGGTAATGGCCGCTTTTGTGTATCCTCACTAAGCTCCATTCCAGCTCAATGCACGTTGATGCAGAGTTCACCTCGATGAATGGCAGCAGTTCTCCCATCTGAATTGTGCTGCAGGTCCCGGAGGCCGCGGATGGCGCAGTTTAAGAAAAACACCCTTTCAACCAAAAGGCCCGCTGCTTGTGGCCCGCGTGAAGGTAAAGGTTTCGCTTGTCAGGTTTGTTTTTGTCAAGCCGGCATTAGTCACAAGATGTGTTCCGTTGAGATGACTAAACCGTCCGAGATGAGTCACGGAGTCGGTGAACGGACTCAGTAATTTATGTCTAACGACTGCAGCGTGTGCATCTGAAGTCTGCTAACATCAGCATTATCCATCACAGACTAGTAGTTATCATAAGTATACGTTGTAGCACCTGGACACTACAGTGTATTGAATTCAAGTAAGAGTGTTGATACGTTGTTCCTTTCTTTCAAAATTAAATCATCTCACTTCAAAAGCAGCTGCTGCAGGATCTCATTCAACGAAGGAAAAGACAAATCCCTGATTGACTCAAATTTCTAAATTATTGAATTTAGTTAATGTAGCTGTGCATGTATTTGTGCCAGCATGGATTTCCATTCAAAATTCTTAAATGGCAATTGTTTAAAGATCCCCTCTGAACAATGCTCCTTAACTGTACAGCTCCGGATCTATTTTTAAAAACCGGTTTAAAGGAAGGTTTCTGCATGGCTGCAATTGTGTCATTATAAAAATGGATGAACAGATGGAAATAGCTAGAATTTCACCACAAGCCTCCACCAAATCACCGCTGGCATTGATCTGCAGAGGTTTGGGATTTATGTGTGCGGACGCCAGTTTCCCAGAACAGAAATTAAAAGAGGAGAAGAAAAGAGCTGTGAGGAGGTGTACATTGGAGTTATAGGAAGGGTCAGTCTTCATCTGACTGCTGGTATGATATACTGCGACTTTTTATGATATGTACATTTTCTTTTCAAAATATCTCTCATCTCTTTTCACATTCCATAATGTAATAATGCTATTTTTTCCCAATAAACTTTACTACCACGTACTGTCCTCTGCATTTGTATTTTGTTTTTTGGTTATATTATGTTGTGCTTTCTTCCCGTGGCGTTTTAAAGCATGAATAGATTTTCGGCCACATTGGGTGAAAGGCAGCAGAGAGGCTCCATCGATCGTAGGGCGGATGCTTTAGATGCTTCTGTTTATGTTCCTCCTGATGCAGAGCCAAAAGAGATGCACGAGGGGAATAGATTACTCTTTTTGTTTTGTTTGTCATGTGTTTGTTGCATTACAAATAAGCTGCGAATGGAACTGAATTATATATATATTTTTCAACATATTCAATTTTTGCAATTTTTTTATTAGATGCTTAAACACAAGGTTTTATTAAATTTGGAACTTTGAGGGGCTCCTCAAAAGGATTGCATCACTGTCTTGTGACAACATCTGTATTATTGGCATATCGCTCTGAAACCAAACAGATATTTGGAAGCAAGAATGCAGACGCACAGCCTCGACTAACCGCAACTCAATGTTTGCACTCTTTCCAAGGAAAGTTGGGAAAAAATGTTCCACAGAAGAACACAGCAATCAACAATTGTTTTTTTTAAATGCATTATTATTACTTTGAGCACATTTGGAGCAATGCGTATGCACATTCCTAGCAGAACCAAACCAGCAGCTGGTTTCGGCCCACAGCTGTACGGCTACCTCGACCGTGCTAATAACAGAAATCTTTGGCCAAAGAGTTTTTCCGGACTGACAGCCAGCACTTGCCCGGATCTTGGTGGCGCGTACTGTAGATACGTTTACAGCTACGTGTGGGAGGAGATGGCCACAACGGTCCCCGCGTTGTGTGTGTGTGTATGTCGTGTGGGAGCTTGTTAGCACTGTATTCGAAAACACGAGGGGGGAGAAGAACCAGATGTGGCCATTGGCAGACGGTCCACGAGGACGTCCTCGGCGCTTGGACACAAACAGACTACATGACATCAGCACCAGATGGTCATGTCATTTAACACCCACCCTCTCGAAGCACTCAGCAAAGGCCCGTGGTGAAAAATCTAAACATTACATGTTAGCTTATGTTCTCATGAGATGTTTGGTGGAGGCAGTTAAACCTACTTTGTCTAATCCCCACCTTTCAAGCCATAAGCTTGTACTTCTTCAGTTAAATACATTTGAAATGCTGAGGATTGTTTCTTAAAGTGTATGCATTTATATTTTTAATTCAAATGATGTGCAATACATGTTTCATAATAAAAGCCAAAGAGTTTAAAGTGATGAATACTAAACACTTCATCCACGTGTTGGGATTCATGCACAGAGTACAGCTGGGCAAAGGGAAATAAACTTCAGTGCTAAAGAAAGTGCACTTGGACATATAGAAAAAAAGATGTTTCTGAGCGAGGAGGTGGGTGAGGAAATAATTACCCGCTGCCAAATTTCTAATATCCTGTAGAGGCATTTTGTCTCTCAATAACACATTTACTGGGTATTTTCTCACAATATTTATTGGAAGCCTCTTCAAAGAGCAAAGACATATCAGTGCTTAAGCTTTGCTGCCAGAGACGTATCCATAAGTGGGCCTTGAATTTAAGAATGTTTGGCACCTCGACAATGAAGGACCATCATTTCAGATAGCAGACATATTATTTCATATCATCCGTCCCGATAATGCTTTAGGGCGCCATAACATAAACGTCTGGCATTCCTCAGTGTATTTTGTTGAATAAAGGAGCAAACAAGGTTTCAGCAGTAAAGCAAATGTTTATTAAGCACTTTAATATACATCAGAAAATTCCACTTCATATAATACAGGAATTATTTTAAAATGAAAGTAGAATGTACATGTTAAGCTATTTACAATCCAAACACAGTCAAATCAAAGATGACAGACAAAAACAGTCAAGACAAACCAGATAATAACTGCTTAATAAGACTGTACAGTATGCCGTCTAGACTCCATCCTGCCTTGCATCCTTCCATTGACCCGACACGCCATACATCTGAGCTACTCTGGAGAGCGGAGAGCTTTCACTCGGGCGTAGAAGCGTTTGTGCATGCGATAGGTTACTGACCCCCCCCCCCCCCCCCCGATTCCCAGATATCTGTGAAAAATAGCTCACCGAAAAGCCTGCGAAAATATGACACGGCCTGTAAACGGCAACACGGCTCCGCACATGAAAAACAGATGTTCCAGTTCCCTCAAGCCCCCCCCCCCCCGCGGGGGTTAAGCCCCGTTGAACCGTTATTCAGCTCCTCACAGGGAGGCGGTGGGACAGAGTTATGCTGTTTACACTTTGGCTTCACAACGTCGCACTGTGCGATGCGCCTAAAACTGCTGGAAATGAACCACGCGACGAGACGCAAACAGAGCTGGGATTTTGTTTCTTGCAGTTGGTTGTACACGTAACTCTGCGGATGCGTTTTTTTTTTTTTTTTTAATTACCCCTTTCATTCAAAATTGCTGCGTTTGGCACCAAATTTTTGCAGACGGTACACAATGAGTTATTTAAATAGTTTTCATAAACACACAAAATAATGAACACAAGCAACTGAGAAATCCCACAGGGACAAAATTAATTATTTTTTTTTAACTTTCAATGCAGCTCCCTCTTTTGGATATTTATAATACACAAAACGCACAAAACCAACATATTGGGAGTCCAAAATAACTGCAGGCAACTTCTGAACACAGCACCATGGTAGAGCGTAATGCAACACAAAATGCAGCAAAAGTGGCTTTTTCCAAAAATAAATATGCTTGTATATACTTGTGAAGTAAATTGCCACAGTTATTAACGTATTACACACAACATAGGCGCAGCACACCGATCCAAGGTTAACACAGATCATTTGGGGTCTCTAGAAAGGCGCTTAAACTGATGCTGTTGCATCAGTTGCTGTCCTCTAGTCTCGGGACAATGTCCTCAGTGGCACATTGCTGTCAGTGTGAAAAAGTCGACAGAACAAACATGACATAAAATGATAAAAAGGCATTGGTATGTTTCCCTCAAACAATTACTTTGATAAAACATGGATGGTATACAAAGTGATTAGAACGAATGCATGTCTGTCATTTTACTCTTTTAAAAGTGCATACACTGTTTATTAAATAGCATAACATTAAATTAAAATGATAGTTTGCATGAATACACAAAAGGAGGCGGTAACAGATGTAGGCACATCGATGCATCAGTTCACACGAGCCTTGGGCAGCAATCAACAATCGTCCCAAGGAATTCATTTGAGGTCTCCCACTGATGAAAAATAGTGTGTTTTTACGCGGATGAAACCGGCTGCTTTGGCACATTCCCCCCACTGTCCCCACGAGGAATAGCAGTCAAGACATCTGAAAGCGGCACAGGAATGATTTGGGTTTAATGTTTTGTTTGGGAAGGGAACAAAGTCTACTCATCCAGATGGAGGCGGCCTTCATGCAGGTCCGATTAAATACAACTGAAGTCGTGTCGAGAGCCATTGAGCGTCAGTGAGAAGTCCGTTATTAGCCACTGGGAATGAGGAGACAAGCCAACGTCTCTCCCGTCCCCGACTTTCAGACGAATGCTTGATGTATTCCAGCAAGAGCACACGGACCGGAGGACCACTTAGCAGAGTATCTGTGACCGGCTACAACGGCGTCTCCTTTTTGTAGTTAAACCCGGGGTCTGATCCTTCAATCTGCAGTTTCAGGGCTTGTTTAAGGCTTAGCTCGGTCTCCCCTATGGGATAGCTCTCTAGAACATCCTGGTGGCCTCTGCTCTGCACAGTCCGAGGAACCGATACCCTACTCAGGAAAACCTGATTACCCTGTAGATGGTGATAGTTGGGGTTGGTCATGATGCCATTCCTCTTCTTCTCAGCACAGCTCTGCTGCTGGATGAAGAATTGCTCCTGGCTTTGCCCCCTCTCCTGCCGGATTGAACCACCAATCACGATCTTGCAATGGGGATCCTTCACGGAAATGTTGGCTACCGATTTGTTGAGAGCAATCCTCTTGTCAAACTGTGTCATCTCGTACTCCAGAACTTGACCTTGGCTTGATCCGCTGTTCTTGACTTTCTTCTTGTCTCCCGGTGGCCCTTTACTATTTGATGTCCCGTTTCCGTTCTTACTTCCCTTCGATGACTTGAGACCCGATTTTAACTGAGACCAGTCAAAGTCGTTGGATGGGGACGATGGCTGCTGACCGATAGACTTGGTCGTGGAGGAGGGCGACACGATGGACTGTCTGCTCCGGCTGCGGGGCAACGAGTGCTGTTGGATTTGTTCCGTGAAGGTCAGTCCGTGGAAGCTGTCGATGGGCACAGTCTGCGCTGTGGCCGTGGATGAAGTGGTTCTCAGGGACGAGTTCTTTGAACTCTTCAGGGAATTATTTGAAAGGGAGGACTTCTGTCTATCCACTGTGGAATCGGGAGATTCCGAGGGTGAACTGAATGCATGGACCGGTCCGTTGGAGAGGCCGCGTCCAGACGACTGCACATCTCCTGCACCGGTGCTGCCGGAGCTGCTGGATTTAATGGTGAGCGACTGCATCTTACCAGTCACGGTCAATGGTGTTTTCTCTTCCAAGGTGTGGACCGGAGACGGATGGCAGCCATTTAAAGTCGTACCTCCATACTTTTCCAGAAGTTTGATGATCATGGAATGGCCGCCCTTTGCTGCCACTCGCATCGCCGTGCGTCCAAACTGATCGGCGTGGTTGGGGTCGGCGCCATTTTCAAGAAGTATTTGCACCACATCAATGTGACCCTCTTGTGCGGCGATGCCCAGGGCTGTGGCTCCCTGGTTACACGTGTGGTCCACATGTGTGCCGTTCTCGATCAAAAACTGCACAACTTTTGTGTGTCCTTGCCACGCAGCGGACTGGAGGGCGGATCGCTTCTCGTTGTCACAGGCATTCACGTCAGCGTGATAGTTAATCAGCAGCCTCACCATTTCAACATGCCCTTGCCAGCAGGACACGTGGAGGGCGGTTCTGCCCTCGGTGTCAGAGGCCTCCACGTTCGCTCCGTTCTCAAGGAAATACTCGGCCATGGCCAGCTGGTTTTCAAGTGCCAATATGTAGAGTGTCGGGCGTCCGTCTGCGTCTTTGTGGTCGATGTCGGCCCCGTGGCTCAGCAGCAGTTCCACTATGTCCCTGTGGCCTTCAAGTCCAGCCACCCTGAGGGCATTCCTCCCGTCATATCCCCTCTCGTCAATGCACGACTTGTTTTCCAGAAGAATTTGCACACAGTCATAATGTCCCTCTTGTGCAGACAGTATCAGCGGTATTCTACCGTCATTGTCGACCTCTGTACAACGAGCACCTTGCTCAATAAGGGCGTCGCACACTTGGCGGTGGCCCTCGAAGGAAGCCATGTGCAGCGGTGTCCAGCCTGCATCGTCCCTGTGGTTTTCGTCCAGACCTCTGTCCAGCAGAGTTCTGACCACCTCAACGTTACCCTGAGCGGATGCAATGCTCAGCACCGTCCTTCCCTCACTGTCGATGCTGTCAACCGCAGCCCCCCAGAAAAGCAGTGTGTTGACGACAGAGGCGTGGCCCATTGACGCAGCAGCAAGAAGAGGCGTGCGACCATTGTTGTCCGTGTGGTCGACATCGGCCCCGCCTTCCAAAAGCAGATCGACCACGTCGACGTGTCCTTCATAGCCAGCCACGAGGAGAGGAGTCATGCAGTCTTTATCACAGTGGTCCACCTCCGCCCCCCTTTCTATCAGAAGGCTCACGACGGACGCATGGCCTTTGCTCGCGGGGACGCAGAGAGCGGCGACCGAGAGGGCGGTCCTTCCGTCCACGTCTTCGTGATTAACTTCGGCCCCGTGGTCCAGGAGGTGCTCGACGATCTCTCGGTGTCCCATGTATGCTGCTGCAATGAGAGCCGTTCTTCCTTCATTGTCTGCCTTGTTGACCTCAGCCCCGTGCTGCAGGAGGTTCAACACGATGTCTTCGTGACCTCCCCAGGCGGCGGCTCTCAAAGCTGTCCTACCGTCGGCGTCTGCACAGTCCACTTTGGCGCCGGCATAGAGCAGAGCGGACACCACCTCCGAGTGCCCCCCCCACGCCGCTGAGCGCAGGGCGGTCCATCCGTCGTGATCCGTGTGGTTTATGTTGGCCTCACAACCAATTAGGCAGTTGACCACTTTGGTGTGGCCCTGCCTCGCGGCGAGAGTAAGTGGCGTTTGTCCGTGGTTGTCCTCCAGCTCCATGTTCGCCCCTCGGGATATGAGCAGGTTGACGACGTCGAGGTTCCCGCTGTACGCGGCGTTGGCCAGCAGAGTTCTCCCACTGGAGTCAAACTGGTTCACAGACGCCCCGTTGTCAAGTAGTGTCCTTATCGAGTCCTCCCTTTCCAGGGCCTGCTGTACGATACACGACGCGTGGTCGTCCTCGTTGTTTACGTGCGCTCCAGCCTTGACCAGAAGCTGCAGGACCTCCTGTTCTCTCGGTATGGAGGTGGTCAGTGAGTCTTTAGCGGGCGTTCCATTCCAAACCATCCAAAGAGCCAGATTGAACGGTTCGATCTGCAGATTGGAATTGACAAGGTGCAGAGCAAATTCCTGCACTTCGAGGGGTTTGAGCTGCTTCGCCCGGCAGGTGTAACTCATCGCCAACATTCTATGTCCCTCTGCGGCATTGCACAAGTACTTCTGGGTGCAATGCTTAACATCTAGCAGCCACTCGGCGAAACTGTAGTGGAACAGGATTTTAGTGCTCCCGAGGCCGTCGACCAACAACTTGGAGAGAATGTCCATCTTTTTCTGAAACTCTTCCATAGTCAGTGTCATGTTTTTGGTCCAGACGGCGTGGTACAGTTCCTTGACCGTAAGCGGCCTGCACGTCGCCAGGATCACGTTGAGGATCGGCTGGACTTTGGCAAACTGTTTCCTGACAAACAGCCTCTGGCACAGCCACAGGTAGAGGCCGTTGAGGGTGCCGGGGATGTCGCGGATCTCGCGGAGCATGATGAAGTTCTCCACCACGCCGTCCAGCACGCGCTCCAGGTAGAGGAAGCAGCCGCTGCTTTTGATGTGGAGTTGGTTGAGCATCTCGGCCGTCTCCTTGGTCAGGTGCTGCCTCAGGGCCTCCTCCTGGTCCAGCCGGTGGAGGATGTACTGTTGCACATCCTTGACGATGTAGGCCTTGCGCAGGTCATCGAGGCTGATCTTGCGGAACCCTGTAAGAGAAGAAAAGGACGTTACCAGAGTCTGAACATGAATGGATTATATGTACAGGCGATGTAGAGGATTTAAATAGACACTTCAAATTGGAGAGTATGTGGAGCATATGAAAAGATTTAGGGAGAGAGGGAATCATAGTTGACGAGGAGTGTCACTTCCCCCAAAGTGCCACTTGAGTCATTAGATTATTTCTGACCTTGAAATAATACACAGTATTTATCCACTAATGTTTCAACTTTGGATAATTAGGTTAAGCCTACCTCTAATTTTCTAAGACATAGAATTGTTAACAGTAAAGCCATGTTGTGAAAAACCTTTTAGAGGAATTGAGTGCATAACCCTCTCTGGTCCTTAATGTCCTTAAACGACTATTTTATATTAGTGCACTAAATTGGGTCTGATGCAAAGGCAACGTCAATTTACAGTGTGTCTGGGTCGGAATGAAAAGAACAATAATTTCCAGAGACACATGATAGGAAAAAAACCTTGGATTTGTTGCCAAATAAAAAAAAGTACCTTAGGGGAAAGTAAGCTTCTTAACAAAAAGTACAATAATCAAAATGGAGGGGAGCAACGGAGACGTTATTTCATCAGTGGTCTGTAAAACATCTCTCCCGTGCCTCACTTATTATCATTCTACATGCTCCCAGAACAGACCTTTTAGAAATTATCACAGTGGGTTTTAATGAGAGATCTTTAATGGAAATTCCGGCTCCTTAATGGCCTCGGCTAATGGGCATAAAGCGGACTTCCCTCCATGTTAACACAATCTTTCTGTGATCTGCGTCGCCAGCAGCCAGAGGGCAGAAGGAGCATTTCAGCGTACTTATAATTAAAGTTCCCATGGTTCTCTGGGTTACTGGGACAGGAAAGAAATGTCACCCGAGGCCCCTGTCAGTGTTATTGACATACCGCGTTTCACAATGACTAGCAGGCTTCACACTGTGGGAAAAGCAGTTGCTTTTTTAAAACCCAAACGGTGCACTCTGCAGGGCAGAACATGAACTCGGTAACATTCACCTCTTTCAAAGCAAGGCGAGTAAACATCATTATTGCATCTCATTACTGCTCGCAGATTCCAGGTACTGACAGCAAAACTACTCCCAGGACACTTTGTTGAAAAGAAACCCATCAAACTCAGCGGGCGGCACTTTTATCTTCACAGCTCGCCGAGTCGATGATACAACCCCAACTTTTCCCCCGACGCGTTATGAATCAGACTGCAGTCACCGAGCCCGAGGCGGCGCTCTGTTCATCCCACCTCTATTGTGTGCGCGGAGAAGGCTGTGAAATGTTAGCCCTTCACGGAGCCGATGCGAACCACACCTGGAGGGCAGAGAGAACCGACCCGGTGAGTCTAACGAGTGGCGCTCGGACAGCGGAGCCTGGTAAACAGAAGGAGCCGCGGGGGCTTTCCTTATCCCCCGCCGAGGTGTTTGTTTAAGATAAGGGCGCCTCGCACAAATCTTCTTTGCCTTCGTCCTTGAGGCCTTCGTTATGTTTCAAACCGGGATGAAGCAGATTGAGTGAAAGCCGATGACGCGTCAGATACTAAAGCCTGAGATAAAAAATAAGAATATGTCTGTCTCAAGTGTGCAAACAATTTAAAAAATTGTGTAAATATTCATTCTCCAGCATTTTACTGTTGCTCAATCATTACAGAAACCCAATAACCCCAACCCATTTTCAGCCTGCCTTTGTTTACAGCGACCCCCCCCCCCCCCCTCCCTTAACCCTGATATCTCTGGTTCCATGACCCCATGTAACAGCTCCCACTCCCATCCTGGAGAAGTCAAGGACATCCCCAGGGGCAGATGCACTGCACGCGTGCAGAGTAGCCATAGGTGAGCGCTTCTGCCTGTGAGAACTAAAAAACAGTTGCATTAAGTCTTTCCTCCGTTGGTTTTGACCCGACCGTGGGAAGAGCCAGCAAGGGATTATTTCAGGGTTGTATCAAGGGACACAGAAAGACTTGAAAGGTACTTTTATTTTGCAAGTGTGCATTCTGGCACTCTGCTGCTGCTCCTCCAGCTCAAACTTCAAGCATCAAAGATCACTTTTCAGCCTATCCAGCAATCTGCAGAGAGTTTCTGTCTCTTACCCTTCCCATGTCTTCCAGCCTTTTGTTTCACGTTTCATGCTTTTAATGCTCCTTTGTTTGGCTTAAAGGCCAAACCAGCTGCTTCCTTCCTCTTCTTTAGGGGGCTGATGCATAACCACAAGTGCCTCAGTCGACACAGACGCGTGGGGTCAAATTTGCGTTTGCGGGTTCTTGTTTAAATACAGAAATATGATGCCTGGAAGGATCTGAGGTCAATGACTCGTCCTCCTACTCCTTCTGGACCCAGTCCTTCTTTGGACATTCTGGGTTTGCTCCAGATTGGACAGGAAACCAACTGGCTGAGAGAGCGGGGGAAGAGGCCATTAACAAGAAGGGGGCAAATCGAGCACAAAAAGAACAAATATATTTTACCCAGCGAGTGACTACAGCAAAGTGTGACATTTAATATTTTGTCTTGTTCTATTCACAAGGGAGGGGGGGGGGCTAATAAAAAAGTGTGTGTGCATTTCAGTGCAGGCCTTGAGAAGTTCCTCTAGGACGAAATATGTTCCCATGGGGGAATAAAAGAAAAATGCTTCTGTGCCGTAGTTTATGATAAACAGTTTCTCTGACATTCCACAGTCGCTGACACGCCAATTATGAAGATACAGTGACTAGAAAAGCCGGAGGAGGAGACTGCAGCCGGCAGGAAGAGACAAACAAACAATTGTCTGGATGAAAAACTAATTATTCATTTCTGTAGGGAAGAAGTAAAATAATAGAACATCCAAGAGCCTCCGGTGGGAGCACATCAACAGAAAGAGATCTTCTCTCGGAGGCTGCATCAGGGGAGATGACCCAGAATTTCCACTCAAGTCATCGGCACACATCCCTTCACGTGCCGTTGGATGTCCGCTGTGGACTAGAGGTGCCGATGAGGGGGCATCACAGCCACAGGGTGGAGAAGGAACTACTACAAGAACACCAGGACCTTCCATTGGCTGCAATTGTTGGGACGGCGGAGGCTCTGCTCGCTCACGAGCGCGCCAACGCAAACCGCAGGCGTGCATTGTGTGCGTTGGAGGCTATTTATACGCGGGTGTGCGAGAGAGGACGGCCCCGGAGCCTGAACAAAAGCGACCGCTAAACAAGCAACAAGTGACACATTGATCGGGCCGAAGGGATGCTGCTCCCGAGTACCCGGGCCTCTGAGGCAGCTGCTGCTCGTTACGCTCACAAGAGACAGGGGCCCGCGCACAAAGAGCGACTGTTTGCCTCCGACGTGCACTCTTTCGGGGGATGACAGACGAGGCGGCGTGCGCTGACAAACTAAAGGGAGGTTGACGGGGCGTTTTTTCTTTTTTTTTTTCACCCTCCGAGGTGGTGGCCGCATCTCCCGATTCGGCGCGCTCATTGCGAGGCACCATCTTAGGTCATCTGATCCATAAAGGAAACAGAAACCCAAGACTCTCTGTCTCTTTCTCTCTCTCTCTCCCTCGCCCCCCCCCCCACCCCCACCACCCAACAGGCTCTCCAGTAAAGCAAAGCTCGACAACCGTCTGCTCGACAGCTGTAGCATTCCCGCTCACGGAGCGCCAAGCTCCCAAACACAAAGTATGTGGACGAGAGCGGAAAAACAACAAGCGCTTTGAAAGAAGAGAGCGATTACATTCCGCTTCTCACTTGTACCCCAGCGGCCCCGAAGGGAGACAACACGCTCCACTTTATGCGGGATAAATGCGTCTCATTCACAAGACAGGAGAGACAGAGCCGAGCACCGAGGGGCTTCGGCTACGATAGGACGGGAAGAGGGAGGAGGGGGGCGTGGAGGTGGTGGTGGGGGGGGGGCGGGTGTTCGACTATGCAAAGATAACCGCCGCAACCGTTGAAATCAGCAGCTGCGCTTTGTGTGCACTGGATGCTTCCCGCCGCGCTGAACAAGCCAGCGGGCGAGACGCTGAAATGATTTCACTTTGACAATTAATTCCTGTCGCGCTCGAGGCGAAGCGCATGAAAACACTCGTGCCCCAGCACGCCTCGCGCTCCAACGCAAACGGGACGTGAGAGGGGTTTCCAGTCCAACCTGTTGTGCTGTGTGTGTGTGTGGTGGGGGGGGGGGGATAAGGGGGGTCAGGGGGGAGGGGAATATATTTGAACAGCCTGCGCGATCACCGGTTTTCGTATATATCTTTTGAAATGAGTGAGGTGAGCAATGTGAAGACACGACAGGACAGTTACAGCAACACCGAGCTGAGTCTAAAGAGTTATGATGGCGAGACGAGGGGAGGCGGGTGTGGGCTCTCTCTCTCCCCCTCTCTCTCTCTCTCCCCCTTCGCTTTGATCGTATAATGTTATTCAGAAAGAATCTGCAGTGCCGAAGGACAAGGGAATCCTCGACGCTCGCTGCACGGGGAGCGTGAGGAGCCGGGCCTGTTGGTACTGATGTGAGAATCTCCCAGCATGCAAGAGGCCGTGCAGCATGGCGCCGCTCTAAATTAAAACATTAGTCATGTGATGGTTTTTTCAGACAACCAAAAAGGACTGGGTTATGAATGACAGGAGCTCATTAAGATGAAGGCCCGGGACTGAGTCATGAGGCCGCGCACCTGGCCCCACGTGTGTGTGCCTGCGATATCTCCCCATGAGAGAGGTGGAGCCGTCCATCATGGAGCTTCACGCAGCTGCACAGAAGAGTGGAAGTTTAAAATCCCCAAAAAGAGAACTGAAATAACCCGGATCGAAGCGACAGCTCATCAACAGTGTTTTCGTTCATCGCTACACCGGCTGACCTCGGGCCGACCTTGTTTAGCCTCGTCGGCACATGTTTCCATTCACCTGCTTCAAACGAGCCATTATCTGCTCCCAACACTCGGTGCCGGGAAGGTCTGGAAGCATTTTTTGGAGGATTTCAGAGGGAAATGATGAATCAGCTACTTGCAAAGTCACCGTTGGCATGCAGGTCAAGAGGCAGTGTGCTATTAAAAAAAGAAATTCAGCCCGGTGGCGACACCAACCAATAACGTGCCAGGAATGCAAATGCATTTATTCTGTCTTAAGTTAAATCAAGACCGAATTAAAACACCCTTCAATTAAACCAAAAGCTTGTCATGTCGTGCTCAGTGTGCCACGGCCTGCAGCAGGGGGGGGGGTGCATACCACATACCAAAGGGCATCACCTCGGGAGGAAAGAGGCCAGCCGGGTTGGTCCGCCGCTTTCGGAGCCGCGTTACTGCGGCGGGGGCACCCAAGGTGTCGGGGAGGCACAGACGCGGCAGACCTGTAATTTGCTCGACTGTCAGACTGCACGCCGGCAAATTACTGTACTCAGCCGGGATTACGGCCTTCGGGCTGCAGACGACGAGCCGTACATGAGTGCCGACATAGATCAGCTCGTCTGCGTAAGCCCACTTTAAGGAAGACGACTAAAGATGGAGTCCTCGCTGTCGCTGAAGGGGGGGGGGGAGGGTTATTACGTGATAAACAAAGGTATCTGTTGAATGTGCTCTGTCTCTCCGATAAAGCCTCTTTTTAAATGTATTAAATCCAGCTGGATGGAGGGACAGTGAAGGTTGGGGGGGGGTGGGTTTGGAGCCCGTGTTCGGGCTGTCAGTCGGCCAGAAAAACCCTGGGCCCCCTCCGGCGAGGGTCTCGCATTTCACCCAAAAGAAAAGTGTACGACAACAACAACAAAGAAAACACATCCAGGGAGATGTGGAGAGTTTAGTTGACCTTTGCTGTGTCGGGCCTCGGGACAAAAAAAGGGGTGGGGGCGCCCTTCTCAGATAGGTGGGGGAAGGGAGCTCATGCTTTCACAGACAGGGCTGCTCTTTTTCGGGGGTTTTTTGTGATGGTCGGTGGTAAATCAGCTCCCGGGCCGAGAGGGGGAAGAAAGCCTCATTCAGGGGCGGCCAGAGTGGAGGTGGAAGATGTGGTTCATGTGCCAGGGTGGGTTTCCCCCCCCCCCCCGACCAGATGCAAATACAGGAAACAAAAACACAGGCCCACCCCAGAGTCCCATCATTTCCTGAAAGTGGAGCTTTTATTATACAATAGCCGAGGAATTTGCAATTACTTATCTATAAACTGTGGGGTATGCAAGAAAAATAGAAATAAAACCCGCATGTGTCATCTAAGGAAGGAAATGAGTAAACCAAGCACCAAAATGCCTCGCAGTATGAGCGCCTTCGTTAAGTGGCCCCCGCGCACTCCTGTGACATTCCTCAGACGGAGCCAAGAATATAACCGTCTTAATTACAGCTAACTAAGAGGGGCTTTCATGTGTGCCAGTGTGTGTGTGTGTCTGTGTGCCCACCCCCCCCCCCCCAAGAGCCCCTTGTGACCAACTGGAAGAGTAAAGCTAAAAAAAAAAAAAAGGATGATAAAATTATATTGTGTTCTGTGGCAATGGCTGCAGTTGAAGCTGCACTACAGAGCAGGAATGTGGTTGTTTAAAGGGGAGCGATTATCTTTCACGGCTCCAGCAGCACACTGATACCATATTATTATTATAACTACAAATCCATGCCTCCTCCATCCCTCCCCATCTCCTGGCTCTCCTCTCAGAGTCCTTTCCTTCAAAGTGGCTCTGTGTCGTCTTCCACCTGCTCGCGCTGGTTGTCTAAACACATTACCTTTTACCTTCTGTGGAGCTGACAGTTGGTAAAGGAGCCATATTGAATAGAAGATATTGTGTCTTCTCTCGTGACAGGATACACTGAGCTTTTTAGTCAGTGGAAAAACAATGACGAGATGAGAGGAAATGCGGGTGGGGGGGGAGGAGAGAGGGGACAAAGAGAGAGGGAGAATTATATCCCCTACCAGAATCTTGGCTCTTCGAGGTTCAGTTCTTAAATATCAAGCTACTTGGAACTTTTGCCAATAATTTAACGGGTAGATCAGTGAGGGAGTGTTATTTGACAAACTGATTCATTACAGAACTTGGATTCAACAAAAAGCCGCCACGGTATGGAACCCATTTCTTTAAATTTGTAGCACTTTTGTCAGTTGAATAGTCCTCTAGACCCCATATGACTTAATAGCTGGGTGACACATTGACGACGTGGGAGAAGCTTTTTGGGGTTGAAATATCGAGGCAATGATTTCATACGTGTGGACTTGTGGGCAGAAATGTGCCGCGGTCAATCTTCTCTCTAATCCTTAAGGAACACGTGACCTGCCGCCGTGTTCCTTGCGCTCACACCAGGCCGGCTCATACACGCCCTCCCGTACGGTCGCAGCGGCGCCGCCGCCACGCCGCGATCAAACACGCCACACACTCATTTTGAGGTACGAGTAGAGAGAGAGAGAGAGAGAGAGAGAAGAGATGCTTGTCTGACAGGCTGCTTCGATTCAAACACACACGCCCCTGTCGCCCCCCTCCCTGTCGTTCCCCTCTCCTTTGCCCTCCCTTCTGCCGGAGGCTTGTTAAATTGGCACAGATTCTACCCCGGCTCCAAACCAAAATTGCTGCCTAAGTGTTTCCACTCCGCTAGCCCTGCCGCGGCCTTCACAGTAGCACAGCACACGAGGCGGGGGGGAAACGGGGAAGGGGAGTGGGGGAGAGGGAGGGGAGGGGGGGAGGCTGTCGGCTGTCAATCGGGACGCGATGGAGAAGCAGCTCGGCTACGGATCCGCTGCGTCATCAGAAGCCAGCGACGGGTCCGCTCCTCCTCGCAAACAGGACGGCCTTTGTTAGCGGGGGCTTCGGGCCGAGCGGACGCCAGCGAAGCTTTTCTGCTGCTCCTATGCCTCCTTCTTCCTGCTCGGTCTCGGGAGGTGTTGAAAACTTCCCAAAGCACATTCCACTCCGAGACAGACACAAGGAATAACAGTTGAGAGAGAGAGGGAATTCAGAGCGATGCTCCTGGGGGGAGAAAAGGCTTCTCCTTCAGAATAAAGAGAAAAGAAAGCCATGTTGATCGTCAGACTCCGGTGAATTAAACTCAAAATCAAAAAGGGCATCTAATGTCTTCCTTCGGGAGCAGACACGCAGAGTGACCCCTCGGGTTCAATGTCGTCCCTGGAGCTCTACTCGCACAACCTCGCCCCTCCCACAGCGTCCACTGGGAAACCCGCACGGGCCTCCGCCCCAGACCAAACAGGCCGCTCGTACAAGACCCGGAGTTGGCTCTGCAGCGAGCGTGAAAGTGGAGTCCTTTGGCAGGTCACCGCCATCTCCGACTTGTCAGCGGCGCGGAGGGTATTTTTAGGGGGCGGTTGGCCTGGATTTGATTCTCTATAATCCTTTGGTCTATTTCAGGTTCTCGAGCTGCCTGAAGAAGGAGTATTCATGCCGCTGTATTCAAGAGGCGGCCCGGGCTAATGGAGCGGGTCAGTGTGTTTTTCTGCATCTGTCTCTGTGTGAGGTAGTGGGGGGAGGCGGGGGGGGGCGGGGGGAGCCAGTCTCGCGTAGTCCAAACTAAAGGCGGAAGACTGGAGCCAGACAAAACAAAGACGCCGCTGAGAGCACGAGCCGGGGAGGGAGGCCGAGGCGTATTGTGGAGCATCCTCGTCCCGACATCACGTACGTCCTTCACTCCTCTCTAATGCTTCCCATCGGACGTGCCAGACGCGATTCTGACAGCCACTCCAAAGAAGAAGGAAAGACCGCTAAAATAGCTGCTGTTTATCGGCTCGTTCAGAGATAAAATTCCCTTTAAACTTTGTCAGGAAAAAAAGAAAGAAAAACGAAAGGAGCAACATCTGGAGAGAAGAGGCAAACAGGCAATCAAAGAACTCCCCGAGAAACTCTGAAGGCTACAGATCAAATTCCCTCATTAGCATTTACATACGTGGCACATGCGCCTATCTATGTAAATTACCCACATGGCACCAACCAAAAGAGAGAGTTCTGGTGTTCTAAAACCCAACCTCCCAAAGACCCCCAGCTGCCACTGTCAACACCGATCACATATCATATTAATGCCGACTCTTAAGACACATGTAAAAACCCAACCTCAGCAAACTGGTACTCATATATTATGAGTATGCACATCATCCGCATTGACTTCCTGCAAACCAGCGGCCGCTGGCTGGTCTGAAACAGGCCCACACACACCATTTGACTTCCAGCATACCTGTGAGTCATCATTGAACTCCTGAGAACAGCCCCAGGATGCTGAACTCAGCGCCCGCCGCAGGCTAAATGCTGGTCAAAGGGGTCCACTAAAAACTTTATGGGTCACACACCGCGAGCAAAGCCACCTCGTGTGCAAATGAAAAATGAAGAGTCCAGAAAATATATGTTACATTAAAATACTGCGACATTGTGTGACCCCATTAAAGCAGCAAAAGTAACACGTCTTGAACCTGAGTAGCACAGAGAAGGCCGCTGAGGCTGCTGGGATTGATTACGCAGCGGCTCTGAAGGAGCGAGCCGAGGGCCCGTTTAAGGCTCCCCAACATTCGGTGGATTTTAGAAGGGGGGATGAAAAAAAAGCATGGAAGGGCAAGGTCAACTGTTGGGATGACACTTGCGGAGATGTGACCCTTATTGACCAGCGGAGTAATTGGAGACTGAGAAGGCAGGGGGGTGTTACCTGTGAAGAGTTTTGTGATGGCCTTGTTCTGCCGCCGCGCGGAGCAGATGAGGAGCAGCCAGGGGGGCAGGAACTCGTGGTGACTGGCCAGCAGCTCGGCGATGGTCCGGGGGGAGCCCGGCGAGGACCTCTGCTCCCCCTCCCCCAGCTGACAGCCCTCGTCGATGGAGTCCACCAGCAGGATGAGAGACTGCTGAGGGGGCTTGACGCTCAGCAGAGGCAGGAGGACACATCTGAGGAAAGAAAGAGGGAAAAATTTGAAAAAAGGTACAAAAAGATGAAGAATATCTTTGGAACCTAACCCTAAACCCCTACCCCTAACCCAATGAGATTAATCTTTGCAATTAGCATCTCTGATGCTTGATGTGATCTAATCTTCACTCTCAAATGCAAAGCTTCTGCTGAAGCTACAGACAAGTGATGAAATATTAAATATGCTAAAAAGAAACATCAATGATGTGTTTAGAGAGGGACGAATCCCACTTAAGTACATTCGAGGGAAAGTTCTAGTTTCAGCTGTGTGGTACAAGACGGCCGGTGTTAGAGGGTCTGGTTGTCTGTGTTTAATTAGTGCATCATTGTTTCAACACATCAAAGTGAACCGAGTCATGGCACCCGTGCAGGTTGGCTAGCGCGAGCTATGAGATCTCACTGTGGCTCATCGATGCTTTCCGAAGGCGTACCATCCGTCCGTCTCAACCGGTGCAGCGAGCCAGCGTTTTAAAACGCGTCTCCTTGCAGCCCGAATCCATTAAAAAGTCCCACCGCGAGGGTTTGGAGTTTATAAAAAAACATCCACAGCAGATACATTCATTTATAACGGTTTGATATAATATCCGAACATTTAGCTCTCGGCGGAGCTTCTTGTCAAAGGCGTGATTCATGTGCTCGCCAACTTTCCTGACAGCCCAGCGGGGCAAAACTTTGTTTGCCGCGTCAGCCCCCGCGCCATTAAATCTAACGCTTGAAGGCGGGGGCCCATTAAGAAGCTGCCCCCCGCGGCATCCGGCAATAAAGAGGACGCGACGTGAAGCGCTCTGGACCGAGCGTGGCGTCGATGCCCCGGCAGAACGCGGCCCCCGCCGCCACATTAACCTTCTCCCCACGCCGGTTAGCCGCGGTGCTGACGCTTAACCTCACACCTCTCAAAAAGACTCGGGAGAATTACCCTCAGCTCAACTGGCCGTGATGAAGAGGATCTGGGGGAATTCGCATTAGGGATGTTTTAATCTGCGTGCAGGTTCGATTAACATTCAGAGCGAGGGACGGGCTCGGGAGGGGGGGGGGGGGGTCCCAGGTTAGAGATCGGGCACCTTCCAGATGATGGGACTCCCAAACTCAACTCAGTTTTGTCAACAAAAAAAACACTAAAATACAGTCATTACATTTCCTCTGGACACTCAAGAAGCCTGCGCCTCCTAAGCCACGCCCCTTCCAAGTGTCCCTCCATCCTTCAGCAGTCCAAGGCACGAGGACAGCGGCACAGAGGTCGTTCCCACGACCACTTCCTCTTCGGTTACCGCGGTGACGCGTCCAAGCCGGATATGACGACCCTCTGTCCGACCTCGCGCAATGCTACGGATCAGATGCGATCAGCAATGTCAGGTTTAAAGTAGATTCTTGAGGAAGCCGCGAGAAGCAGAGTGTGAAATAGTCTGACAATGTGGAATATGTTTTGTACTTAGTTAATTTAATTAAGTTGGTCAAAGAACCGTAAAAATAAGCCAGTTTGTATTAAAAAAATCGGTTCTCAGTTTGGGAGCTCAGCAGGAAAAGAAACCCGTGCAACGTGCTTCCCGCTGAGCCGTCACGTCGCTGAGCCCCTCGGTAACGCAGTCAATTACTCCATCAGATGGCTGCAGCCCACAGAGAACCGTGCAGTGCCATCTGGGAGCTTTGCCAAAAGGAATGTCCGTCCACGGGGGTGACTCTGTGCGTGTGTGTGTGTGTGTGTGAGAGAGAGGCCATGTTGCCTACTGAGACAATCAAATCCACAGTGACAGCAAGTGGGCAAAACAAAGGGACATTCTTCTTTCACAATCTGGCTCCTCTGGGGCTGTCAGAGAGTCAAAAAGACGAGAACGGCGGACAAAGAAAAAGTCCCCGGGAGGCCGGGGACGCGGAGAAAATGAGCTTAGTGAAAGCTGATTTAGTTCCACCAGACAAACCTGCAGCATACCTGAGCCAGGGAATTAAAAGTTGCTCGGCCACACGCAGCGCTCTTGGGACATTCGCGCTGACTGTTCTGGTTCCCGCTCGAAAGGGTCCGCGGGTGCCAGCTTCCAATCCGAGGCGGCGGACGTGACATGCAGTCGGTGCACTCGCCATCGGCCCCTGCGGCGCGGTTAGTGGAGATGTTCACGTCTGAATTCCACGCCGCGTACCTGCCCCAAAACCCCCTCTCCCACGCAGCCCGGCAAACACAGACGCGAAAAAAAGTGCCAACTGGTGAGTGGAACTTCAAACCAACCCCCCTCTCCATCCCCATCCCTCCATTTAGTATCGGGTCAATTTAGAGGAGGCCCCCGCTCAGCATCTTTGCAAAGTCAGGCTTAGCGCCACGGAGCTGGAGGAGAACAGCTGACTCATCTCAGCCGCAGCGAAGGAGGCGAGTCTACCCTCCTTCGTCCTCCCTCCTCGTGAGATTCCCACATTGTGCAGAAGGCCTCGGCAATCGGCGGGTCCAAAGCGCCGGGCTGACGAACCGGACACTTTGACCAAAGTCACACGCAACAATCGCCTCATCGTCCCGCCCGGGTCTTCTGTGATTGGACACAAACCCGTGAAATGTGCGGCGTGGTCACGGGTTCTGCAGAGCGGTCATTGCGTTGATTGATGCTTGTTCTTCATGAACCACGCACGGGTTTGACTTGAGTTACGTGAGTCGCTGACAGACATATTTGCATTAATTTGTGCTGAGAGCCTTTTATTAGATGGATAACCCTCCGAAGGACATCAACCTGGCAGCAGTAAATTAGCTTGTTTCCCCCCCCCTCCCCCCCAATACGCAGTAATGGCCGTTACAATCGTCTGTTCACAACGACCGAGTGGGGAATTGGGAAGAAGAAAATCCGTATCAAGCTCCAGCAAATGCATCATGTTTAGACACAAACGACCTTAAACCATGCTGACATTTTTTTTTTCTCCCTACGTACACAATTTATCAGCACCTCCCCTGACAGGAAGCCACTCTGCCAACATCTCACGTCTGAGTGAGCCGTTTAGCTCTGCGGCTGACGCTCGCTTATTAGCCGCGACTGCAGCTACGAATTTGTGAAGCTCCAATTGGGATGAATTTCTCTTTAAATGCTTCATCTTTGGAACCGTTGCCTAAAGTATTATTTCAGCTCCAGTATAATAACACGTATACGGTTACCCAGCCTCGCTCTTTAACAGCTCAAACCCTGCATGTTCCACTTCAGGCCACACCTCAGTCAACTCAAAACAGACTTCTTTTGGTTCATTTAAAACATGCTGGACTACGTGAGAATGGCACTTTGGCTCAATGGCTGGCGGGCGGAGGAAAGGACTCGAGACACGAAGGTCTCTTTTTAAAAAGAAGCCCTCACTAATGTACATCAAATGGAAACTCCAGTGGATATCTGATGATCCAAAGTCTTGTGATGTTTTCGACTGTAAACTCCCTCTCATGGGACCACTCACACAACAGTGATCACATTGTTTTTGGGTGTGTGTGGCGAAGGGGGGGGGGGGGGTGTCTGCAAGTGTTTGTCCATCGTGGAACCCGAGCCGGTCCCCCACCCTTTAACCTCCCCCGCCGCCCCACACTGCTGGTGTCCCAAAGTCAAGATTCGCTCTTGGCTCTCCGTTTGAAATCCACCCGCCCACCTCCAGCAGGTTGTCTGAGGTTCCCCCTCCGGGACAAAGCGGTCGACGCCGCGTTGACGAATGACCCTTAACGTCCAGAGATGTGTTACGGCTGTCGGGGGGAGAAATGGGTTTGTTCCTGTTTTATTATCCGATATATCAGGAAGTTGTGGGGAAAAAAAACAAACAAACAAGAGACCAAAATGTGTAACAAATTGTGATAGAACTGATCCCAGTGCAGCCCCTTGCACCCCGTGAAGCAGCCTGTTAATGATCTGCAAGTGTAAACACAGCGTGCACTCCGTCTGCGGCCGGCGCGGCACACATACCTCGGATAACAGTTCCAAACCCCCGAGCGCTTCCCAGCCCAGACGAGGTGTGCATTCCTGGCCGGGCTACCCAACGCTGTCAAAGGAATCTGAAATTTCATCCTTTCAACCCCCCCACCACCACCACCACCCTCTTCTCCTGCTGTGCTGTACGCCTCGACACATGAACACAACACTTCTCCCGAGGAACCCGCCAGGTGTCCAGTGGCTGCCCCGGCTCACGTACGGCAGAACACCGACATTGTGGCGGCGTCACACACCGGTCTGTCCGTATTCGATTAGAAGCTCAATCGGCTTCTGGCTACGAGCGGTCCACAGCAGAGGAGTGAATCGAGCCAAAGTCAGAGCAGGGTTGAGATTTTGGCATTTTTTTTGTCTGCTGCACTGGCTTTCTTTCCACTGCCTTGAAGTGGGCGGGCTCAGCCGGGGGGGGGGGGGGGGGGGGGTGTCACAAATATTGCGTCGACCAGTCAGGGCTCAGCAGTATTTGAATCAAAATGTGATGACAGTTGCTGGCTCACGTAGAATTTAATCAAGCTGCACCTACAAGATTAGTCTTTAACTCTTTATAAACCAGTATCAGCAGGGATTGTTGCTCATTCAGAAAGAAAGAGTATTATATCAGTAGGAAATATTATTGTTTGGAATTACTCTCTTTCTTCTTTGATTCTATGCTTAATACTTTGCATTTTGTGGGAACAGTAGATGGGGGACTTTAAGCCGCTATTACATCTTATAAAACAAGTCACAGCCGTCCTTTGCCTCCACGATGTGAGTCTAAACCTGCAGCATCTCTCTCTGCGCGCACTACACCGGGAGCTCCGCCGCCATCATACATGCACTGTATTTTTTTGAGTGGGTTAACAACGCCCACAGAAGCATGTAGGCACATCCACATACAAACAAACCCTCTCTCACTCACACACACACACACACACAGAGACAGAGGCGGGCTTCAGATTGCTGAGTCATCGTTGCAGCCGCACCAGTGCTGCTGTTTCTCCTCATCTGCTTGACTGGAGTTGATGCGTCACACTGGGAGCCTTTTGCTTCTTCTTTTAAAAAAAACGTGGCCCTAATCTGCAGCGAGTTTTTCCACAGACGCGCACCACATGAAAGGCGCGGGGGAAGGGGGGGGGGGGGCACGGCACTTTCGTTTAGCGTCCCTTAGCCCTTAGTGAGAAGGGCCCTCCAATGTGCAGAAGTCACAAAGTCAACACAAAAGAAGGAAACGTTTTCCAATTTAAACTGTGTTCAAAATAAGAGACTCGTTTAAATGACTCATCTCCCATCATTAGAGGGTCTATCTCTCTTAAAAGGATGGATGACAAGATGTCAAGACAAAACCTCCCATTCATTTTTTCATCTCTGGATTTGCACCAGGACCATATAACTGGAATTCACTTAAAAGTAGAGTTAGCAGTAAGCCGGTAATGCCGCGCTGCCTTGTCAAACAGTTATTTGGAACAAAGCAGTGAGCAAAGTTCTACAGAGAAATGTTTACTGTAGCTGGCAGAAAGCATCGCAATAATAAAACATTTGTACCATGTTAATGAAAAAAGAAAATTTCAGCTGCAGCATTAATTTCTCCCGCGGAACGGCTAAGGAAGCAAAACCCCGGCAAGAATGTCTCATCCACAAATGTAAGCCTCAGTCATTCATCATTCGTGAAGTCTGTGCCCTTTGCAAAGAAATAGAAACGGTTGCAATTCGAGCCTAACTCCTGTTCAGCGGAGAACAGCCGTAAGGTCACTGCCAAACTAAAAAAGGCGGTTTTGTCACATCAGCGAAAAGCGAAAAATAGGAGAAGAAAAAAAAAAAAAAACCTGTTGCCTTTAGTTTGACCCACACGGCCGGGTTAAATCCACCTATTTGAAGCCGGCTCTTTTGTCCTGGGGGAGGGGGTGGGGGGGGTTGGGGGGTACAGTGTGTTGCAGGGTTGGCTGCTTGTTCAAAAGTCACAAATGGATCCAAACTGGAGGAGTCCAAACATGACCGTGGCCTTTGATAAGATGACACAGGCTAATGACACGGAGGAATGTGCTGTGTCTAGAAACAAGAAAAAAGAAAAAAAAAGATCCTTCATGCTACGCTACAATCCAAGGATCAAAGAAGCCAACTTTTATCTTCAGGAGCTGTGCAACGCGACCTGTGCTAATGTATCACATCTGAGTGAAATAAAAGGAGCCCTGGTTGGGCTTGAGTGAAATCAATGGACCAGTTGAGGTTGGGATGGTTTTTCCATTTCACTATTTAGATAATGGCTTAATGCGATTGTCAAAGGGTTAATGGTGGCGTTTAGTTACTGGAGATGCACTTTTGTTAAAGCTTTGAAAAAAAAAGAGAAAATGTATATGTGATGAACAATTACTGACCAGAACAAATGAGTCATAAACACAGAGAAAAACAAACACATTCTCACGCAGGAAGGAGCAGATTGGTTCAGTGTGTTGTCGCATACAGAATTATGGTGGTGTTCTGCGGGGGGGGGGGGGGGGGGGGGGGGGGGGGCAGATCTACTGAGGGGTGAGCATCGAGTGAGCGGCACCGAGTGGATGTGAAAACCGCTGCCTGGACCGCTTTCAGAGTGTCAACACGAGGCCACTGATCGCCATCAACAACCCCCCCCCCCCCCCCCAACCCCTGTTGGTCTTTGACTGGGCTAAAGAATTTGCCGGGGCCTCTTGCATTCACTCACCAGCTTACGCCTAAAATCACAGCTGGAAGGGGGCCCGGGGGGGCGAACATCTGTGTTAAACAAGGGTCTTTTATTGACCGACTGGTTGTCAATTCCTCCCTGTACACTTGCATTTCTTGCCCCTTGTTTTTTTATTGGTGGGGGGGGGGGGGGGGGGGGGGGCTTGTGTCACAACCAGACGTCAATCTCGGCACCCTAAACCAACGACGCCTTTGGCTCGCAAAACAGAAAGAGTGCTTCGGGGTCTTCGCCATCCGAGGATCAACCTCGCCACAACCTGCGTTTTTGAGGTTCAAACTGAAGTCACAGTCTACACCCCCCCACCCCCACCCCCCTCTGCTCCTGTCTTGTGCGCGATGTTGAGATGGTGGAATAAGAATCACCAGATGGCCAGACAAGAAGCGCGAGTGTGTGTGTGTATGTGTGTGTGTGTGTGTTCAGTGCCGCATTCCAGACGCTGCTGCGCAGACGGCCCGACCCACACAGAGGAGATACACACGTGGGGCTCCTTTCAAAACCTTCTTGCCTGCGAACACCGGTGCGTCTTTACGTTACACGTCATTTAGCTGACGCCTTTATCCAAAGCGACTTACTTGCATTTTATAACCCATGCGTTACATTTTGCCTGGGGAGCAATTAGGGGTTAGGTGTCTTGCTCAGGGGACACTTCCACATGGCACATGGGGCAGACGGGATTCGAACCATCGATACTCCATGCGCCACCATCGGCACACGTGTCACGCGGCGCTGGAAGTGCTCGTGGTCGCGGGGCTCCCCTCGCGAGTCTGCGGCCATGCGAACAACGTGACATCAAATAAATGGAGAGGCTGCTGAGGCAGAGCGATGCGACGAGGGAGAGGGGAGGGGGGGGGGGTGCATCGAGGTCAGAAGGTAGAGGGGGATGGGAGAGGGGAGGGGCTGGCTCTGCACTTTACATTTTGAGGAAAATTCCTGGAATTCAAACGTTACCTGGATGCACCGGAGGAGGTGTGGGATGGAATCGGAGTGCTCTGATGTCAGATTACTGATAATCCCGTACAACAAGCAGGTGTCGTTGAAAGCAAGGTACTAGCTTTGTGCTGTTTTCAAATCAACAATTCAGTTTGCCCGCCACCCCCCCCCCCCAATCATTCATTTGGTAAACAGTCTTGTTTTTCTCAAACAACGATCAAAGACAATAATGAAACCCAATTGTGGAGAAAAAAAAGCCACCAACGCTTGTCTTGATTAAACCAATTGTGTGGTGGTTTTGCTTGATAACTACATCAAACAATGGTCTCAATCAATCCTCCATCGATCAACCACACATCAGCCAGAACATCGCGGGTGGAGAAAATTCCCCGCAGTGGAGAGGAAGTAAAATAAAGCGGGCTTTTGATGTGTACATGTGTTGGTTTGTTTGCCCTCACCTCTTGAAGGCCTCCGCGGGGTTCCTCTCGCACTCCCCGGGCTGCAGAGAGCTCTGCACGGCCGGGTCGCGCACCTTCTCCTCGTACCCCGGCACCAGCCCGCCGCGGCACATCTGGGCCACCAGGCCTCGGACGAACCCGCCGAGGCAAAGCGTGTCCGAGTCGTCCGCCCGGCAGAAGTGGAAGGCCAGGCTCTGCTGCTGCAGGCCGCGGTGCGTCCCCAGGGCCGACGTGGGCCACAGCAGCTCCGTGCACAGCGCCGTCTTCCCGCTGCCCGGACCCCCCACCAGCAGCACCCCCCAGGAGCCGCCCGACTTGGCGGGCCCCGGGGTCAGGGTGCCCGGGTTGGACGCCCCGCCGGCGGGCGCCACCGGCGGCTGCTGCTTGCTGGGAGTGCCGGTCACTGCGCTGAGGCCGTTGGTTTTCTCCTGGAGGCAGTGCTGGATCTTATGGAAGACCCACTCCCGGCAGTAGAAGCGCTTCCCCTGCAGCAAACTGGTTTGGGCCATTTTTTTAATGTAGTGCTGCTGTTCCTCCTCTTCATAAGGGTGCCTTCATTCCCACCCTCACATTCTCGACTTCAGCAGAGGTCGGCGGTAAAGTCGAACATCCATCTCGACCGGGCGAAAAATTCTTTTTAGAAACCCGCGCCTCTCAGAAAGCCGGCCCGCAGTCTCGAGGCCCCTCGCCGGAGCGAGAAGAAGCAAGCGGAGCCGCTGCAGACGGCGGGGGGAAAGCCGCCCGAGCTCGTGATGCGTTACACAAAAAAAATCTAGGTCAAAAAAAAAAAAAATGGAAATCAAAATCGAGGCTCAAACCATAGATTTTCCACCAACTTTTTCCACAGCTTTCCCACTGGTTGAGTCGAGTGCTCCTTGTCATTAGGAGTGTGTTGCTTTAGCATGGCGCTGCGCATGGCAGGGCACCCGGCTCTTGAGTGCATCCACCGGCAAACTCAAGCCACCGCCCCGCGGTACAATTAGCCATGGGAGTAGCTCACGTGTTTCCGCTCTGGCATTTCAGATGCTACCGGGGGGGGCCGAAGCGCGTTTCCATTACACGGACATGGAAGGGACTCGCCAGCGTGGAGTCAAATCCTCCAATAGCATACTAAAGGCTGGCTCTTTTCCTGGAAAAACAGGAGACAGAAACAGAAACAAAGGCCAAGTCAGGACACATTTCAAAACACGACGTCCAAAGCATCCTGAGGAGCATTAAGGAGATCGTCTGGATCGGGTGTGAAGATGATTACGTTTGTTTGTAATGCAATATAATGTAACAGCTTTCAGACCCCGTGTTACCATGCACATTCGTGTTAGGGACTTATACACCCCCCCCCCACCCTTTCATCCTCCTCAACAACCACCAGCGGGCTACCTGCCCTGCAACTAAACTCTTGGCAGGAGCTTGTCCAGTTTCTCTAGTCCATCCGCTGAGCCCCCTCCCCTTTCCTTCCTATGTGGCTTTAAATCACAAACAGTCCACCTCCGTCCTGGACTGTGAGAGCTGGTGGTGGTGGTGGTGTTTTGGAGAGGAACCTCCGCCTCCTGCTCCGGGTCATTTGCATGGGTGGAAATGAAGGAAAGGTCCCCCCCCCCATAAGGCTTTAATAGCTTATTCTTTTTCAAAAAGGGGACACAAATCCCAGTTTAATCCGGAGTGATCTGGGATTGGGAATGGTTTAAACTGCCACTCTGATGGATTTTTAAATTTTAAAAAAGGAGATCGAATTGAACCATCTCTTGATTTGATATTTAAAGAAAACGCGCGCGCGCGTGCACGCTTAGCTGGTTACTTTTGTATCGCTGCCAGATAACAACACGGGCTGCGATATATTCCCACCTTTATGAGGTCTTTTCTGTGAAGGCGCTGCCTGCCGACACGGAGCTCGTCACGTCGATATGACACACATCAAAGGGTCAGTTGTGTTTACAGGCGGAAGGCGACAAACACACACACACACACACACACACACACACAGACACACACACACAAATCAATGAGGGCAACCGACATGCATTCACTCCTGAGGCTGGAAGCACGAGTCTTTGTATAGCCGCACAAACCTCACCCACCTACGGGGGCTTTAAAACAAACAGTTGCATGCTTTAAAGAGAACCCCCCCTCTGAAAAGGGGAATAAATGTGGCCTGCGGTCTCACTGCAGCCCCCCCAAACTGTTCCTTAAACACATTCAGGCAATTGTGGAGCGTTTCGCTGTTTTCGCTAGTTTCAAATACCCCTCTCAGCCCCGAACGGTTTTCCTCTCACCTCTTGCCGATTCCTTTCGCTGTTTTTTTTTGTTGTTGTTATTTGGAGGGGGTGGGTTCTGGTGGTGGTGGTGGTGGTTGGGGGGGGGGGGGACTAACGTGTCCGTAGTCTACACCCTTTCCGTCCACGTTAAAACCGAACGCTTTGCGCGAACCCTTCGACCGTTTCCTGCGGCGCGTTTCAAAGCTCCGAATGTCTGCATCGTCTTCCCTCTGAGTCCGTGGGTCCTCCCTCCCTGTCTCTCTCTCTTTCCTTCTCTCTCTCTCTCTCTCTCTCTTTCTCTCTCCCCCGGTCGGTGTCGCCTCCTCCTGCTGCCCGACACAAGCTCCACACCGAGCCGACTGACTCCCCGCCTCCGACCGCTGCACAGCTCCGCTGCGCTGCGACGAGCGGCGGCGCGGGGGCTTCTGGGAATTTGAGTTTTCACCACCACCCCCCCCCCTACGGTCGCCATTTATTAAATCAAAATAAGGAAAAGGATATTGGGCTAATGAAAAAGTGAAGGTAAGATTATTGCTGTATTGTCATCATCCAGCATGTATGTTTTTCTTTACACAATAATTCAAATAACTTCAGTCTGGCGTTAGTTATTTCACCTTGAACATTCTTTTTTCATTTGAAAATGTAATGTGATGTTTTGCTTTCAAAAATATGTATGGCAGACGTGGTATTACAATATGATGTATTTTAATATACAATATACACTATTTTTCAATGTCATTACAATGAGAAAAAAAACAATGCAAATAATATATTATTTTAGTTTTTTTTTTCTCTAATCAAATGAACAATATGTTATTGTCTTACAAACTGCACCGACAGTTGGATTTGTAAAACAAATGTTTTATTGTTGTTTTTTTCACCTATTGTACTCAGCACCCCCTGGAGAGAGGCATTCGTTCCTGGTGAAATAAAGTAAAATAATGAAACTAAAATGAGTCTCATAACATTCCTCTGTTTTTTCCCCTCTGTCCACAAAGACCATATACAATCCTGCCATGAAAACACATTCATAAAAGCAGCATCAAAACATTTTCTACAGGCTTGAAAGAAAGGCAAGAAATCCTAAACTTTACTACTTAGACCTTTTTAGTGGCACATTTGCCAAATCTGTGGTTTGTTTATTGACACACAGGCATATTTAGATGTAACAGACACACACACACACACACACACACACACACACGCACATACACACACTCAGTGTAACTGCCAGCATTTAAGCAACATATGCAAATCCTGTGATTGTGTACTAACAATTGGTCTCACGTCAGCACAACACTTGAATGTTTTTCTTTTTCTCACGGTACGGGAGATTTTGTTTTTTGGAGATGCTTCATGTTCTGTGTTCTCCTTTTGCCTGACAGCTTTACATTTTGGGAGATCCTGTGCCTTTGATGGATGGGTTCAAACAGCACCAGTATATAGTAGCGTGTACAAAACAGGAGTATTATTTAAACAATGAGCATATGCTGCATTCAGGAGCAGCCTTTACTGCTGATGTACCACCTTGTTTAGGTTTGTGTGGTTATGAATCTGATGGAAAATAAGGAACTAATTATTAATTAGAAAACATTTCCAGGTTGCTCTATCTTCATTTAGAAAGCTCACAGCTGACGAGCCAGATGTTGTCGTTGTTCGTCGAGCAGCAGAAGGCTGTGTGTTTGGGAGTTTTATTTTGAAAAAAGCTTGAGGAGGCATCCAACTATTTTGCAACCTGAATCTGAAGGTTGGTATTATGTGTTTCTCAAGAAGCTTCGACATGTCACATCCATTATTTCGAGTTGTTTCATCACAGCCAGACTTTAAACAGAAAAAGGCTGAGCTATTTTTTGACTAAATTGAAATTCACTTAAATGGGAAACGTGACCCCAATTTGCTTCAGCTCATCAAGTCCTCTCTCTGTGAACTAAAACCACTCTTTCTGAAGAACTCAGGCAGGATGAGCAGTTGACAGAAAATGCCAGTGTCTGGCTGAACTCTTCCTTTCGCCCGTTGGACAAAAAAATGCAACTTGTTGCATAAGCACCTTTAGAGATGAAATGAGGCTCTAAGGTTTGGTTCAGGTTAATGTCAGAGCATGCACAATGTCATTTGGAAACAGGTTATGATAAAGGTACACACACACGCAATGCACTTTGGTCAAGATTAGGAAAGATCATGTGTTTAATCCTGATGAAATGTAGCTGAATCCTGAGATGCAACGTGATTTGCTACATTTGAGCATTCGATGCCTCACTAACATCGTAAGCGGATTGATAAACTGGTCGACGACTCGACCCGGTGAGAAGCGTGACTTTTGGATTCGAGCGACTCTCCGGCGGGTCAGGGGCCGGTTTGCAGATGGAAGAGATGCGGAGGAGTGTCAGTGGGGCGTAAAGACAACACCGAATCCACGAGTTTGACGCCTGGTACCAACAGATGCAGCCCAAGTGGAATCCCAACCAGGCGACTAGGGGCCCTCTTCTCCCCCAGTTATTTTAGTTTATTATTGTGCTCACACGGTGCACATTCCGAAATATTGGGAGGGTGCCCCCCCCCCGACAGTTTAACCCAGTCATCATACAACCGTGCACGGTCTCACTGAAACAGTTCATTTTAAATTGTCCCAGAAACGCATCTCCCCCTTTCCATCTTCAAAAGACGTGTCCTTAGAAGTTCCAGAGACACTAAATGTGAAAAGTTTTATAACGTCCATGTAGACGCACTCGTTACTGAGTTCCACAAACACAAAGCAAAGAGCAAAATAAGAACTCCTCTGAGATGATAACGATGCTGGGAAAGAAACACTATCAGAGAGTCACAGAGCCTGCTGAATGCAGGAAAACAAACTCTTTCAAAGTTCCCCAGCCGTCAATTATTTTACGAATCAAGCTTGATTCCCCTGCAGAGTGTTAAAAGACGTCAGCCTGTTGTGTTTGTTTCCTCGTGTAGATGCACCCAGACGGGTCACAGAGGGGATGAACTCATCCAAACGTCATACCGAGTCCACTGATGGACCTTACACGCCATCCTTCATCCTCCTCCTCCTCAACAACGAGCAAGAGACGGACCGTCAGTGTCCAGTAATTAAACGGCTCCAGCTTATCGATATGTTAATAGTCTTCTAGGAGTCTGTGAATCCATAATCCAGGACGAAGGACAAACCTTATACTGCCCGCCCCTTCAGTTTGTGACTAAACACGGGCAAGACTGACAGGATTCCCAGCAGCTGTGATATAAACATATACAATATAATGTACAACATACACTGGCTGTCGGAGACCATCTGAACAGTGGAAAAATACCATGTGCTTGGATTCTAAAAGGTATTTCGCATTTAAATCCATTCTGTGCCGGAGTTAACAACACTATTCAGTTCAAACAAAGCCCAGTGTCCTTTCCAATCCGTCCGCCATTCAGGACCAGCAGGGGACCAGAGCCACGCCGCATGCTGCCGTTTAATCCAGTCCTTTCTCACCAAGTCCGACTGCACATTGACTCCCGCCGATCTGACAAAATCACATAATTGCAGTCGCTTTTTTGTTCTCTCTCTCTCTTTTTGACAGCTAGAGACCAACGGGTCCTCGCGTGAGCTCGCCAGGATTGTTGCCCCCCCGGTGTGAATATTCGGAGAACCCCTCCACCTTGTGACGCACGTGCGCTTGGTGATCGGGGTTTTCTTCGGAAAAGGGAGTGGGACTGGTGCATGTCTGTCCACTGTTTTGTGTCTCTTCCTCTGTGGTTTAACAAGTGGGCTATGCAAGGCAGTTATTGTGCTTATTTTGCATGTTTGGCAATTCGGGTTCGCATTTAGCGTCTTTTTGCTCATTTTTTGCTTTGCACAAAAGGGGTAATTGATGACTGCGGTTCACTTTTGGCTCGCGCTGCGTTGTAAACGAAGGCTGCACATTGTTTACAGAGCCCAGTAAAAAGACAAAGGCAAGAAGAAAGAAATGGCTCAAGGAGGCAGCTAAACGACGCTCTGTTGTGAAGCTGATCCCAAAGCAGCAGCCAACCAGCAGCTAAATAAAGATGACTGAAACCACCAGCAAACAGCGCTCACACACAACCTCCATAACACGGCTTGGTCCTCTATCTTCTTTCTGTTACAATGCACTTTGTCATGGAAAGATATGTGGCATATTTGACTATTTTCTTAAGCTACGATCCCATGTGGTCTCAAAGGGCCAGTGGTGTCGTAGGGGTGAAGTTTGCTAAAAATAATAATAGTATGGTTATTAACATTTTGAAAGGGACACTCACTCCCTCCAAAAGGGGGAATATGTATCTAGCAATAAGTAAACCAAAAGTGCCGATAAATAATAAACCTTTTTCACAGTACAGACACTTTGGCAGATCTTGACGTGTGAGCATTATTCTCAAGTGACTGAGCTAAATGAAAAGCAGGCGTGTGTGTGTGTTTCATTTGAAGGAGCACAGCGGACTCCCCAATGAGGCGTTTGCCTTTTTTCTTTTTTTTAGCTTTCAGCCGCCACGTCTCAAAGTGTCCTCGCAGGGTCCTGCAGCACAACAACCGCCACGCCGTCGGCATTACGGGCCGACGACTCCTTCGCCGCGACGAGCGAAAATCAATATTTCACCTCTCAGGATGATAATGTGCTAATAATGAACAATGGGGATGCTGACCGCGATAACTCACGCAACGGCACTCCACCCGCTCTCTGAATGGAGGCTGAGTGAAACATAATTGGCAATCATGGAGCCCGAAACGACAGGGCCTGTATACGCTAATTTGCAATCACAAAGGGGGGGGGGGGGGGGGGGGGGGGGACACTGGCACTCCAAGAAAGTTTCCTTTGTGTGTATTTGTGTGCCCCAAGTGTCCCTCTCTATGTGTGTAGTCGTCAGCCGCAGAGTGTGGAAATAGTTCGGACGCGTGATTGATTTGTGTCACTGTGTGCGATTGTAAGCTGTGCGGGAGAACAGATTGGACCCGGCGTGTACATTCACGGCTGATTAGTGTGTCCATTTATTCATGGAGTCATATTTCACCGAGGCGACGCGGCCCCGCTTTCAGTGTGTCACCCGGCTCAGCGAACGCGCTGAAAGCGCGGCTCGTACCAGGCGCACCGCGGGAGGTGATTGAGTCCCTTCTTCCCCCTCGGCTCCACTCACCGCTTCAGTGTCTTTAGTGTCCGATGGCGCCCACCCCCCCCCCACACCCCCGCCTCGGGCCCTGTTTCCAGCGCGAACGCGGAAATACAAGAAGGCGGCAACTGAAGAGACGGATGAACGGAGAGTGAAGATTGGGCCTCCGTTGGGTGACTACAAATGAGTGTTAATGTTGCGCAACGTCTGCTGAATGTGTAAATATGCAGCTGTTGGCAAATAAGTACGTCACATGGATTGAAAACATGACAATGTGTCATTTGCGTGCATTAAGAACACTCATTGAGAACAAACATGTTAATTTAGTGCCCAAATTGATTCCACACGTCTCCCCTATCAAATGACGCCTTAACCATGAAATACATCAGATATATTTGGAGATCTGTTTTTTAAGACCACGATGCCTCTTCACGAAGCCAGCTCGGACAACCCTCCTCTGCTCCGCGTCCTCGCGACTGGACGCGCAAAGTCGACAGGCCGAATCGGAGAACGAGGGAGCTCGCTTGGCAGTTTCACGGCTGCCGGGCTGCAGAAGATGATGTTGTGTTCCGACGGATCAGAGAGATACGACGGTACCTTACGTCAGGAGGTCGGAGGCGTGTTCAGGTATTTACTAAAGGGGGGAGAGGACTGACAGGTAGGAGGAAGGGTGCGAAATGAGGATGTTCTCATTAAAGAAGAGGGTTGAATCTTTTTTAATTAGCTCATGATGACAACGTGACTAATTAACAAATGACAACGCTGAAAAATCCATATTAGTTTCATCATTTTCATGTTGCCAGTTGGAGTCATATTTTACTTAATTTAATGTGTGTGACAGGTTGTTCCCCTCCAATTCATATCAGTAGGAAATACACATACCTTTTGATTAAACATGTCAACACTTGATTCTCTGAAATGTAAAAGGCTGGTTTAAAAAAAAAGAAAAGAAAAGCTAAAAACTTTTTTGATCGTACTGTTCAGTTTCTAAAAACACAGATGACTTAGTAAATAGATCACTACCTAAATACTGTGCGTCTGGTCTCCTTATGAAAATAATGAGGCTAATTGATTTTATGGGAGTCAAAGGTCGATTATTTGAAGAAATTAGACAATTCCGCCCCCAAAAGATTTCAGTTATACAGCCTCCTTTGACTTTCACTTCCTCATCGCGGGTCATGAACCCGTGTCCCTCCTCACTGGAAACTGCTGTTTGCTGCTTGGCTACGGGCTCGTCCCGCCCAGCAGACTGTAACTAACAACCGCTCTCTGAAATATTCATGTCCCTTGAGAGAGAGAGAGAGAGAGAAAGTGTGGTTGTGTGTGTTTGTAGTTGCACAACATAACATCCAAGCTAATGTGTGCCCTGCATTGAAGCAAAGATGCGTGTGCCTGCAGGGGCTTTCTTGCTCTGTCACAGGCCTCGGTTCATATCCGAGCAAATGGGATTTTTTTTTTCTCATTGTTTCAGAAGCCTGTGATGCAGTTAAATAAGTTTAATTAAAAAAACAATAACGGCACATTCATTTGTTTAGACTTCAAACTATTCCAGGGACGTAGGACTTCCTTTCTGTCGGTTTGGATCACATTTAAACTCAGCAGAGTGATGAAATCTGGGAGGATATTACAATAATCCCGCTCCCATTGCACTGGTGAAGTAGCAGGACTTGTGTCAAAGTGAAATGAATCATATTAATCTGTTTATTAATATGTGTTAGACACGTCGCTGAAGGGTTGTGTGTTTGTTACCGATGTTACCACAAATGTGTCAAAATGGCACTGGTAATTTTTCATTTATTCTCGTGGCTAAAATTAGAAGGTTAAGGAGAGGTACATCGACGGTGAGAAGCAGACTGTTGATCGATATTAAAAAAAAAGAATAAAACAAAAACTATTTAATTTCCTCTTTTCAACCATAGCTGCAGGAGTGGATGTGGATCCCCAACAATACGTCCCCTTCTCACTCAGAAGGCGGCGCAAGTACTGATTCAGGCTCTTGTCATCTCCTTGACTACTGTAACTCTCTCCTGGCGGGTCTCCCTGCTGCCGCCATTCGACCTCTGCAGCTCATCCAGAGTGCAGCAGCTCGACTGGTCTTTAACCTTCCTAAAGTCTCCCACACTCCTCCGCTCCACTGGTTACCAGTGGCTGCCCACAACCAGTTCAAAACATTGGTGCTCACGTACCATGCTGTGAATGGATGGGGTCCAGTCTACATCCAGGACATGGTCAAACCCTCCATCCCAACCCGCACACTCGCTCTGCATCAAGCTGCTTGTTCCTCCCTCTCTGAGAGAAAAGCACTCGACTAGATCACGACTCTTTGCTAAACGAGCTCTCTGATGACATCAGGACCGCAGAGAGCCTTTACATCTTCAAACTAAAGACCTAGACTAAAAACACTAGATTGTACTTGTAATGGCTCTTATCTATAACAAGTTGTTATTTGATGAAATTGCACTTGTTTCTTGTTCTTCTGAGTTTGTATCTCTATGGTTGAAATGCACTTATTCAAAAAAAAGTCACTTTGGATAAAAGGGTCAGCTAAACGACATGTAATGTTATGAAATAACCAGCAATTTGAATGAATGGAATGAATCATATTAATAAATGAAATCATTAAACAAGCTGACTAAATGATCTTCGGTCAAGAAAATTGTTCATTTATTATTTAATGGTCTCACCACTGTGAAATCTCCTCATTGTGAATTCATAACTCCTCTGAATAATTTATCCAAAAACAACCAGACAAAAAAGGCGTCTTGCAGCTACAAGTCATCCCGGGGAATCTGGGACACGGCCCTCGACTGGTGAGCCCCGTAGAACCGGTTTATCAGCGTCATTAATGAGACATCTGCCCGCAGGAGATGATGGAGGTGTGAGATGTTTTGTTCCTCTCACTCCGCACAGGACCGAGTTTAAAAATATCGTCCTGGGTGTTCCTGTTGCGTAACCACAGAAGCACTCGCAGGCATCCGCCTTCACCTCGCTCCTCTTTTCCCAGAGTCTCATTGAGGGCGTCGTACTCGTCAGCCCAGAGGTCTTGACACCTTGACACCAAAATGGCCGATTTTCTTCGTACTCCGACGACACCGCCTTTCTTCAAATCGTCTCTCAGATCGCAGATGTGTTGAAATGGTTGAGTTTGTTTCATATTCGGATACACCGAGCGAGTTTATCTCACTCTGATGCGTGGATCTTACTTAGAGCTAGGGGCTGGAGGGGTTCCTGGTGAACCTGGATTCATTTGTGCGTTAGGAATGACTAAGTGAAAACACTCAGTCTTCTCCCTGATGGGTTTGTTTACTTGAATATAGAAGTTCCACACACTAACTTTTAATTATACACATAATTAGAATTGCCACTCATATTTAAAGTGACTTTCCTAATAGTATTTTTTTCCAGTTTAAGACTGCCTAATTTGCAATATATATATAATAACGTTTAATAACATTTCAACTTTTAATCAGAAAAACTTGGGATTGTTTGCTTTATGTGTAATCCTTTGCTAAATCACCAAAACCACCCGCCTATGACGGTGGGAAGAACGCGCCAACAAAGAGGATTCTGGGAAGTGAACCAAGCGAAGGCTCCTCGTCGCGGCCCAGCGGTTGTTCGACCTCCTCTGGAGGGAAGCTCGTCGGGGGCCGTTTTACCGGCTCTGTGAGGGCGACACCGTCCAGTTCGTGTTTGTGGAGGCCGTGAAGTCAATCAGAGCGAGGCCTCTGCGGGCCTTCGGTTGTTTGCGTTTCCTCTTTGAGTCATCTGATGCACTGAATCGATTTGCAAACATTTTAACCAGTTGGCAACTATGCAAGTGAGACTATTCACTTCAGGGCTTCAGCTTTCTATAATCCTCAAATTAATCAAAATACTTCATTTTAAGATTCAATAGTAATCATAAGGAGGGGGCTGAGATTGTTTTTATCTCAACCTGCCACATGGTTTTTACCTTTTCATTTGATTGAGTGTGACTATAAACATATTGACTAACGATGCTTTCAGGAGTATTTAATGCCAACAATTTTTCATGAGTAAAATATTTGGCCTTCTGCTGTCGACTGATACAACGGAACAACGGTTTAACAGGTCCTTCCAAATAAACCTTTTCTGCATATGGGCTGTTTGGTCTTTCCAAGTAAAAATCCTCCGAGGGGAAAATTCATTCATGCATTTTATATTTCCCGGTTCACAACCATCAACGTCGAGGGTGTGGATGGAGAAATGACCAAAACAGGTCCACACCACTTTCTTACAGACTTTCAGATGTCACAACAAGCCGGACTCTGCTTCTCTGGTCAAGGCTGTTGGTAACGCAAGAGAAGGAGGGGGGGGGTTGCTCTGCAGTGACCTTGCAACAAATGGCTCAATTATCCGGGGTACCAGCAGACTTCATGCATTCTTTGGTTAACCCCTCGCTGTCACACACAGTCACACACACGCTCACTCAAGTGTGCACCGGCCAAGGAGGTCAGAGGTCACCGCACTCTGAGCCGAGGCTCCTCTCTCTTCTTCTCTCCCTTCCACTCGGTCTAATTTGCTGACTTAATGACCGATTCCTTGCAGGAGGTTAGAGGAGGGTAAGCCGGAGTCATACGCGGTAACAATTTCTCATAAATATCAGATGAAGTGTATTGAAGCCATAAAACGCATCATAAAGCTTCTTTAGTTGGATGAAACAGGGCGCTCTTTTTCTTAGTGTGTAAAAATACTGTGAGATGGAATGAAAAATTAAAATCAATCACAAATGCTCGCAGCCTCTCTGCTCATCTTATATTCCACATGTAGCTCCAGTAAATACCGCAAATGTCTGTAATACGTAATTTTAATGCTGTATGTTGAGTGAAATAACCTCCTTCCCTCAGTCCAACCGAATTAAGCTTAAATGAGATGTTTAAAGAAAAACCTGAAAGCTCTGTCTTGACCTGCTCATGAGCTGTGAGAGCTTTTTAAAAAAATGTCCTCATATTTTTGTTGATAATGAAGAAATATTATTAGTTATTAGATAAAATACATAAAAATGTTCATCTGAAAAACACAAAAGCATTTCATTTGTTTTACTGAGATTTCTGCTCTTGACTTCTACAGCAGGAAAAACCTTTAGTGCTTGGATAATTGCTGGATAATTGTTGTTGCCTAAACAAAAGCCCTCCTGGGGGAGCTTTTTTGGTTCCGTCCCGCTGCACGTCCACGTCTCTCACCGGCCACATCTCCTGTTTTAAAATGCCATAATTTAACGATTTGTCAGATTACAGAGGACCAGGGTGCTCATTCATAGGCTCCTGTAATGTTAGTCCTTGCTGGAAAGGGGCTTACGTTTCGTTTAGCCACTTTCTTTGACTATCACACATCACACCAGAACTTCTTTTTAAAGGGAAATGTCAATTAGAATATAGATGATAGAGTTATTTCTGTATAGCATCAAGTCCCGAGATTCAGCCGCTGAAATGACTCCATTCCTTTTGAATCGCACGTTTTCTCCGTTCCACTAATGAGAAAGCGTCAGGAAACGTCTTCACAAAGTGCAACCTGGTACCACAACAGCAAACGCACCGGAGGGACCCGACGCCCCCGAGCCGAACCTCGTCGGTTCTCCCCATCTCTCCGACACTCCTCTCAGCGATCGTGCTCCGGCGAACCTCCGATGCATTTCAGAGAAGATTGCTCCGTCAACCTCTTCGGAGGTGGTGATTCACAGCGGGCCACTTCCTTCCCCTCGACAACCAATATACAATTATTGCCTAAAGTGGGCTCGGCCGTGGACCAGGTGCTGGTAAAATTGTGTGTTTTGTAGGAATGCTATCCACCCGGGGTATGCTGACATTATGGGCCTTTTTAGGGTAATACACGGTACTACCTAAGCAGGTCTTTAAGAAAGACGGAGTTTAAGAGCGTGTGCATTGGTCGGGACTTTGGGGGGAAAGCTTTTCTTTCTCAAAGTCAGAACATCATCCCACATTTTTGTGTCTTTGTCGGGAGAAATAAAAAACGGGGAAGATGCAAAGAATACACAGAAGGCAGCGTTCTAGTGCAGCGCTAGCCTGCAGCCACCTACGCCACGGCTTTAGGTTTTTTGTTCAAAGTGTCACTTGTTTATCTCTTTTTACCCAAACACAACCCCAAAATTTCTGTAAATGTTGCAGGTTTAGTTCCGGCTGAGAAAAAGACGAGCGTGGGTGTGTTTACTGCTACAGAGGCAATAAGTCTTTTCAGTCCATCAGCAGTTTTTTAATTTTACACACTAAGATTCTGGAAACTTAATTTACATTTCAGTTACGCAATCAAGTAAACAACATGCAGGGTTTTTAACCTATAATTCTGTTAATGGTTTATGAACAATACATGTGTGCTTTACAGCTCAGCTGGTAGTTAGTGTTGGCACTGCCTACAAGCGTAGCACAATCAGCATTGTCTCAACTGTATTTCTGAGAATCACGTTTAGTGTGAGGCACCATTGTGGAGCAACATACTAGCGTGATTTGCATTTAACCCATGTGGGTCTGGGACAGCGGCTTTCGGACTGGAACAACAGCGCAGTGTTCACAGATACACACGGGCTGCTTGTAGCTGGGACCGTGGCACCGAGGGGCCTCCGACACAAAGGCCGCAGCTCGTTACGTCTCGTTTAAATGTGTTCATGCTGACATTGTTACGGTTGTATTACGGTACGTGGCACTGATACGTTGTCATGCTATGTTGGGGCGCTACGTTGTTAAGCTACGTTGTTAAGCTACATTGTTTAGCTACAGTGTTAAGCTACTATTTTAACATAAAGCACGAGAGTTTGTCCTAAACCTAAATCAATCATTTCACACAGTTTAGCGTTTCTGCGAGCAAGATACGAGGCTGATATGAATAATATTCATGAAACATATGTTTTTTGCTGACTAAAGTTTTTTTAAAAGGCAAACCCCAGAGGGTACCTTTGATAATGCAGATACGCTCATACGTTTTATTCATACGTTTTTAAAACCATTTTACCTCCTTTTTGCAAACAAATTCATTTCATCCTCCACCATCATAGTTCCATCTCTTTATTTAATTGAATTAGCTAAAAATGCTGTTCAGCGGGGACACATTAATAAGCTGGATGAGGTTTTGATTCATATAATGGATGAATTAGTTGATTAAATTCCACTCAAGGTAAAAGCTCAAGGGATGAGGCGTCGTGTCATTAACTGACAGCAGCAGGACATCATTATGACAAGGAGGTTGAGTGCTAATTGCCTTTACCAACATCCAGACCGCAGAGGTGTTGCACCAGTCACTAAACGCCACTACGAAAATAGAGACACATAATCCCTTTTCCAGGGTATTAGGCCCTTTTAACAGTCACACTCCGTCCACCCCTGTGACCTGAGAGCGCATTTAATAGATGCTTTATATAAAAATAACGACAATCTCTACTTCCGGTTTCCGCACAGGGCTGATGGTGTAAAATAATGTGAAACTAAGACTCCACAGAGCCTGAAGTCATTTACATCTGATGGAAACTGAATTCAGAGCAATCTGGCTCCTGAGTCAAAATCCACCATGTTCCCCCATCACACCATCTGGTGATGTATTCCACAGACCTGTGGGTGATATGTATGATATGTGTGTGTGTGTGTGTGCGTGCGTGTGTGTGAGAGAGTGGATTCTGTGTGTGTGGGATACGTCAAGTGTGAGTTCATGTGGTTGTGCAGGAAGCAAAAACCGGGGCATATGGCCTGTGAGCTTCATATCAGAGGAGACGGAGCAGGAGGAGGGAGGGGCCACAAAAATGAGATGGATGAGAGGTTTCTTATCTTTCTCACATCTTCTTGTCCTTATTTTCTTCTTTAGTGCTGATTATTTTCCACATGCATACCAAACTATACTTTTTATCAATTAAAATGAATATTTTACAAAAGAAATGTGATTCAAGCTCCAGGTTGAATGAAAGATGCAGTGACAGAAATGCCCTCAACTCCCAATTCCTCCAACACAATCAAATCAACGCCTCCATAATGCTGCGTGTGCGAGTAGGGAAGGAAAATAAAACTCGTTATAAAACCTGAGAAGGAAGTAGGAGGCTTTATTGCTTGATTGTTTGCAGAATTTGTTTTATTATCTTTCACTGAGCCATGTTCTAATCAGCCAGATTACTGGTCTCCCCTGTGGAAACAGGGTTTTATTGTTTATGTCACCGAAGCTCAAGAGGTCAGGCTGTAAAGATCTGTGTATTATCCTCACTGTTGATGTTTCATAATTCTTGCATTATTGAACATTTTGCTTTGATAAAATAAAAACGAATGAAAATCATGCGCCAGAACATTTAATAAATCATCATTTGAATAATAGGAAATAAAGAACAGAGGAAATTAGAGTCAGAGTCAAAACAACCCACTGTTATAGTTATGCAATGACTTTATTTATTAAAATTGAGTTTTACTGATTTTTGGAAAAAAAAGAAGCTTTGTTATGACCAGCAAGACTTTATTTTTCTCTCCTTATCCAGCATGTGAGATGAGAAACAAATGTAAGAGGTCATCCGACTGTAGGGTTTCGTCCATCACAAGTCCTGAATGGTGATACCAAACAAAGCACGCCTCGATGGCATGCGAGACACGCAAGACGGCTCATAAGGCGCCGATTGTGCCGCCGCTTCGTTACAGAGCGCTCAGCGCTCACAACGTGTGATTATATCCAAGCTCCAAGCACAAAGGGAAACGCTCGAAAGAGAGAGACGGCGAGAGGCGGGCCGAGCTGCACCGCGACAAGACGTCTCCTTTGACTTCACGAGTTCAAATCACAGTGTAGAGTTGAAATCACACTTGAAAAAAGAGTCAATTGTACGAAAGAGCTGGAGTCATTATCCAGTGTCATGATCAGATTCAATTGCAACACTTAGTAGAGTTAAATTAACTCTTTGATAGGATTGAAATGTAACTGTACAGTGTCACACTTCTTGCTATCAGGCTTAACTCCATGTCATATGGTGCATGGATTGGTGAGGGTGTGCCCGAAACCACAAGGTTGTTGGTTCGAACCCTGGTTTACGCATCCCAAAGTGTCCCTGAGCAAAAAATCTAACCCTGAATCGCTAAAATGTAAAGTCCATGTGTTAAAAATGCAACATAAGTTGCTTTTGATAAAAGCAGCAGCTAAACTTCGTTAAGTGTTGATTTAACACTGACAAGATTGGGACAAAATAAACACCAGCTTAGAGTTGAAATTGAATCTCACAGAGTCCATTTAACTCTCTGAAATTTGCTGTGTGGGAATAAAAAACTGTTCCCCCGGTTTCGGATGCTATTAATCAGTCAGTCCACTATCTGAAGGTTTGTTTGACAATGTGAAGCATTTCACTCTCCTTTAGTCAGCCTCGTCTATGTGAGCACACAGACAAGTGTGCAACAACGTGAGCACGCACAGAGGTCACTGCTGCCCCAACAGACCGACACATCCCTGCAATCTGCTTCCTTTGTGTCATAAACAGGCTCCTTCTGTCCGTGCCGTCGGGTCAGCCGTGAACTTCCAGAGGACGTCTCCATCCTCCGTGCAGCCTTTCGAAGTCCTTTACACAAACTGATGTGCAGCACTTACAGTTGTGGCGCCCTTTTCCCTCATTCCCCACTGGAGCTGCAGGGAGAGGGGGGGGCTCGCACGAAGCACGGCGGCACGGCTTCTGCTGCCGGATCCTGCGCCGCTCAACCGGAGCAGTTAGAGCGTGATGGTTTCGCTCAAGGGCAACTGGGCGTAGAAATGTTACTCACTGCCCTCCCTCGGTCTGATTTTCCCGAGGGGCTTCAAGCCAGAGACTGTGGGAAATCTGCTCATGGTATAAAAAGTGCGCCACTCTAACCCACGTTTTTTCTTCTTTGCCGAATTATAATTGTGATCTCTCATTTTACGGCAGCCAGGTCCCATTTTCCGGGTCCTGCCTCCGTCCCCTGCCAGCAGTAGGGTCTCTCTGCAGAGCCACCTCTGCTCCAGGCTGGAGGTTGAAGGGGCCAGCAGAGCTGCATGTGGATTTGTCCTTGATCGGCCCACTGGAGTCTGAATAGTAAAATTAAAATCTCATTTCAAATCAGATCCACTGATTTTGTTGTTGTTGAGATTAGCCTGCATAGATTCAGCATGTTTTGCACATTAGGTCTAGTTACTACACACCCCACCCCGACTTTCACACCTTTCTTTGTTTTCATATATATTTGACATGAATTAGGAAGTTGCGATTAATAAAAAAAAAAACATTATTTCGAATGACGCCAGGCAAATAACACAAACATTCAAAAGAGAAGTAGTTTCTAGCTGGCAGTGGGAATCAGGTTGCAGCATTGATGCACAAAACTGGAGCATCTGGGCTGGTAAAAGTATGCCGAGCACCCAACACACACACACACACACACACACTCTGGCCCGTGAGCCAGTCTCCTGTAGACAGCAAGTCAACTGTGTCATTGGCCTGCTAATGGGAGGCATCACACACGGCTGTATTACAAGAGCACGACAAGCTGTCAGCGGTCCTCTGACAGGTGCGGCTCTCCCAGAATGCCTTGCAGCCGCGCCACAGAGCGCCGTCGAAAGCCCCCCAAATCTCCGGCTGCGCTCCGTCTGACGAGCCAAACACGTCCGTCCCCCACAGACACAAGTAATTGGGTTTTTTACCCGGGCCTTAATGCAGCGATCCGGGGGAATTCTCTGTGGCCTCCTTTGCTCTCACCTCCAATCCACCTGCAGCTCTAGCTCTCTGTGGGTGAGACGATGAGGAAAAACGGCAACGCAGGAGACTCCAACAGCTAACGAGAATTTACCTGAAGTAACTGCCAAATCAAGCGGTTCCATGTGAATAAAACGCAGCGCTATACCGAACAGAGCAAATCAGACTGCTGAGAGCTGAGCAAGATCCAACCTTTAATTTGAAAAAAAAGGACCCCAGCAGGTCCAGGTGTCATATATGAAGTATATGACATCTGGACCTGCTGGGACTAGTCCATTTTTTGTACTGCAAATGTTACTTGGCCTACATACAGAATACAAGGCTAGCTTGAGCAAAGCTACAGAGAGAAATGTACACAGTTGGACAACCTTGATTTTGACATTTCCTCCTCCTTAGGCTTTTCAGGCCATTTATCACAAGCAGGAAAGGACAATTGGAAAAGTTTCCTGCCAGACGAGATGTTTTTTGGTTCCGTCGCATCGTACCGTGTGTATTTTCTAGGCCAAGATCGAACGGAAGATTCACAGCGAGTCTCGCCACCGAGTGGGAATGGGTTTATTTTGGCGCCGACTTCCCGGCCGCAGCGGAACAAGTCTTCACTGTAGCTGTCGAGCGGTTTCTGCAAGGCGACGAAAATATTCGATTTGATCTATCGTGGAGTTTCATAGGCTGTTTTCGGGTGTAGGTGTGTGTGAACATGTGAAGGAAGTGAAGAAAAACAGAAAGCTGCGTGTTCTTCCAAACATGAACAAACTTGTTTTTGCTCTAGAAAAAAAGAAAAAGAAATGTGATTTAAAAAAATTCAACTACAGGGTCATTGAAGAGCACTATAATTGTTACATTTCATTGCATAACACTGACAGGTAATTCTTATTTGTATTACTACACTTTTGATGGTACAAGCTAAATATCAAACTGCAGAGTCTCTGAAATAATCAATTATCATGAAATAAGGGTTTACTGTATTTATTATTTTACTGTCCTGTATTAGTTCTTAATGTGATAATGTGCCAGAAGAAGTATTTTACACACCGCTAATCACCAGCATCATGAGAACATAATAAAACCTGCAGATTCTTCAGTCATCAGATGAGCCCTTATGGAGAGACATGAGGCAGAGTGAGTGGGGGAAGCGAGGGGAGGTGCGGAGAAGAATATCTGCCAGCTGACAGCCTCCATTAGAGAGCGACTGGGCCGCAGACCGGGTTAACTGGTGCAGATCAAGCTGATAGGGCGCACCTGCTGCTTTCTCGTTCTCCGTCTGCTCCGCTCTGCCACCGCCAGTGAGAATCGGCTGGTACCTTTGTGTGTGATAACGCATCAGCTGACTACCTCTTTGTTGCTTACGCTCGTGTTTTCATTAATTAAAGACCATATTTGATTTAGTGTGTGATTACCTTTACAACAGACATTGCTTTTGCTCGTCTTAGCGGCTCGTTTTCCGCAGAGGTTTTCCTCCTCATGCTTCTGATTTGATTGACAGTCGGGCCAGACGATGGAGGTTATCGTGGTTTGCAAGGTGACATCACTTATGCAACCAAGCAGCAGTTCACACTCTGATTCCGTCATTCCGTGCAAGTTGAAAATGACCAATCCAATGAGCCTGCAGCGATAAAGCTGCACACACATTATGACGTGCAGCAGACTTTCAAATACAAACCCATATGCAGCAGAATCAGACTCTCAGGGCATCTCCTCAAGAAGTCAGATGGTGTAAAGGGCAACGAGGTCCACATAGGCAGGGGGGCCGGGGATGGATCCAACAAACACGGGGCCCTCACCAAGCAGACAAACAAAAAGTCATCATTGATTTATTTGAGTTACGTAGCCTGAATAATAATAAATACATATTCAAAACACAAACCACAATCTTTTACTGCTAAGGTCTCTAATCTATTCCAAACATTCCAAACTGAACCTTGTTAGCCATTTCAACGTAGTGTGTGTGTGTGTGTGTCTGTGTGCGTCAGCCATTGCTCTTTCATGTGTATTCATGCAGATTGCAATCGCTCTCGACCATTTCTGTGATCCATATTTCAGGGGCCTTGGATTGAATAATTCCAGGGTGCTGCTTCTATTTCGAGGACTCTTGAGACTGTGAAGGTCCAAAGAGAATATGTGAAACCCTGTTTGAACCACTGAAGCAAGATTGGATGGAGAATACATTTGAAAGTAATCTTACAAAGTGCAACTTTAGTTATTTTCTTCAAGCAGGTTGCATAATTCAATACGATTACATTTGTGAACCAAACATTAGTCTCCTATTTAGTTCCTCAGCATGCAGCATAGTGATTTCAAGATTCACCATTGGTGTAATAGTCTGTGGCTTTACGTGAAATACAAGCTAAAGTGGTGGAAAAGAGTCCCACAGCGTGGAGTGAACCAAGCTCTCTTTTTTATGTTCAGCTCGGATGGAAAAAACTGTCAAAATAAAAGCCGTACAACCCAGAGTGGCGCTCAGCCATCCCCTGATATCCATCTGTAGTTCTGTCCCTGACTTTCCTTCAACAGGAGCAATGAAAAGCTGGACTTTATTGTATTCTTCACAAAGGGAGTTGGACCTCATCACCTCAATCGGACTAAATACAGTCAAGTCGTTGCAGCCAAATACGGAAGCAAATACTATTAAAAAAATGTTTTTTTCCTAAAACAGTTGGTAAATGGATTTAACAATCCAGTCTGTGTCTAAAACTGTTGGTTTAGTTCAGCCGTGATGACTACGAGGTCTGGTGATCCTGTGACCTGCTGACCCTCATGAAGAGCAGAAGTGTGACTAAATGTAGGCCAGAGCTGCTAACAACATTAGCGTTACCAGAGCTGCTAACAACGTTAGCGACCCTCGTAAGCACCTGGCGAAAAAAACAAAACAATCTACCTCAAGGTTTATTGGTTCAGCGCCCATTTGGGGGGCACGCCAGTTTGTAACAGACACCACGCCATAAAACCAACAAGCTGAGGAGGTATTCTAATTATCTGGAAGCTCATATCTCGTATTAATAAAATACTTTACTGCCTCTGTTCAATCCCTGTAAAGGAACAGTCAGGTAGTAAAATGTGAAGAAGCAGAAGTTGAATATCTCGTAAGCCACTTAATTTGGTTGCAAATGATTTATTAAAATGAAGATTTGTAGGACCTGCTGTTCCAAAAGCATCTCAAAACATTTCTCTTAATCTCTGTCCAACCCCCCTGAAGTATTTTGTCATCAATGAACTGTTTGTGTCTGAAAAGGTCTGATTGCGCTCATTGAACGAGAGCCAAGATACGAAAACGCAGCAGTGAATGACCTCCGCTCGCCGCCAGCCTCACCGCCGGGACCACAGGGTTCCCGCTCCAAACAGCCTGAGCGATGCGCTCCACAGAACCCGTCCTTGCTTATTCCAGGTTTATTAATATTGCACTGACCTCTATAAACGGTCGGGCACGCCCTGGTGGACACGAGGCCGCGTCTCCCGACAGAATGTGAGGATCTAACCCTAACAAAAACCACAAGATAACAGGAGATGGCAGACATGCTCCCCCCCCCCCCTCCCCGCTGGCCTGTTGTGATGGTGCACATCTTCTCCCTTTCCCCTTCAACCTTGGATTGTGTCCTCGTCGTACATTTGTTTTGTCTGCACACGATCGGATTCAAGCGGAAAGGAGAGGCTGCTCTTTTCACTTGTGCTTTTCTCGGACAGAGAGAGTTCAGAGGGTGGGAGTCGACCCTCTGTGAGTTGATAAGGAACAGTAGTTGTGAGTCATGAACAGGGATGGGCCGCACACCCACACAAAACAAAAGAAAGGGGCTTGGAATTTTGCTTTCCAAAAAACACAAATCTTGATAAAGCGTTAAAACTACAGCAGAAAGAAATATGATTAAACCTGCAAATTACGCCACCAATCATCCATAATCTAATCAAAACGGAAATAATACTTTCACACCTTGTTTAAGTTTTCTTCCCTCTGTCTTTTTTTAGTGATCTAGAGCCTCTGTTCTCGCCACGCCGGGCTTTTATTCCAGTGAATAATTATATTTCTCTCCCACATACTGTTTATTGAATCAAAACACCACGGCGTCTGATCAACCATCCAGATGGTCACGCCTCCTGCCCCCTCCATGCGAATCAGCGAACGTGGCGGGAACTTGTTAATGTTTCGGACTTCAGCTGCCTCGACGTGACGAAACACGAAGCGACAGAAGTATCTGGAACCCCCGACAGCAGCAGTGTAAATGAAGGCAAATGCGTAGACAGTTGATTTTTCTTACGTTTGCATTAAACAAAATCTCTGACTCAACCGCAATACTCAACTACAATAAGTCCTTATTATGAACGGCAACAAGTAGATTGGGTCTGTGAAAATGGATCTTTATCCACCCGTGCATTTTTAATTATCTCTGTCAGGTGTCGAGGGTGCAGGTTGAAGGCAGGCAGGCAGGCCTCAAATGCAGGATTCAGATTTCCGGAATGTGCTCTTTATTTTGCACCAAAATGAACACGAGCCAATAGAACGTGCACCAACAATGACTGACATTAGACAATGACGCGACAAGGGACAACAGGCACACGGGGCTTAAATACACAAGGGAGGTGCAGGTGATTGGACACAGGTGGAAACACTCAGGCAATCACAAGACAAGGCAGGAAGTGAAGTTAACCCAGGACCACAAGGAACATGAAACTTCAAACTAAAACAGGAAGAGAGACCAAACCGTGACAATCTCACCCTCCCGTCTTTAGTTAAACTGCTTTTGGGATTTGCAGTAATATTCAAACAAACTAATGTTTCACATTCACAATGTTCACAATTTGCTTAATTGCCTGAAATTGAATAAAGAGCGTGAAAGTTCATTTGGAACGATCATCTAATGTTTTTTCTCGTTGTGCCGACATTTCAACCCTTTCTTCTTAGGAGCCAACCTGTCGGTTATATGCAAACAAATCTCACGATGGGTTTTATCTGCTGTGGCTCGAGTCGAAAACAACTCAAAAGCAAACTAATGTTCCAACACTTCTCCTGTTACTGTCTTAGCGTTCTGCTGCTCTTTGTGTAGCGGTCGACCCCGCCCATGGTCGACCCCACCCGTCCATTACGGAGGTTAAAACAAACAAGTGTTACTTTACTCTTTGTCAGTTTAACAGTACAAAGTCCCCTCCCCTGTTTATTTTTTCTTTTTTTTCTGCTAATCTGCCTCTGTTTCGGTCTCAGTCGGCCCGTCCTCCCCTGCTCGATGAGGGTTACGCTGCTCGCAGAAGGCCCCCTACAGACTCCCTCTTGTTTTTGAGCGAGCTTTTACCTCCGTATATTTACGTCATTTGCTGCTTTTTAGGCTGTTGTGTTTGGGCATTTGTTATTTGAGTCAACAAAAACTGATTAGGAAAGATTAAGACAGGACTCTGTGATGTACTTCATTGTGTAGCTCGAGGAGGGGGAGCCAACACGCAGGTTTCTCCATCAAAGCCCTGCAGGATCAATGCACCACCAAACACGCTAATCGCGGAAAACAGGAAAAATGGGAGTTCACTCAACAACAACAACAACTCACCCGTGCACCAGAGACACAGGAAACGTCCCATCAGGAAGCACATGCTGGAAGAAGTTTCAGAACCAAACAGCTTAAAGAGATGCATGTAAAATATATCAAATGGCAAAGTGGCAGTGGGAAAAGAAAAAAAAAATCAGATGAGACCCAGAAGTATTTAACTCAAGGTAAAATGAAAAAAGGTTAATGTTTACTCCTCCCGTACAGGATGGGCCCTGGCACTCTAAATCCTCTTTACAAACAGATAAAGAGCCTTTAGCAAAGCATGAAGCCAAACACAAAGGGCCCATTGTCACGGCAGACGCGCCGACTTGTCGCAGCAAGGGAGGCACAGGTGGAACTAATGGCATCCGTTTAAGAGCAGCGCTAAGCCGGCCTGTACACAGCCCCGGAAGTGACTGCAGCCATTAATGTTGTTATTTATAGCTGTGGCTTTCCTGCTACGGCAGGTCAAAAAGTCTCAAGTAAAAAGTGCTTTTAATCTTGCTAAACACAGCTGGTCAAATATACCTTTTATAAGGGAGGTGAAGAGGCCAAGCTAGAGAACTTTTAATATTAACAGTTTCTCCCTATGCTAAGCTAAACTAGTCGCTTAAAACACCAACAAAGTCATTCAAATCCTTTTGGAAAAAAAAAAGAAAAATAACAAATTGAAATGTTTGAGGAAAAAAAGAATGCTGTGTCGTCCACTTAATTTGAACTTTATCTTACATTTGGACAGCATTAACTGCTTTGTTTGGGATATGTAGATAAAAACTGTCAAATAAGCAACTAAACTAGTCAAACTGTTATAAGACGTAAACCTACCAATACAAAATGAGGGGAGAGGGTGTCCTGGGAAAGGGACAAGAATACTAATACTAAGGCTAGGTGTCAACAGTACCATCTTTTTAATGCATGTTTAATGTCCATCCCATTAATAATTCAACTTAAATTTAAAGATGGCATTGTTCCTCAAAGCCAGCTCTTCCCTTCTGTAAAGCAGGAGCTCCGTGCTGCAGAGGATGGACCTGCGGATGCCTCTCTGATCGAACCCGCCTGGTGCCGAGGCGTCTTCCACAGCGCGTTATCGCAGACGGGATCTGCCCGCCGCAGACTCAGCAGATTGAATTCTGCTCTCCGTCCGCTGATGGACTCCGGCGGTTTTAATTGAGTTGTTTAGTGTCTTCACACTGGCAATCTAATCCTGATGTCGATGTCAATGGCGGGAGAGGGGGGAGGAGAGAGGGTGGGGGGGGGGGGGGTGGCTGAGCGTTAATCACAAATGATTATCATTCGTAGGCTGCTGAATCCCTGGAGGCCGAAATTATTGAATCTGTCTTTCAAAGGGGACGTTGAATTTTTGATCGACTGCACTATTTTATAGTGAAAAATAATTAGTTATCAGTGGAATTTATTCGACTCCAATCAGGGTTGCTGATTGCAACCGACTGAGTGCCACTCTTCTCGTTCCAGGCAGTGCATCGCCGTGGTAACCGCGTTTTTTCTCTTGCAAAGGCCGTCCTTACCGTAATAACCCTTCTTCAGAAGACACATAAGTCAGGCTCGCGTTACCAACATCTCCCAAGTCTTTCAGAGAACCACTCTGGCCTTTGGGCAACGTAAAAATGCGTCAGTAGTGGTTGCATCGGGACGTTACCGAGTGGTTTCATACCAAAGGGTTTGGGGAGTAAAGTTCTGAAGCTTCTTGTGGCGGCAGTTTCTCCGTCGCCAATACGGCCCTCGTCACAAAATGCGTGAATGGAAGTTACCATACAGAGAACTGTCCGTCACAGTAGCCCCGCCCCAAAGTGGATGGTGCTTTGGAGTCTATTTTACTCTAAATGTAGCAATATCTACTTTAAACCACTTAATGAGAGAATAAACTAGTGTTTGCAATATTTACTGAGATAATACATGAATGAAGAAGTAGAGTCGTTTTCTCATAGGGTTGTAACCCTAAACCGTATACACAATCTTAGTGATTTTACACACCTCATTTTATCTTTAGCATCTGAACTGTGTGAGTCTGGTTTTTAATCAGATTTGACACTGATTCCAATAATGCAACATCCTAATTAGGACACACAAGTAGAGACACAATCATTACTAATTAGCGGCAGAGAAATCTCTTTATAGAACTTTGGGAAAGTCTAACTACTTCTTTCTATCGAGGAAAATAAGCCAAAGGATTTTTAAATAGACTTTTTCACACAAGCAGTTGAATAGAACTAATATGTGTCTAGTGACCTCTGATTAATCGAGCACAATGTGTAATCAGGTATAATCCAACCCCGTGCCCGCGACTTAATAAATTGTAACCTCGAGGCAAACACCTTTCTTTTTCTTCTCCTGGTCACTCAAGGACCCGGCGATGTCGACGTCCCGGGGGAAATGTATTCATCCAACAGCTCGCGTCATGCACATCAATAGACAAAGTGTAATTCCATTAGTTTTATCCACCGTGAAATCACCTTTTTATTCAATCTTATGAAACACATTCAAAACACGACGCATTCAGATTCTACGTGGACAGCTTCTAAATTGTTTTTTTTTTTCAAACTGGCACTTCTTTCTTTTATATGTGTAATGACAGAAGGACGGCAGCTCCACATCAGATTTGATTGTAATATGCGGCTCGGGAGAGAAGTTAACTTTTGTGTTTTTCTATTTTTTTTTTTCCATCGCTGGTGGTAAACCGACTTGTACTTTCATTTTGAGTGACAGTCTGATGACCATTTACAATGTACAGATGGTAATTTCAAATCGTACTTTCCACGGTTACACCACTAATTGCACCCCAGGAAAAGAAAACATACCCATAATTGATCTTGTCACGAAGAAGCCGCCCTGAGGCTTTAATAATGCAGCAGGGTTGCACATGAATTATGGTGCCGTTAATTTGATACAGAGTGATCCCTCTCTGCTGGTGTAGCTCGAACATGGATTCCCTTTGGCTCTGCAGCTCTACATTTGGATGTTTGGAGGCCGAAGAGTGTTGGTGTCCATATTCATTTGGCGAGTCCAAACGGCAGGCAGCTGATCCAGCTGTGACATGATCAACGACACATCTGTCCACCACCACCTCCTTTTTAACTCTTGTCTTCCTTTTGTCTCCTGGTCCTGCTACATTCAAGCTAAAATAATCACAATTCTGATGTTTTTTTCCCTTCACATAAGATGCAGATGTTGTTTTCCAATAACCTGAGGCACTCTCATAAATCATTCCTGACCATTTTTTATGGTCGTACACCATATACCTCATACTATTTTCAATAGATAAACCAGACATTTCAAAGAGGCATTATGTTTTTTGTTAAAGAGTTAATTTGAACATGAAATACTTTTTAAATGAGACAAAATGAAAGCATTTCTGCAGCGTGAACAAGTTTATTCTCATTTCCTCCCATCAGTTTAACGGGCAGGATGAGCGCAAGCTTTTATATTCGATTCAGTGTTATAAGTAGGCTACAACTATCAGAACAATGATCCAGGCTGACTTCAGTGTCTCAAAATTTGTACTGCAGAAATAAATGTTACATAAACGACTGAATAAAATTCCTTGAACAGCATGAAGGGCAATGATAGACAAATAATGATTGATTGAATGATTTAAATAATTCAAATTCATACAAATTGTTTTATTCATTTAACACTGGAAATCTGCATCTTTGTTTGGAGTACTTATGCACAGAACAAGCATCGGAATACTAACGAGGTTCTTTATGTCGAGGGAAGCTGTTCACGCTGACCGGCCAGCACGGAAATTAAAGCCTTTCTTCAAAATGTTTCTTTTTGTTAAAATATTTTAACTCATATTTGACTGACAGCTCTGACAGACACAGAAAAGGAATTTAAATATAACCCTCTTTATTGGGATTTAAATTGTGTTATGCGTATACTTTATGACAAGAAAATACCTCAAGTAAATAAACATGTTGTCATTCCTATGGGTTTTGTAATCTCCTTTTCTTTCTTGCTTGCTTTGCACTGTATAATTTCAAAAGGCGGCTTTTTGGATCAGAGCAGACTCATATTCAACAATTATTGTCATTGTAATGAGAACTTCATATGAATTAAATCACTTTAATATCCACCCTTGGTCTCTCTCTCTCTCTCTCTCTCTCTCCTTTGCTCCCTCACTTCGGAGGCGTCTAATTGGTCAGTGTCAGGTCTCCTCCTCCATGACGCCTGCCTGGTGGGCCTGCATCAGCTCAGAAGTAACGGCAGACGGAGGTCATCACATAATCACCCCCGATGAATATGGAGGAGGGCCTTCGGGGCTGAGATGGGAGGATTGCCAAAAATGATAACGACCCCTCCTCCGGTAACTCCTCTGGGATCCATTCATTTCATCTCAAGGTTGTAACTAAAACAGTGGCGGTGCCTTTATGGGGGAGCGCGGCGCCGCAGCCTCTCTGCCTCTTAGGTTGTGTGCTAATGTGATATAGAAAAATACGCCTACGGTTTGCTCTGAAATGGGATCTGTGCAACATCATCTGCAAGTCAAAGCTTGGACAATTTGCGACGTTATGGTGCATTCAATAGGCTGCCATTCAAAATGCATGCAAAATGCCTGTGATCAAATGAGGTTTCATCAGAGCTGCGCAAGGATCCAGACATTTTGCACAAAGAGTCATGTAGAGTTCATATGTAATTTATTGTTTGTAATACAAAGTTACATTGGTGACTGTCTTACCTGCATTTGCCACAAGGCTTCAGCATTTACCAAATATGCATCAGGTTGGAATCACCAAAATCCCTCTCTATCGTCAAAAAACACATTACACACTCTCCTAACAACCTATTTTGGTTAAAATATGATTATGTATGTGGCATCTTCTCATGTGCCGTTGTTCGATTTTTAATTTCTCCATGAGTCCAAGCAGAGTGCCGCTCCGTGACATCCTACACGACAGACCAAGCCACAAACTTATCAGAGCCTGGTTCTGTCTCACATAAAAGAGTTCGATATGAAAGGCTGCGAACCGCAGACTGGGAGGCCTTTTGATTGCTTCTCGATGGTTCTCAACATGCTAGCGGCTTACAGCTAATGGAGCAAACAGCGCAGACTGCCGAGAGAGAGAGAGAGCTCACGGGTTTGGCTGAAGGGACACCGGGTGACGGATGCTACGTCGTCGATTGGAACGCTCACGTGCACTATGTGTACGTGCACCCAGTGCGGTTATGTCAACGAAGCAGGGCGAGGCTTTGAAGGACACGCCCAGGGAAAGTGACTTCCTTCTCTGCTCAGGGGAACGTTACTTCACTTTATCTTTGAAAAGCAAACGTTGCTGATTGCTGCTACATTCGTGCTCTGAATATCAAATACAGATCTTTTAGAGCATCAAGATTCCTTTTAATGACGATGTAGCATCCCTTCAGAGTTGAATAAACAGACTTGGGAGTGTTTCCTGACGGGTGTACTTTATTTCAGTAGAGTGTGCATAGCACCAACACCGTGAAAACTAAAGGGGGAACAACAGAGGCAATTTAGCCAGGTACAAATAATCCTTTGACAAATACAATTTAACATAAGTGTATAACTGCATAGCAGGCAACAGTCATATGATTTAGTCTACTTATCATTCACATGAACATGAAATACAATTACAATTAATCACATACCTCGCTCCGCATATCAAAAGGGATGCTATATCGTGGTTATCCCAGGAAGGCTGCCGCCATTAGCTTAGCTTTGGATGTTATAAAGCTAGCTAGCAACTTAACAAATCATTATGGAACCTTTACTGCCAAGGCTAACAAACACTGAATGTTAAACTCTTCAAGGGAACACCTTCGTTAAGGTTAGTCATATTTTAAATCTCTGGCTTTAAAGTCTGCATTGCCTTATAACGTGGCTTCTCGTGACTTCTTACAACGTGAGCGCTAGCGATTAGTCACGTGTGAGGATAGTTTGCGGTCAAAATAAAAGTCACGTAAAACATAGAAGCGGGATCGTCAAAATAAAAAACACTGCTAGTGGTCATTTACACTCCCACCACTCATGTTATGAAGAGTGAAGACAAGGTCAACCTGGCTGAACGGTTCATACTTGAGTCCTGTCTGTGTCCGTGTTTCTAAATGTGTGCAGGTGACTATTACTTAATATCTAGAGAGAATCGACGTCGTAAGGGAATAAAGGTGAGGACAACTAGACTGATTACTCACTTTCAAGGAGGAGAACTAGTTTCTGGATGGGCCTTTCTATAATTAAAGGTTTGGTAGGGCGATCTTGTTTTGCTGATGTTCTCTCTCCTACCAACACCTTGACGCGACGTACTAGACCATCGCTCCCCTTTGTGGTTTCAACCACTCGTCCCAGGTGCCACTGGTTTCTAGGGGTGTCTTCCTTTATAATGACTAAGTCATCTACCTTAAGGTTGCGTCGAGTCGTATGCCACTTTTGACGTGTGGAGATGTTCATGAGATATTCTCTCTTCCACCGGCTCCAGAACTGTTCAACGAGGTACTGGACTCTTCGCCACCTTTTAGCTGCATAGACATCCTCCTTCTCGAATTTGCCAGGCGGTGGAAGTGCAATCTTGGACTTCATCAGTATGAGATGGTTTGGAGTTAATGGTTCGAGTGAGGTAGGATCATTTATTCCGTTTACAGTCAACGGACGGCTGTTCACAATAGCCATTGCCTCATAGAACAGAGTTCGAAGGGAAGAGTCGTCGAATCTGCCTGAGTATTGACAGAGTGTGGCATTTAAGACATTGCGGACAGTCCGGATCTGGCGCTCCAACACGCCACCAGCGTGACTTGCTGAGGGAGCATTGAAGATGAACTCACACTGCCTTTCTGCGAGGAAGGTATCGATTGTTTTGGTGTCGCATTGTTTCAGTGCTTCTTTGAACTCATTTTTAGCTCCCACAAAATTGGTTCCTTGATCGCAATGGAGTTGACGAACGGGTCCTCTGAGACTGATGAAGCATCTTAAGGCGTTGATAAATGCATCTGTGGATAAGTCCTCAAGCATCTCAATGTGAACCGATCGAGAAGCAAGGCAGGTGAAGATTAAGCCGTAGCGCTTTTGCTCCTTGCGGGCTTTCTTAGTGACGAATGGGCCGAAGCAATCGATGCCACAGTATGTGAAGGGAGCAGAGACTTCTACACGTTCTCTTGGGAGCGCTGCCATGCGTTGTTCTTCTACAGGCCGTCTGAGTCTTCTGCACTTCACACATCTGTGTATCAGCTTAGCAACTGAATTACTTCCCCCAATGACCCAAAACCCATTTGCTCGAAGTTCAGTAAGAGTTTGATTACGTCCTTGGTGACAGATCCTCTCATGGCAGTGGGTCAAAATCAACTTGGTGATATGTCCTCCTTTGGGTAGAATCAAAGGGTGTTTGACTTCTAGGCTTAAGGATGACTGATCCAGTCTCCCACCGACACGAAGTGCTCCTCTTTCCAAGATGGGATTCAAGTGAAACAGAGGGCTGGAGTTTGGAAGATCCTTTCCCCTTTGAAGTATCTTCATCTCTTGGGAGAATGCTTCTTCTTGTACAAGCTTCACTACTGATTTGGCAGCTCTCTCGCGTTCTTCTACACTCACAGGTTCGCCAGGATGATTTTGCTTTGAATTCAGCCTATTGATTCTTGCAATGACTTTCAGGAGTTTTGACCAGGAGGAGAATCGATTTAGGCGGGTGAGAAAGTCTGACTTGGAAGGTTCAACTTTAGTTGTGAACGCCTGCATTGACCTGACCTCAGGATCACCGACAAGCAACTCAGGAGTGGGGCGGGACTCTGGATGTATTTCTTGTTCCCACAGGAACTTGGGTCCTGATAGCCAGTTAGTTGAGGAGATGTCTACTGCGTTTAGACCTCTCGACGCATGATCAGCGGGGTTTTCTGCTGTGTCTATGTAGTGCCATTGGCTGGGGCTGGTGTGTTCTCTGATCATTTGCACACGATTGGCAACAAAGACATGGAACCTTCTTGCTTCATTACAGATATAAGCCAGGACAACTTGGGAGTCAGTCCAGAAGAATTCTGCATGAATCGGCATTTCAAGCTCGTTTCTCAGCATGACACTTGATCTTGCAGCGACCACTGCCGCTGAAAGTTCCAATCTTGGAATGCTTGTGAGTTTTGTAGGCGCAACTCTAGCCTTTGCCATCACGAGGCTGCAGTGAACTTCGCCATCTTCATTTTTGCTTCTCAGATAGGAACACGAGCCATATCCCACATTGCTGGCATCAGAGAAGTGGTGTAGTTCCCTTGTGACGGTTTTGCCGAAGCCTTGTGGTTGGTAGCATCTCGGTATTGAAACTTCCTTCAGCCTTTGTAGGTCGCTCTTCCATCTCTCCCACCGTGGACTTAAGTCTTCGGGAAGTGGGTCATCCCAGCCAATGCCTTGGCGACACAGCTCCTGGAGGATGCACTTTCCAGTTAGGATAAACGGAGCCACGAATCCGACTGGATCGTACAAGGAAGCAATGACAGATAGGATTCCGCGACGTGTGGATGGCCTGGGTTGTGGGTTTACATTGAAGCTGAAGGTGTCATGTTCAAGGGACCACTGGACACCAAGAGCACGTTCTGCTGGAGCTGCATTTAGGTCCAGATTTAGGGGTTCAGATGTGACTGCTCTCTCGGTTGGGTCCACAGAGTCCAAAGCTGATCTTTCATTTGAGTTGAACTTGTGCAGACGCAAGCCTCCTCTACTGCACAACTCTTGTGCTTCAGCAATTAACTCCTTTGCTTCTTCTACGGAGGGGACACTGATAAGCCCATCATCGACGTAGAAGTTCTTTCCAACAAAGGCTGATGCTGATGGATACTCTTCCTTGTGCTGATGTGCCAAGTACTTCAGGCCGAAGTTGGCACATCCGGGTGACGAAGCGGCGCCGAATAGGTGGACAGCCATCTGATACTCTTGAGGCTCTGCTTCGAGGTCTCCATCCTCCCACCAGAGAAACCGTAAGTAGTTTCGTAGTTCAGGAGAAACGTAAAACTGATGGAACATTTTCTCAATGTCACATATGATGGCTACAGCCTCCTTCCTGAAACGACAGAGCACTCCAAAGAGAGAGTTGATCAGGTCAGGACCTGTTAGCAATGTGTCATTTAGTGAGACACCACGGAACTTCGCTGAACAGTCAAAGACGACCCTTAGCTTCTCTGGCTTCTTGGGGTGGAACACTCCATGGTGTGGTATGTACCACGTAGTCTGCTGTTCTGTCACAGGAGAGGCTGGCTCTGCGTCGCCTTTCTTTATCATATCCTTCATGAAGGCCTTGTACTGTTCTTTATACCGCTCGTTATTTTTTAATCTTTTCTTTAAGTGCTGCAGTCGAACTGTTGCCAGCTTCTTGTTGTCTGGTAGCAGAGGTGGCTCTGTGCTCTTGAAAGGAAGGGGCATTTCATAGTGTCCATCTTTCCTTTGAATTACGTTGTCACTCAGGAGCTGAATGAAGCGAACGTCGTCTTGTGACACATACTTGTCTTTATCTGCATACTTCCTTTCATTGAAGTCTGATTCCAAAACCTTCAGCACGTCATTGGTTGATGGAGCTGGTATTTCCTTCACTGTCACTCGATGGACGAACCTCTGGTTTCCCTGACGATCCAGATGTGGATTGGACGAGCCTACGATGCTCCAGCCGAGTTCCGTTCTCTGGGCGAATGGATCGTTTTCACCTCCTATGACAACTTCCTGGGGGGCTAACGCCAACGGGCAATCATTTCCAATTATCAGTCCCACCTCACAGTCCTTTAGCAGTGGAAGTTTGTTTGCTAGATGCTTTAGATGGGGCCAGAGCAGCGCGGTTTCTGAAGTCGGAATGTAGGACTTGTCGACCGGGATGAAACCACGAGTATAAGCTTGGCGTAGCTGAATCTGTTTTCCAGACTGTAGTCCTCGAACTTGTAGGCCGTAGACACTTTTGCTTGCTATAGGTGTGTCAACAGCTGTCATGGTGCTCAGTTTTAGCTGTACTGGTTTAGTCTCCACGTTCAGCTCTTCGAGTAGGTCTTCCAAGACGAATGTCGAATCACTCTGCGTGTCTAGAAGAGCATACGTTATAACTTCTTTCTGTGGTTCATTTGCAGATGACATGAAAACAGGGACGATGCTTGATGTGGCAAAGACGCGCTGCGTCACTGCATGGGACGTCACTCTGATCTGCTCCTGACTACTGTCTTTGTCTGTGGAAGTGGACTGTTTCTCATTTGCTTCAACAGGTCGGTTCTCTCTCTCTTCATGTAGACAGGTGGGGTGACGTCTGCTGCATATGACACAAGTGTGTCGTGTTTTGCAATCCTTACTGTTATGTCCCTTTCTCAAACATCCGTAGCACAAATTGTTTTCCCGTATGAAGACTTTCTTATCTTCCAGGGATTTTGCTGCAAATGTGGGGCACTTCACGACGCCGTGCATCTCATCTTTGCAGATAGGACAAGGTGGCTTTGACTTGGTGCTAAACACTTTCTCAACATTTTCCGTGGGATTGTTCCCTCTAGTGTTTGTGTGTAGTGCTCTAGCTCTCTTGGGCTGCCTGTCATCTGTGGCCTTGATCAGCAGTGGAGAGGCGACAGGGTTACACGCTATCCGAGCCTCCTTCTGGATGAACCTTGTGAAACAGGAAAAGCTTGGGTAATCCCCGGATTCGTCCAACCTTTCCGTGACGATTCTGCTCCATCTTCGTGTGATCCAGTCAGGTAATTTCTTCAGCAGCTTGTGGTTCTCTTCACAATCGTCCAAGATGGCCAATCCTTTCACATGAGGCATCGCTTCAACGCATCCTTGCAGGAAGTCAGCAAACTCTCGAAGTGCAGCAGGATCACCGGTACCAACCTTGGGCCACTTCATGAGCTTGTCTCTAAAAGCCTTTTGCACAATGAAGTGGTTTCCGTACCTTTCTTCCAGGACCTTTAAGGCCCCATGATATGCTTCTTCTGAGTTTCTATAGAAAAATCCCTCTACAGCTTTACGTGCTTCTCCACTCAGATAGTTTTTTAAGTAAAACATTTTTTCATGAGCGGGGAGAGGCTGGTGGTCTATGAGGGCCATGAAGGACATCTTCCAGTCTACATACTTCAGGGCTTCGCCAGAGAACTTTGGTGGCTCAGGAGCAGGCAAGCGATTCATACTGAGTGAGTTAATGAGTGCTTGGGTAAGGCTATCTTTCTCGTGAGATGCTAGTGCTCTGGCGTGTGCTTGTGGAGGTTGGTATGCGTTGGCCATAGGATTAAGCTGGCTTTTGGATTCAACTGTGCGATCAGTCTCCTTTAGACAGTCTCTGAAGTCATGTTCAAGGCTCTCGTATGCATTAACTCTCGCCTCTGCTATTCTTACTTCTGACTCTGCTTGAATTTGCTGTAGTCTTTTCTTTTCCTGACGCACATTTGCCTCTATCCTTTTAAGAGCTACTTGCTTTTCTTCTTCTAACCTTTTGAGCACTAGCTGCCTTTCTTCTTCTAACTTGCTAAGAACTTCTTCTTGAGCTTGTATTTTATACACAGCTTTAGCCTTTTCTTGTTGCGCTGCGAGTTCTGCTCCGGCATCTAGATGTTTGCTTGAGCCCTGTGAGTGGATGGAATTTTCTGCCAGAGAGAGTACAGTATCTGTCTTTGTGTGTCCGAAGATAGATCCATACTCATCCTTCTTAAGTGCCATCCTCACTCGTAGTTTCTCAAGTTCTGGATTGAAGATCTCATCCACAGTTTCAAGCCGCATCTCAATTATTTCGCTGATCTCTGCAGTGAGTGCTATACAAGCATCCATTTTCGCTACAACGTCTGGGGTGGCATCATGGTTGCGTTGAATGGGCTCATAACATTCACTTACTGCACTGTGTCGACTTTGGATTTCTTCCCTGATTTCATTTAGTTCATCTTGAGAACAGAATGATTTTAGTGCGGTTCTAACCCTCCCTGCAACTTCTTTCCAGTGGCCATAAGCTTTCATGAATTCTTTCTTGTGTTTAATCGCTTCCTGTTTGTGCATCTCTAATCCCTTTTCTGTAAATGTTCTTTCGCGTGAACTAGACCTGACTGGCTGTGGGTTATCTGTTTCCATCAGTGGGCCATGTGTGCTAGCTACTTCTTCTCCATTAAGTGACATTTTTGTTGAAGTTATGTTGCTGCTTGGTTATATTGAAACAACTAAACTACAGTTCAATTACTGAAATGTAGACTAATAACTCAAATACCTCAAATAACTCAAACATGCACCGGGGCGATTATCATCAACAAAATGTAGGCTAACACACAAACAGCTTAGCAAGGAATGCTATCATACAGATTTACCCATCAATGAATTTACATTTTAACAGGTTCAGTTTGTTCAATAGTTTTTTGTTTGTTTTTTTTTTAAATCACCTTTCTGTATCTGTGAATGCACCTTTCAGATGTATGATTATTTCAGAGCATCAAATATACGGTGTATCGTTCATAAAGGTGACTTCAGTCCATTACATAAATATCACTGTTTGTAATCAAAGAGTCCCTGTGATTTTATGCAGCAATCAGCAAACAAAAGCAGACCGATCTTGCCTGGGTGCCGGTTGAAGTGAGGGCGTTTGAACAGCAGGTGGCAGTGTCGTTCATAGAATGGCGGACGGAACGTTGAATTGACGTTTCACTCCGCATCGCCGTCGAAGTTTCACTCCGCGTCGGCGTCGAATTTTCACTCCACATCCGCGACGAGTTTTCACTATAGCATCCCTTCAACGTTGAATAAACAGACTTGGGAGTGTTTCCTGACGGGTGTACTTTATTTCAGTAGAGTGTGCATAGCACCAACACCGTGAAAACTAAAGGGGGAACAACAGAGGCAATTTAGCCAGGTACAAATAATCCTTTGACAAATACAATTTAACATAAGTGTATAACTGCATAGCAGGCAACAGTCATATGATTTAGTCTACTTATCATTCACATGAACATGAAATACAATTACAATTAATCACATACCTCGCTCCGCATATCAAAAGGGATGCTATATCGTGGTTATCCCAGGAAGGCTGCCGCCATTAGCTTAGCTTTGGATGTTATAAAGCTAGCTAGCAACTTAACAAATCATTATGGAACCTTTACTGCCAAGGCTAACAAACACTGAATGTTAAACTCTTCAAGGGAACACCTTCGTTAAGGTTAGTCATATTTTAAATCTCTGGCTTTAAAGTCTGCATTGCCTTATAACGTGGCTTCTCGTGACTTCTTACAACGTGAGCGCTAGCGATTAGTCACGTGTGAGGATAGTTTGCGGTCAAAATAAAAGTCACGTAAAACATAGAAGCGGGATCGTCAAAATAAAAAACACTGCTAGTGGTCATTTACAGACGACAATATCTGAAATCTCATCAGAGGGAATTTGATCTGGGCTCTAATGAGCCCGTCTGTTGTCTGTGTCGATAACTGCAGACAGCCAGAAACTTCTCCGTGGAGTCCGAAAGAGCTGTGGGTTTCCCAGGTAACAACTAATTGCAACCCCTAAGTGAAGAACAAACAACAACACCGAATACATGAATATGGTTACCAACCGAGTAATCACGATGACAATGCTTAAGCTCTTGCATTGATTGGCGTTTCGTTTTCGCATCAAAGCACACATTAGACGTGTGTGGTAGTTAATGAGTAATCAGTAATCAATCTACAATTAAATGAATTCATCATACCTCATGTAAATGTATTATATAAATGTAAAGAGTCTTTGGGTTATTGATACGTCGATCGCTGGTGTGAGAAGGTATTTTTCTTTTGTATTCTTGTAAAATTGATTTTTGTTTAAATTCTACTCACCACGTGGGGGCATCACATAGTCTTTTATTTAATATGTACCTAATGTCACAATAGTAAAGAAATAAGGTTTATGTCCATGTAAACATGCTTGCGTTGTATCAAAGAGGCGTGTTGCGATCGCGTAGAGATGTGACATGTGGAGAAGTCCTCTCCTGTTGAAGAGGGAAGTGGCGCTTTCACAACAGCTCAGGGCAGCGCAGGGTGTGACATGCTGAAGGATGGCGTCCCTCAGCAATAGTTATTTCCCCTTATCTCCATGAGACCTCGGCCCCCCCTCCGCCCTGTGGTTTGAAAGGATGACGGCCACTAGGGTCACAAAAAAAAATAATGATACGATTGAGAGCTATTTTCCGCCACTGCCATGTTTTGAACGCTTTATTTTCATATTACTGATACCTTACTATTTAATATTCAGACAGGAGTCCTGGAGGTGATTAGAATTATAAATTCAGACAAGCAAGAAAGAAATAGACTTGTGTTCTGTCAGCTGAATTGTATTATGCTAAGTGGTTGAGCTCGGTTACAGACACGGCCTGTTCAAGCTTTCAGACAGAGGCTCAAACAAGGAGAGCAAGGCGGCTGGTATTTACTCCGTAAAGACTAAATATATTTAAAAAGTAATGATTTGTAATCTGGTCATTTACTGATTTTCAGCGTGTTCTCACAATATCTGAACACATTCTTGATAAATTTCTGTGCAATGTTTGTAACTGATGTAACTGATCTGTTACTGTAACCTTTCATCTGGCTCCATCATTAGGTCAACATTTGTTTTTTTTTGTAATACTTTTTATCCGGCTAAATACTAAGAAAGATATTGTTCCAATCAGAATGTATTTCGCCTTAATTGACGATTCTTGGCATGCTAGCAAACAAAGCTAAGATATTAAACCCAAACAGTTCAGACTGCTGGAGACCCCCATCACCTCCAATCCGGCACAGAGGCTTTAGATCTTGTACCACTGCACGGCTAAATCAACGATAATCCATTTCACGCCATTCAGGAGCAACAAGGCGGCTGAACGGCATCAGTAACAGATAACGCTCTTAGAGACATGAATTCATCTTTACACAATCAGACGGACAGAAAAACATTCTTATATCATTGCTGAGATAAGATATTAAAATAATATCTATGTGCGTAATTCTGTGGCTTTATCACTCCTCCAACCTCAAAGGGTTAACCTCAAAGCAAGCACAACAAAGCTGAGTTTGCATTGTAGAAAAAATGTGAAATATGACTTATCACGTGAAACCCTGACAGCGGCTTGGCGCCAGTGAGAAGTTAATATGTGGTAAAAGAGAAGAGAAACTTCAGATTTATGTAAGTAATTCAAACTGGTTACTTGAAATCATTTTGGCCGAAAATGACCTGACATGCAGGTCAAGATCTGCACTGACCAACCAGAGACATTTAGATGACGTGGCTAAAATCAGCCTTCTATTTCTCCCTTATAAATAACGATGCCATTACCTTCATTTTTGCGTGGTTGGTGTAAGCCTCTTGATGTGCACGCACTTGTATTGATGGAAGGTAAGTTCATTCAACTTTAATTCACTCGATTCTATTAAAAGCGACTGTGCAAACTATTATTCAAACAAATTCATTCATGTTATGTACACGCTCATGGTAACCAAAAATTGGTTTGTAGATTTTGGCTCGATCTTTGCAGATGATTTATACTTCTTCATTTTAGTAGCAATGTTTGTATTAATGAAGCAAGATTTGTTTTTTCTTACTGGACTTAACATATGTGAATACAAAATGGATTCAAGTAATCGGAGCTTTCTTTATAATAATACGTTTTCAAAATGTTTTAAAACTGTATTTGTGACTGTAACACTTTCTTATGAACATCTCTGCAGGACAATCTGAACATTATTATAATGGATGCAATGGAAATCGATGACACCATTTATAAAAAAAATTACTTCACAATGGACGGCGTCGTTAGCCAAGGTATAATTTCACCCTGAAATAAAATGGACGGTCATCATATTGAGAATATTAGGTACAAGCAATAAAACATGTTAGCCAAGTGTTACGAAAGTGTTTATTTGAAGATTTTAGATATATAATGTTTTTCATGTAAATTCCATTCTTGCTTTGTGGTACTAGTTGACAATAATTTTGCTGTGTGGGTTTCCAAAAATCCATTTATTAGAAGTTACATTTAACTGCTTTCTTACTTTCAATTTAGCTGATTTTCAGACAAAAAAGCAGCCGTGTAGATGTGCCGCCGTGTGTCTGGGGTTGCTGTGTGCTGTCCTGTTGGCTGGCAACATAGCGCAGTTTGTCTACTGTAAGTTATCCATTATTGTCACTCAAAGTTGGAATGATGTTTAATGCAAACCATGTGACAGGAATGAGCTTTTCAAAATCCAATGACCTAAGCAACTATTAAAAATGTCTTTTTGCATCTCTCAGACGAGATAATCAGCCGCCCCGCTTCAGCAGACCGGACACAGGCCAGCGGCAGGTTTCAAGGAGACGGACCTCAGGGCGGTTGTGATGCTTCAGCTGTAGAAAGACCACAGTTAGAGGCCAAGCTGAGTAACCTGACTGAAGTAAAAGGCCAACTGCACACAGCTTTGACTACTGAAAGGGATGAGTTCGAGGTCAGTTTCAACAATCTGAGAAACAAGAGTGACCAATTACAATCAAGTTATAACACTTTAAAACAAGAGCGTGATCAGTTAAAGACGAGCTATGACGACATGCAGAAGAGTCTCCAGGGAATACAGGCTGATCACAAGACCCTTCAAGCAACTAAAGACCAGCTTCAGACCAACTACCGAACCTTACAAAGAGAAAAAGAAGAGCTCCAGGCTTTGTCTGTTACTCTGAGAGCAAACAGAGATCAGCTACAGACCAGTTGCACTTCTTTGAGGATAAATAAAGACCAGCTACAAGCAAGTTGCACCACCTTAACAGAAGAGCGTGATCAGTTGAAGAAGAGCAATAACGACATGCAAAAGAGCCTTCAGGGGCTACAGGCTGATCACAAGACCCTTCAAGCAACTAAAGACCAGCTGCAGACCAACTACCGAACCTTGCAAAGAGAAAAAGAAGAGCTCCAGGCTTTGTCTGTTACTCTGAGAGCAAACAGAGATCAGCTACAGACCAGTTGCACTTCTTTGAGGATGAATAAAGACCAGATACAAGCAAGTTACACCACCTTAACAGAAGAGCGTGATCAGTTGAAGAAGCGCAATAACGACATGCAAAAGAGCCTTCAGGGGCTACAGGCTGATCACAAGACCCTTCAAGCAACTAAAGACCAGCTGCAGACCAACTACCAAACCCTGCAAAGAGAAAAAGAAGAGTTCCAGGCTTTGTCTGTTACTCTGAGAGCAAACAGAGATCAGCTACAGACCAGTTGCACTTCTTTGAGGATGAATACAGACCAGTTACAAGCAAATTACACCACCTTATCAGAAGAGCGTGATCAGTTGAAGACGAGCAATAACGACATGCAAAAGAGCCTTCAGGGGCTACAGGCTGATCACAAGACCCTTCAAGCAACTAAAGACCAGCTGCAGACCAACTACCGAACCTTGCAAAGAGAAAAAGAAGAGTTCCAGGCTTTGTCTGTTACTCTGAGAGCAAACAGAGATCAGCTACAGACCAGTTGCACTTCTTTAAGGATAAATAAAGACCAGCTACAAGCAAGTTACACCACCTTAACAGAAGAGCGTGATCAGTTGAAGAAGCGCAATAACGACATGCAAATGAGCCTTCAGGTGCTACAGGCTGATCACAAGACCCTTCAAGCAACTAAAGACCAGCTGCAGACCAACTACCGAACCTTGCAAAGAGAAAAAGAAGAGTTCCAGGCTTTGTCTGTTACTCTGAGAGCAAACAGAGATCAGCTACAGACCAGTTGCACTTCTTTGAGGATAAATAAAGACCAGCTACAAGCAAGTTACACCACCTTAACAGAAGAGCGTGATCAGTTGAAGACGAGCAATAACGACATGCAAAAGAGCCTTCAGGGGCTACAGGCTGATCACAAGACCCTTCAAGCAACTAAAGACCAGCTGCAGACCAACTACCGAACCTTGCAAAGAGAAAAAGAAGAGTTCCAGGCTTTGTCTGTTACTCTGAGAGCAAACAGAGATCAGCTGCAAAGCAATTACTCTTCCCTGCAAAGGAACAAGGACGAGTTGCAAAAAAGCTGCAATACACGGAGTACAAGTAAGGATGCTCTTCAGACCAATTCCTTGACCAGAGACAAATATCCCATGCCAGTTAGTTATAAATCCAAAAGGGGGAAATGAGCAGTTATAGAACATGTACAGCAGTTTGACCAATGTTAAAAATGAGTTAGAGAAGAAGATCGACAAATTGAGAGGTGAGATCTTTAGTGGTACTTTTTTTTTTTTGTAATGTTGTTCCTCTGCATGTTTCCAATTTCAAGGCCAACCCTGTGAGAGAGGCTGGAGGAAGTTTGAAAAGAGCTGTTACTATTTTTCAACTGTGAGGAAGATGTGGAGGTTGAGCAGAGCAGACTGCATTTCGAAAAGAGCAGATCTGGTCATCATAAACAGCAAGGAGGAGCAGGTGAGACAGAGAGAAAGAATTAACTGGAAGGGGTCAAAATCATTTTGTTTACTCAGGAAACTGTAATAATTGGCGCATGTAATGCAAAACACCTCATGTAACGCAACTTATGTCCCTCTTTTGGGATATTTTTAACATTTCTTTTAGACAGACCAGGCGAAATTGAGAGTAAAAAACCTATCAAGCTGATAGAACGTATGAATCATAAATGTCTCCTTTGTTACCTTTGGCGTTTGTCAATAGAATACAGACGTGTGGCCATCTGCCATCTTGCATGTCTCAACAATGACTGCTGTGTAATGGATTTTACAGTCACTCTTCGAGTCATTGTACAACGTGAAACCTGGACAGGGATATAATGTAGATGTGGTTTTACCCTTTCATCGCCATGTTTGTAGGATGTATAGGACTATTTGTGTTATTTGTTGAGGCGAATCTCAAAATATAAAATATCATTTTTTGTGTGTAATTTACCGGTAACATATAAAGTGATTGTTACACATCCCAGCACTAACATTTATTTCCCTATAGAAAATAAATTGTCAAAATAGACAAAGTACAAGTTATTACACTTTTTATAATGGGTTTGCCATTTTCGCAGTAGAGGCCTAAAAAGAGCCTCCGGGGGGAAAAGGTACGTCCCCTGTTTGGCTCCACCGAATGGATCCCTTGTGCTGGTGATTCTTTATGACTGGATCCTGTATTGGTTTTCTTTGAGTTCCCTGTTGCTCAATTTTGGGCTCCCCCGTTCTAAAGGTTCTGCAAAAGGCAGAACCTTTAGAAAATTCATGAAAATTCACCGTCTGTTTCCCCGTGTCTCTGCTTTTGGCTCCATCTACTGCCACCTTGAAATGTGTTTTTTCACCAAATTAAAACTACAGTAATTGAGGAAATGTGGCGGAAAGCTTTGAATACAGTAGAAATTGGAGAGGAAGAAACATCCCTTACGCTAAATAAAAAGTGGAGAAGAAGGAAACAGTGAGTGAAATATTGCATTGTTTTAATCTTTGTGCTCCACCAACAGGCATTTGTCAACAGCTTAATGAGGTCAAGCCAATACGCCTGGATTGGAATGACTGACAGTGAGGAAGAGGGGACGTGGAAGTGGGTGGATGGGACTCCAGTCACCACAACGTAAGCTTAAAGCCCGAGTGCATGGACAAAAGTATCTCACAGATCAAGTGTCTGTGTGATGTGGAAAAAAAACATTAATTTCTCTACTTTCAGATTCTGGCAGGACAACCAGCCCAACAACGGGAAGGGGAACCAGGACTGTGGAGAAACTCTGAAAAGGTCGACGGGAGTAGGAGAGTGGAACGATGAAGAGTGTTCTGCTTCACAGATGTACATCTGCGAGCAATAAGATCACAAAGAAATCTTGACTAGAATACCTATTGTGTTTTAATCCACAGCTTTTTTTTTTAGCGACATTTGGCTACTGTAGAGTGCTTTTATTTGTGAAATTACAATCAAAGTTAATTTAGGTTGTCAAATATATAGTTCATGATGATTGTTTCATGTTTGAGAAAATGTATGAATGTTGTAATTGCACAACAACTAAAAAATCTGTTTGATAAGTTAATTTGTATGAAATTGTTTCGATAATGATAATTAAAAAGAAACAATTTTCTCACTTTACTTGTTTTTGCTTTTGAACGGAGGTTAACATATTTGGTCGGCCAGTGACATGTCCGTAACAGTATAGCCCCGCCCTGACGCATACTCTCCTTCATGGTCAATTTAACTCTACTGCACTAAATGGACATCCCGCTGTATTGAAGACAGTTTGAAACTAGAGATTGAGACCATAAGATCGTGTTTACAATGTTTGCTAAGAGAATGAATCAAAGTTAAACTAAAGTTATTTTCTCAAGGATTGGAGTTAATTAGCAATGCATTTGGATTTGGTTGTGCACGTACACTTTTCAGCCTTCAGCTAAAAAAATATATTCCATCCTTTTACTGTTCTGAATACAAAATCTTTTAGAATGTTTGAGGAGTCCATTCAGTGTTCTGCTGTCTCTCTATGTACTGTTATATTGTGTAGTATTGTGATGTATTAAGTCAGATGCAACAGCCTTTCAACGTTTCTGCTCTGTGATTCTAACCCGACCAACGTGTCTGGTTGATCTTTGATTTTTAGGCCTGATGAATCCACGTCTCTTTTGTACAAACACAATTTCTGGACATAATCAGTCATAGCATTTGTAATATTATTTGGACAACACGGTCCATCACCATGTTGCTGACAACGTATTTGACTTTCTTTCTGAGGCAATAGCCCGTCTTGCAAAAATATACTTGTTCAATACACTATTACTCAATACAGTAATATGTCCTAATCATGTCCTAACCTTCAGCAAACTACTTTTGTTGCAAAAATCAATTTTTAGTTCCTGATATTCCTTCTGTAGGCATATATTCAGGGTGATAGCGTACCTTGGCAAACAAGGCTGAGGTTGTTATCTACAAATGTGTCGTTATCAATTTCCATTCCATTTTTCTGTGTTTGTAAAACCACATATATATATTATCATAGGCAATAAACCTAATCTTTAACAAAAGTAATTTAACATTCTTCATAATTCTGTTAATTATTCGTGCTTACTTGTGCTTGACTCAATGTTAATCTCCCGAATATTGAGTCGAGTCAGATGTGACAATTAATTCTGCTTAATTAATACATAATTCATTTCTAACACAAAGTGGCCTTTAGTGCTACAGAGACACGCTATTTCAATTTTAATGAGGTGATAATAATCTGCACAAGCACTTTGATAAAACTGGAGTCAAGAGTTGTATACACACATACTTTGGAGCTGAGAGAAAGACGTCTGTATCAATACGACTGATCACATGTTGATGATGCTGCGGATTTATAAGAATCACACAGAAAACGAAAACAATAGGAAGCTTCTCATTCTCAGTTTAGTTCACACAGAAGAGCTGTTGTTTTTTCTCTGCAGTCATCATATGGCTTCCCCTCCCTCATCGAGCCAAGTACCTTTAAATAAATCATATTAAAATCCATTTTACAAATTGTCAATATGTCTATTTTTGTTTTGAAACATGGAATATACCCAGTAATATTTGTAAATTAAGATATCTGCGCAAACATACGCTTTTCCTGCAAGTCCTCTCTGCATGTCTGCATGTCTCAGCTGAGCTTGGGTCACGTCCCAATGCGGCCGGTCTAAGAAGCGGTTGAGCCAATCACTGATTAAAGTTAATGTGTACCGTCGACCAAAGTGATGGACCATTAAGACCAACATTGTCATTGTCATTCCTCTTCCTTTCTTCTTTATTTTGTAGTTTCATGTCTCTTGTTCCTGGGGTTAGCTTCACTTCCTGCCTTGTCCTGTGATTGTCTGCAGTGCCTGATTGTTTCCACCTGTGTCCAATCACCTGCACCTCCCTTGTGTATTTAAGCCCTGTGTGCCTGGTACCCCTTGTTGCGTCATTACATGTTCTTCGATGTTCACTGGTGAGTCCACATCTTTCTGTCGGCTTTTTGTTCACGTTTTGAGAATTGTTAAATAACATTTTGGAAATCCGCATTTGAGTCCTCCCTGCCTGCCTGCCTGCACCACCTGGCCTATGACATGGTCCATGTTTGTCGCATTGACATGAGCCGGACCTCGTGACACTTGATGTTTTAATTTTCTCTCGGTGCTGAATTTACCATCGGGCGGGCTGTCAGGGCAGCTGCTGTGCTGTACTCGGGTATTGATCCCCCCCCCCACTTAAGGCTGGGGCATGCTTCTGGTTCTGCGTCTTGTGTCGACGGACTTGTTTCAATTCATGGTTGAAAAAAAGGCTTGCGCGTGTTGCAAAGCAATTCACCGCCGGAACACTAGGAGTGACGTCTTTTTGTGTGGAAGTTGTTGGTTTGTTTATTTAAATATCAGACTTTCTTTCCCTGTGCATCGCGCACTGTTTCTCTTCATCGCCTCTTTTTCGTACGGTACATAGTTGTACCGTATTTTCCTCCACAACTTTGTACGGCCCTCGACCCTTGCGTGTCCTTGCGTTTCTCTGAAAACGCAGAAGCATAAACTAGGCTCTTACTCGCCCGGAGGAGGCCCTGAGTGGTGCTCTGTCTGTGGCAGCTGGATTTGTTTGAACCGCTTCACGCAGATTAGATCGTGCTGAGCTCTGGATTAAAGCTCCGCGGAGGCTGATCTCGAGTCTGCAGCTACACGTACCGTGAGTGCTCCTTGGTGCCTTATCAGGAAGATTAACTCTTGGTATTGTTGCATGTTTGGAGATTAATAAAGCCTCAGAGATGGGTAGGAAAAGAAGTGAATAATACAGGTTTTCTGTTCTGTATCATGAAAGGAAATATAATAAAACAGAAAAGATGAAACCGGAAGAAGTTAGTTTATTATTTCAATGTTTCATCCCATAAGGGAATGGTTAGTTGACATGGTAGGGTTTATATCTTGGAAAGATATTAAAGAATTATGCTTTAATAGAAAATGTAAGGTTTACAATCTAAAATTCCAAGATCCTTTTCAGTGTATTCCGAGAATATTTTACTAAAAATCACGTTTGGAAGCACCAACATTGAGAATACTTTGTTCATGTGAGGGATTCAACTCCACTATCCATGAGGTGGATGATGCGTTTTGTTCCATCTTCCTTCTCACTCGCAGCTGTAACCGTGGTAACCAGGCGCTCTAACAGTGCCCCCCAAAGTCCATCCATCCAACCTCCAAAGGATGGTCAACAAATGACATATCGTGTACCAGAGTTTATTGTTCCTTTTTTCAAACAACATTGGTATTAACTCCATTTAAAAAGTTCAGCAGAATCCTTTGAGGCATAAACAAGGTTGCAAACAAATAAAAGAGCACTATATGCCAAAGCACCAATAAAATAAAAATCACATAAAAGCAGGACGCACACTGGCGCTTCAGTATGCGTTCATAACCACAGTTCATGACGATACATCACGCCGTGCAACGTGAATGACTTGAAGAGCTTCAGTGAAACCTCAGTGGGAGGCGGAACTCCACGGAATAAATCAGCAAACACAGACCCGATGACGTCATACACCGGGGTTGCCGCAGGTGCCAATCATCCTTCATGCTCCAGAAATCTGACCAAGTGCATGGGGGGAGGGGTTACAAGCTGTTGCCTCTGCTTTTATCAGGCGTGAGAAGGAGAGTACACAGGGTGTCGAACACGCACTCTTCTCAGTGCGAGTGTTGAGGTCAAAAGGGTAAAAGTTTGTTACATTTGCAGCTGGCTGTAGTACATTTAGTTTCCAAAGAGTCCTAGTTATGTTCGATAAAAGGACATTGCTGTGTACAACAGGGTTGAGTCACAAGCTTGAGTTTCTGTTCTGAAACAGGACAAATTCATCTATACACCATTGATTCTTTTGTTCTTTCTTGATAATGATATTTTAGAAGAAAAAAAATTGTTAGACTTGTTGATCCATAAATGTTAAGAATTGTATTGTAGTTATCGTAGTAGCACCGACTGAGATCAGTGTTCTAAAGCTGTACAGAATAGTGTCTTTAAAAATAAAAAGTGGAACCTGAGAACGAAAGCAGAGACTTTGGGCGGGGAGGGGGGGGTCCTTTCTGTCCTCCTCCCCTCCAGGTGTTTCCTGCAGTGTGGCTGAGGGTCGGATGGTGTCGCCCTGGGGTCCGACACCTGTGGTCAATAAGTCACAGCCCCCCCCCCACTGAGCCACCAGCCGCCCTCACATGGGCAGTAAGCTATTCCAACAGCTAGCAATGCAGCGTTTGGGCCTCCCTCCCATCCCCCTTCCCTCTACACTCCTTCTCCCTCTCCTGTCCTTCTCTGCTTGCCTTCGTCCCCTCTTTGAAACTCCCCCCTCCTCCTCTCTCCTTTGTCTTTTCCTCTGCTACTTTCCTTTCCTTCCCTCTTTACTCCTCTGGCCTTCATTACCCTCTGATCCTTCATCCTCTCCTCACCCATCTCCTTCGCTCTCTCTTCTTCTTCTTGTTGGCATTCCTTCCTTCTCTCCATCTTTACACTACTCCCCTTTATACCCCTCCCCACACGCCTTTCCATCATTTTTCCACCCCCGTTCCTCCTCTAACCCTCATTTGTCCACCGGGCCCCGTCATCCTGGGGGAGGAAGAGGTGGAGATGAAGGGAGGGGGTTTTTTTTGGTTGATGCAGGTGAGTCCAGCAGGTCTCTGACACACGGCGAAGCCTCGAGGGGATCAAACACAAAGCGCCCGCTCATCAGCGACTACGCTGTTCCCCAGAATGTGATCGTGTTTTTGTGTAAACACCCTGAAAGCCTTTTCCTTTAATTATCTGAAGAGAAGCCAGAGATCAGAGCGATGACGGTTACCTCGGTGGAGCTAATCGCGGGTCATTCCGTGGAGCAGCTGTCGAAAACGATTGTTGGAATGCGGCCCAAATGTGTCCTTCGTAGACAGCGCTGAACCGGCCTCAGCCACGTGGGAATGATCTGCCATTGATGTGAGGAAACGAGTGGGACTCACGCGATGATCCACACTCAGGTCCATGAAGAGGAAGGAAAGGCACCGGCTGTGGGGAATGTTGTAACTGGATAAGTTCAGAAATGTGTTCATTTTTACAACATTGTTAAATAAAAGTCTGTGTACAGAGGCTTGGAAATAAGGAACTTTTAAGAAGCATCAATACAACAAATTGAGCCATAAATGTTTAACCAGGATGCTTTTTTTCTTCATTACTGAGTCTGAAATATTTTATCGTTTATGTTAATATGTTAATTTTATTCTTCTAATATCGTCACAGTGAGTAGTGAATGTCGGAACATCGGTTTTCGTCAGAAGAAGAAGAAACCGAGTTCACTGTGAAGCGAAAAGCTGCTTGGACGTCATGTTAACATTTTAATGGATTGAGCCACTATATAATGACTCAGATTACTCACATGAAGATACTGTGTATAATTAATCCAACTCACAGCTGCCAATGCACACACCAACATACATTTTTCTCACTGGAATACATGTGAGATGTGTGGGGAGCTTCTGGGATTCATAAGACTGGGAGGCTTGGAGAAGGAATTTCGGAGTCTTTGATTCCGTCCATTTGTGCTTCAAGTGTATTCCCTGCAAACCATATTACAATTAACAGGTCTGCAAAGCATCAAATCATAAACACTAATACAATACTTCAAAACAGCTGCAAAAAAAAGTCCAATCTCACAGGTATTGATTCTCAAAGGCACACGTCATGTTACCCGACAACGCCGCGTCCCTCGATGGGATGGGATTGCCACAGTGTGATAATTGTTGTGATGTTGGGAATCCAGCGGATATTAACAAACACCATAATCTGCAGTATCGGCGGGGTTTGGAGGTCGGGGTTAAAATGCGTCCAGCTGCTTAACATCAGCATCACACATAATCACAACGCTGCACAAACTTTTTCTCTTATTTCATGGGGACTTGAAATCAGGCCATCTGCGAATTAAATTATTGGGTGAATTAGTGTTGATAACTGATTATGTGCGGATAGCCACGGCTCTTCCTACTTGTGACAAGTGTGTGGGAAAAGCATCAGGTCCAATTTGACTCATTTAGCAGCTGGCTGGTTCGCTAGCCAGCATGCTAATTCCCCCATGAACCCGTGCTACAGTTAAAGTCACATGAGCAGCTGTGCTTTATCATGATGCTTCAACATTCAGCGCGACCTAGCTGTCATGAAAGCTCGTTTGAATTCATTTTCGGTAATAGTTATAGCTAAATGCTGGCCTAATCCCTATCATTTTGACTATTGTTAATATTCTGGATTAGTGAGGGCGGAGGTAAAAGGAGGCACGATGACGAAATACAGCACGAAATGGTTCAAACGTTTGTGAACTTGATTTTTTGCCTAATATCCTTCGCCTCTTGTATACAGTCTAACACAGCCATGAAGAAAACGATGGTTGGCTACTCTCCATTTAATAACCACCATTATGAGTATGAATAAAAGATAATGCCTTGAGTACCAGAGTCATTTTTGAAAAATATTTTGCACGATTCTTAGTAATGGGGACATAATGGTGTATTTTGCTGCATACCTAGCATAACAAAAACACATTAAGTCTTTAGAGGCCTAAATATCGAATGATATCAAAAGAGGGTTAGCACGCCTATTGCTTTATTGCACAATGTGCACGTGCACGGCTCTGAGACGGCCTCAGTCACGGATCGTTTGCTGGGTTCAAACAAACACAAACCCGAATCCCTCATAACAAGTGTGACGAAAGGCCTGAGCACCACATTGCATTTCCCTTCAGAGGAGGTCACAACTGTGATCTCGACAGCAACAGCGTGGAACCAAGGTGCATCAGCATCAGCCCGAGGAGAGCCGAGATAGTCACAGTCATTCGTGCAGAAAGGAAGCGCATGTTTTACCCGAAATGTGATCGTGCATAGGTTGTCAGAAGGACAATAATAGGACAAGTCCCAAAAATTAGGACCAACTCATCTATGCATCGAAGAGTTTGAGGGACTTTGGACAAATGTCCTTAAAGCTGGACGCGGTTATTGTGTCTCCGTGAATCTGCTGACAAAAGAAGCCTGGCCACAAGTCTGCAGCTTTTTGTGTGTTGTCACAAAAGATGAAATACGAGATAAACGCAGGGCCCAAAACCACCCCCCCAGCACAAAGATACTGTATGAGCAATGAGTGCGATGGTGGAGATATCAGCGGCTCTGTGTTTGCACAGTGAAACCTGAGACTGCTTTACAGAAACCGGACGTCTGTCCCGAGGAATGCAGGAGCGATGAAAGTGGATTCATGGCCGTGTTATGGATGTGTGTGCTGGGGGGGGGGACACCATGGAACACCAGCACGGCCTCTTTCACACATTGTTCGACAGTTGTAGGTAAGTGGACTAAACTGTGCACGATCATCATGAGGGTGTCGGTGGCGCAGAGGACGAATACAAGGAGAGCCTTTCTTTAAGTAACTAAATGCACAGTTGTGATGTCAGAAATGTTTACTTTCAACCTGCTCGAGTTCCTTCTGGAGAGGCGGCAGGAAGACTCTCTTCTTCCCCAAAACAAATAACTAGGAAACATTTTCACAGATCGGTTACCTTAACGCAAGTCATTCGGGAAACAAATTGCCAAACCAAACTAAACATTTTGTGAAGAAAAACTGTCATAAAAACTCCTCTGTAATCTGAGTTGCATGAAGACATCTGCTAGAGATGGCGAGTTGAGATTAGACAACATTGTTGAGCTCCTGTGGTTTGAGCGGAGATGCAGAGATTAATGTTTGCGAGCAGCAGCATCCCATGTAAAGCGTGTCTGGGGGTTTGTTGCTATGCCGACAAACACAAACTAAAGCAGCACAGAGAGAGAGAGAGAGAGAGAGGGGGGAAGCGCACAAAGCAGCCTTTTTATTACCCAGAAACCCTGCTGTCTCCCCGGGAGCACACATTTAATTACAGGCACGACAACGCATACACGAGGGAGTTCAAATGCAACGAATCAGTCACAACCCGCCCCCCCCACACACACACACATACACATACACTCCCCCTTCCCTCGAGCCCCAAAATCGCACTCTCACCACGCAGCATGCTGTACAGATTAGCTCGGGGTCGGAAATTGCAGAAAACATCTCCCAACCTCAGTGGGGGTGTCTGCAGGATCCAGCCAGGTCTCAGGAGCGGCTTCCTGCAGCCGGCCAACTAGACCTCTCTGCCCCCCCCCCCAATGTTGATTCTCACTCATCACACGTTTATTATACAATGTGGTACGTAGATTTTATTCCTGATTCAGCCGAGCGTGAATGGAGCTTTTTATTCAAAACTGGGAAAAGAAACAGGACCTTCATGGGCAGCAGTGCGTCTGACACCGGTGTAACGGTGTTAAACTCTGCTTAATGGGGCGGCCTCAGGGATCCATCTGAACCTCAGCCCCCCTCCCACGGCGACACCGTCTCAAAACAAGGGATCCCCCCCTCCATCATTCTTCATCACGTTTTTTCATTGATGAACGTTATACTTTCAAAGTTACTATTATAATAGAAGAAAACAATAGAAGTGCGGGGGGAGCGGGCGGCTCAATGTATAGTGAAGGATTTACACTCTTCTTCTCAGACAGCTTGGGGCTCTTATCTGTGCATGACACACACACACACACACACACACCACACCACACACGGCGCATGCTTCGCGTGTGAGCAAACCGAGATGAGCTAATCTCAACCGGCACGACGCTCACATCGTCAAAGTTGAAACAATCGACAGCTTTTTACCGGCGATGGATCGAAGGGCCGCGTGTGATATGAGAAAGTTTATCGTTATCGGTCCTTGATGTTCTGCGTGGATGAATCGTCACGTCACCTGTTGGTTTTAGATCGGCCTGTGATGACATGGAGATCCTGGTGACCTCAGTATACATCTTAAAATGACTGTTTACGCTTAATGGCTCATTCACAGGGTAGTTTTAACTGTAGAGGCTTATGGATTTTGGAAGCTGAGTAACTATTCACAAATGATGCTCTCTGAAGAGCATTATTTTAACATATTATACAACTTATAACTTATACACACTGGTATTATTCTTCCCGAAATGTTTTACGTTTTCTCAGATATTTTTTAGCGGATTAAGACAAACAACCATACAAATTATAAGAAATAAGATATGGTGTTGTAAATGCCATTGAACAAGCTATTCGATGATTAAAACCTGCTCCACCATGAACACATACAGCATCAAAATCTGAATAAAGGCACCACTGATAAAAGAGTCGTCATTTCTAGTAGGAAAATATAATTGCATAACTGCTTCTGTGCCTTTTGGTGAAGATTGTTTCTTAATTAAAGCACATTTGCGTGTGAAAGCTCGGCCTATTATCTGAAATCAAGACAGCGTGCATTGATCCATCCCTCCACACAACAGTCCCCAGGACAACTCAAATATGAATTCAACCGATAGGGCCTGGCTCAAGTAAAATACCTGAGCTTTTTGAAAGGACTCCAACCAAGTACTTAACCTGAGCGGCCATCAGTCTGGCATCGATCCCAGAGTGCAGTCTGGATCCACTAAACCGACATCATAAACACTCTTAAGTACACTTTCCTACAGCAGGAATGTGTTCGAGCATTTAGAAAATGGTGCCCCCGCTGATATGGTGCATAATGCCTTCTTTTCATTTTTTTGCCAAGTCGTGTAACAAGCTAGTTCATGAAAACGAGGCGCGCCGTTAACATCCTCGAAAAGCAATAGAAGGACTTTATGCCAAGAAGAAGGGAAATGAGATTTGAAATGAGCGTTTACTTGAACCAAAAAATTCATGTGAGACATAAAAGGAAGGAACTCGGTCCCCAATTAGCTTGGCAACCCAATTAGCTTGTCTCGCTGAAAGGTTACACCGGGCAGGATTTAAGGGGGATGTATTGGCACAAATGGAATATAACACTACTTCAACCGGGAGGGTCGAACAAACAAAGAGTTTATTTTAAACGTGTGTGATGAGTCTGCAGCAGCGAGATAAATCCTCCCCGCGGAGTCCAGACTTCGACGGTGGCGTCCAGACATCGACGGCGGCGCCCAACGGTTTGAGGATTTAACAGCAGCGTGAACGTACGGCAGGCAAAAGGATTCACGCCAACACTGCGGGTTTGTCAGTGTGCTGTTGGATAAAAGAGACCCGTTGATGAGAACATCAAATCATTACGTTTGCTTTACTGTACAATCGCTTCAAAGCAGTTCATATTATTTCAGCCAATTTCAGAGGCCATTGTTTTCTGTGCTTCCTTAAAGGAGCGCAGAACATAATTTTAGAGCTTGTCGATGATTGAGGGAAGACGGCGATGCTAATAGCGATGCTAACAGCCACGCTAACAGTGCTAATATGGAGGGTGTGCCAAGCGGACCACGCTCACGTGCACCAAAAGGCACGCGTCATCATACCGCTGTATCGTCGCATTTAAAAAAACAATTTTGAGTTTCGACGGGGACTTTCTGTTCCAGACGAAGACACAAACAAACAAACAAAAGTCTCTAATTTCCCACTGAATATGTCTTATGAATCTTGTGTGACGAGGAAACCTCCCCCTAAAAAAAGAGACTGCTTATTTCACATTGGTTTAAATGTGTCGGGCGAACTCTGTGACCTCAGCACTGTGTTTTGAAAGAGTATCTAATGAAACAGGGGGCTGGGGGGGGGGGGGGTCCGGCGAGGGAGTAAAATCGGATGAATGGGTCTCGTGAACAGCTCCACACTCCCCTCGCTGCCACTTGTCACCGTTCTCCTCACTCCTGTGCAGTGTGTACAGTATCGTATTAGTTTCAAAGGGCTCAAAGTCTTGTGCATTTCTTTATCTTGAATCAGGATCAACTGCATAAGCAAAGACATTTGCTACTCCTCCATCGCCATCGGTATCACGCACAGGTCACCTTGTTATTGAACCGGCTTCTGTTACTCCTGACTTCTCTCTGTGTGGGAGGGCGAGTAATACAAAAACAGCTAAGTCTGCGGAAAGATATTTCTATTCCCGTTTCATTAAATCGGACACACAGTATCCATTTAAACCCTAATTTATAATTACGGCCTGTTGGTCAAAGGCAGAGCAGTGTCCACTTCCACGTTAAAACGTCATTTGCTAATTAACAGCTTAATTATTTTCATGACACATGCCAAGTCATTGTTGACTCCCTGGGATTAAATAATAGATATGTGATGATATCTCTGCACCTGTGAAGGACCATCGTGTGACTCTGTTTTGGTGGACTTTGTGCGGTGAGGAGGCGGAGCTCTGGTCTTTGGACTCTCTGCAGTCTCGTACAAATACATTTTATTTCCCATATTTCCATCAGCATGATCTTGCTGTAAACAGGGGCTGCCTTGCTCTGTAGACCGTTGGTAGAAGATTGTGGGTTTTAACGGTACAACAGTGACTCCTGTGGGTCAGCTGGAGTACTGCATGTAGAGTTCCAAAGTCCACAGCATTTTTTGTTTTTATTCAATCTTCCAAGTTCCCGAAAACAAATGTTTGTTATATAGTTGTTCGTGCTTCGTTCTGGTCTTTTTGTATCTCTTTGTGGTCTTTTTGTGTATATGTGTGGTTTTGTGTCTCTTTGTAGTCTTTTTGTGTATCTTTGTGGTCTTTTCTCTCTCTCTTTGTAGTCTTTGTGGGTCTTTATGGTTGTTTTGTCTCTCTTTGTATTTCCATTGTGGGTCTTTCTTGTCATTTTATTTATCTTCATGTTTTTTTGTCTCATCGTATCATTTTTATTCAATTTTTTGTCCCTTTAGTTTCTTTGTGTCTCTTTCTTGTCGTTTGTTGTCTCTTTACAGTTAATCTGTGTATCTCTGTGTTTTTTCATCCTTTCCACATTTGTAGTCTGCCTTTTTGTTTTTCTTTATAGTTGCGTTTGTTTTGTTCATTTGTATGCTTAAGTTGTGGTCATTTTGAATTTTCTCCTGGTTAGTACATGTCTTTGACTGACTTTTTGTTGGTGAATGTGAGAGGGCCCCCTGACCCCAAGGGCCCCGGTGCCTGTGCCCCTGCATCCATCCATGGCCACTCCCCTTTAGTGGCTTCCACCAGTTTTACGAGGGTTAGAAATTGTTTTTTTTATTTATAAACGCCGCTAGACTTTTAAAAAAAGAGTTTGATAGAAAAAAGTCAAAATGTCATCCCCCCCGCCCTGTTCCCCCTTTGACTAACTACGTTGAGGAAATAGACTCAAATACCTCCTGTTACATTCCGTCACAAGGTTTGTATTGTGTAAACCTACATTTCCACATGGCTGACATGTTGAACATTTTCTCAGCAGACGAGGCGGATGGCGACTGGGCGGAAGCCGGTGAAACAGCAGGCCCCTCGCGTCCGACCATTGGACGACCATTTAAAAAAGCCAGAAGCACGTTAAACAAACGCAGACATGCGATGGATCCGCTGTTACACTCGAGTTTAGAAAGGAGTGTTGTTCTGCTGGCTCTCACCTCCCAGAGGCATACAATAGCCCTTCTTGTAGCTGCTTTTTAAAAGCCCATTCAGCCAAACTCCTGTTGCCCGAGACTGGAACCAACGACATGCTTGTAAAAACATTTTTTAAAAAAGGAAAAAAAGGAAAGGACCAATTTGCCCTCGACGGGGTGTCCACGCTACGCTCACTCAGGAAGATTAATCTAATTATCTGTCCTCTCTTTAAAACCATTTTTTGACTCAAGTTCAAAGCGAACTGTCCTGCGATGCGTCACTTCATTCCGGTCGGATCTCATTTCCTCCCACTTCATAGGAGACGAGCGGCTGCTTTGCCTTACTGCAGACCTTCATCTGCTCGCCGACTCCTGCATTTGATCTTTGCGGCCGAGCTTTGACTTCAAGATACGTTGATAGATTTTATGAGAGTTCTACGCTGATCGCTGAGCTTATTTTATTTATTTAGAGTGGAGGAGGCGGCCTTTGATGGTCTCAACTAATCTTCCTCCACATTTCTATATGACATCTGTCATCAACGGATCCAAAGATAATTTAAATTCACTTTCATTTTAACATCCTTGCGAACTTGTTTTGCATGCAGCTCCGTGCGCAGCCTCGGGAAAGTAATTTTCCAAACAAAAATGTATCAACAAAACCACTCGGATGGTGCATGATTGATGCAGAAGATACAGTCCTGGTGTTTCATTCAGCACGGACTCTGAACGGAATACGTGCAAATTCAGTGGCAGCAGCAGAGGTTGCTTTTACCCAAATATGGTTTGGGAGAGACTCATCGCGAGAATCATCAGTGGTCGGCTGTGGTTGAGGAACACATGTTGAAGTGTTTTTGAGCAAGTCGCTGAAAGGGCTCATGAGTTCATGTATAGGGAGAAATGTTTGGTAGTTTACGGATTGACTAGGTCTCTGCTGCAGTTTCAAAATGCACTTAGAGAGCCAGAATCAATACGCCAGATGTACCAAATGAAGGCTTAATAATATCCCCCGCCACATATCGTTACAACATCCTCCTCTGTGTTTTCCTTCATCCTCTCCGTTCATTTGAACTTTCCCCTTGAGCGGCGTCTCTTTCCTTTCCACCAGACGCCCTTTGACTCCTCTCCTTTCATTCCAGGTCCTCTCTGATTCCACAGTTCTCCTCACCTGAGATTTCTTCCTCCAGCACAAGAGCCATTGAGCTCAGCTTAGCTCACGGTGACGTCTTTAAAAGTATTGACTGTTCGTCGTGATGGGGAGAGTTTGTACACCCGCACCGTAACAAGTTCCACCAAAATCCTCAGGAGTCTTCCTCTGGCGACCATGAATGGGATCAATAACTAAGCTTGATGGAAACCTGGAGAGCCAGAACATTGAATCTGAGCCCGTCCAGTCCACCCTGTGATTCCATTGCGCCGCTGATTCACGGCCCGCTTAATGTCTAGGCGGCCTGATTACAAAAGCCACAAATTGTCAAATACAAAAGCCTGAGTAAACATTTACGTTCCTTTTAAACGAGGGTTGTAATTATCCTCCGTGTTGTGACGTAAGGACGGACGAAGGGACGTCACTTCCCAGATCGTCCACGTGTGGGATCCAAAGCATTCCTCCTTCTTCTCGATGGATTCATGTGACCTGAGGCTATTCATTGAAACATGTTTTTTGGAAATGATTGATGCCTTGAATTCACCCACATTGTTACCAGTGAAGGTTGTGCAGTAGTATTATAATCCGCCTTATCTCTGCTAACTGTCTTTCTAATGTTACTCCGTAAAACTGTAATGCGAACACTGCTGGAGAAGTCCTAAAGACTGAATGGGAAGACATATATTCAAAATTTACTGAGTCAAATATTATCAGTGATCTGCTCATCGGGAAGAAATACAAGGTTATTATGGAAGAGAAGTTCTAAGCTCTGCGTGAATATTTTGTATCATTTTGTCTGTTCTGGTAAAAAAATGTATTTCCATCATTATGCAAGTTTTTATGTTTATGTTTTGGTGACTATTCCAAATTTTCCATCAGTTTTTTTGGTTGCTTTTTTCATAATTCTGTCTGTTTAAACTCATCAGAAAGATCTACTGAAATGTATTTTGGGTGGAAGTACCATCGTTTGGCCACTAGATAGAACTACTTACCCACAAAAAGAAACTTCCTGGGACTTCAATTCTATGCAAAGACCTGGATGGCTTTTATGAAGTCAGGAAATGACTGAAAATGAACTTCCTTAATTTAGAATCATATATTTCGATAGCATTTGAATCCCGAATAACGGAATAGAAGACATTGATTGTACATAGAAAGACATACATTCCAGTGTTTAAGCTACAATGCAAATCATTATAACATATACTGTAGAAAGTTATTGTCCTTTTGTTTCTAATCATACGATCATAATTGAATGGTTTCATTATAGTACGGGTACAGGTAACAATCCAAACATTACTTTTTAGTCATCACATTTGATTTCAAAGAAATCTTCACCCATTTGATGCCCATAAATATCCCCCCCATTAGTCCCAGTATTAAATAAAACGAGGAGCATGACTTCTGTCGTAGGATGTGTGTGTCTGTAAGTTATTTTGAGAAAACATTTTTTATCCTACGCTCATTGAAAGCGTTTTAACACCCATTAATCTGTTAGCGGAGTAATTAAAAGCGCTCAGGGCATCGTTACCTGTCTCATGTGATTGACATCTTCTTCTGCAAGCGGGGCCGCTAGACACAATGGGGGGGGGGGGTAATGCGGTGGGAGGGCGGGCAGGAGCACAGGCGTCCAATGGGATCGGCGATGGGAGGGAGTTTGTGGTTCTCCAGCTTTGTCCGAACTTACAGGGGCTCCTGAGCGCACTATGACCGAAGCGCCGTTACTCCGCGGGACGCTCTCCACGCCGCGCACCCGCTCGCTAACTTTGGATGAACTTTTTTTTGTGTTTTTAAATATTATTATAGTTTCGTGCATCTTGCAAGAGTGAGGACGTTTTGTTTCATCTTTCAAAGGATTGCCAGTTTCCTGCCTTTTTTTCTTCTTTTTTTGCGGAGTTGAATTAAAACTTGTGCAGGAATCATTGTCTCCCTTCAAGGAGGGTTTTCTTCTTGTTGCACTGGCACGCTGCGCGGGATCAGAGGAAGAAGAAGAGCACTTGTGGATTACTTTGGGACAGTGAATGACGAGCTGCTCACTAACTAATGCAGCGCTTTGGTGAGTGCAGTGGATGCGTCTTCGGCATGGACTCTGTCTGACTGACCATGGCGCGCACAGGTAGGGGCTTGGGCCGCTTTCACTTCGTTCTGCTGGCGCTGTGGACTCTGTCGCGCTACTCCGCGTCCAGCCAGGTCCGTCAAGAGTTCCAGGTCCCGGAGGAGCAGCCCGTCGGCACCTACGTGGGTAAAATAGAGACCAAGCCCAGCTTCTCTTACCGCTTCAGCGAGAACCACAAACTTTTTGCAATTAACGCCACCACCGGAGTGATTTACACATCCTCGGTGATTGACAGGGAGCTCCTGCAGAGTGATGTCATCAACGTGGTGGTGCTGTCCAGCCAGCCCACGTACCCAACCGAGGTGCGCATAGTAGTTTTGGATATTAACGACAACTCCCCGGTGTTCCCGGACGCGTCCATCGTCGTGTCCTTCAAGGAGGACGCCAGCAGCGGCCGGCAAGTGATCCTGGACACGGCCACGGACTCCGACATCGGGAGCAACGGAGTCGATCACACCACGTACCGGATAGTGAAAGGCAACGAGCAGAGGAGGTTCCGCCTGGATATTACGGTCAATCCCAGTGGAGAGGGCGCATTCTTGCACCTCGTATCCACCGGAGGCTTGGACAGGGAAGTCACTCCCTTCTATCAGCTGCTGGTGGAGGTGGAGGACAAAGGGGAACCCAAAAAGTTTGGCTACATGCAAGTGAACGTCACTATTCAAGACATAAATGACAACCCACCCGTTTTCGACCAAGAACAATATCAGAACAGCATTTTTGAGGATGCAACCGTGGGCTCAAGTGTTCTGCAGATTACAGCGTCAGATCGGGATGAGGGAGCCAATTCTGAGGTCAGGTATTTTTTAGATGAGGGAACACCTTTCCAAATTGACCCCCATGCAGGTACTATTATTATGAAAGAGGGTTTGGATTATGAGAGTAAGAGGGAGTATTCCCTGACTATTCATGCGGTAGACAACGGGGTGCCCTCCCTGTCGGGCAGGACAGAAGCCACCATCAAACTTTTAGACGTGAACGACAACGACCCAGTGGTGAAGTTCAGGTATTTCCCCACCACCTCTAAATTCGCCTCCGTCGACGAAAACGCACAGATCGGCACCGTGGTGGCTCTGCTCACTGTTTCAGATTCAGACTCCCCCGCTGCCAACGGCAACATATCCGTTTCTATCTTGGGAGGCAACGAGCAGAGGCACTTTGAAGTGCACACCTCCCCCGTGCCCAACTTGAGTCTCATCAAAGTGGCCAGTGTGTTGGACAGAGAGCGAATCTCCTCATACAACCTGACTGTGTCGGTGTCGGACAACGGCACGCCCGTCGCCAGGTCCTCCTTCGCCAGTCTGGTCATTTTTGTGAACGATATCAACGATCACCCGCCCATATTCCAGCAAACACTGTACAGGGTGGATATCAGCGAGGACGTACCGAAAGGCAGCTACATTAAAGGGGTTTCTGCAACCGACGGCGACTCCGGGCAGAACGCCAACCTGCGCTACTCCCTGGTGTCTGGAAACGCTTTGGGCTGGTTCTCCATCAGTGAGAACAGCGGTCTGGTGACCAGCGCCGCTTTGCTGGACCGGGAGATAGCATCTGAAATTGTGCTCAACATTAGTGCCAAAGACCAGGGGCTGCAGCCCAAGATCTCCTACACTAAACTGGTCGTGAACATCACCGACGTGAATGACCAAGTGCCCACGTTCACACAGGGCGCGTACCACGTCTCGCTGGCGGAGCACGCCGCCGCTGGCACCGAGCTGCTGGTGCTGTCGGCCTCGGACGACGACGTCGGGGCCAACGGAACTGTCCGCTTCTCGTTCGATGGGGAGACCCCGGCCGCCGTCCAGCAGCTGTTCCGCCTGGATGCGATTTCGGGGCGGCTGAGCACGGCCGCCGAGCTGGACAGGGAGGAGCGGGCCTCCTACTTGCTCCACGTCCAGGCAGCTGACGCAGGCAGCCCCGCTTTGCACTCTGTAGGGAAAGTCAACATCACGCTGAGGGACATTAATGACAATAGGCCGGTTTTCTACCCGCTGCAGTATTTTGCCAACGTGAAAGAGAACGAGCCCGAGGGCTCTTATGTAACCACCGCCTCAGCAACAGACCCCGATTTGGGCCGAAACGGCACGCTCAAATATATAATCACAGCTGGAGATTCTTCCAAGTTTCGCATCAATAGCAACACAGGGAAAATTACCACGCTCGTGCCCCTGGATAGAGAGGAGAAGACCGCCTACCAGCTGCAGGTCACAGCTGCAGATGGTGGAGGCCTGCGCTCACAGACCCAGGCCATAGTGACTGTGACCGTCATCGACACACAGGATAACCCCCCGGTCTTCAGCCAGGAAGTCTACAGCTTTGTCATGTTTGAAAACGTGGGCATCGGGACGGTTATAGGCACCGTGTCAGCCACCACCGTAGATCTGAACACAAACATTTCATATCTCATCACCTCGGGTGACCACAGGGGGCTTTTTTCAGTGAACAGCGCAGGTCAGATCACAGCATCAAGCCAGATAGACAGAGAAGAGCAGGACTTCTATCAGCTGAAGGTTGTAGCGAGAGCTGGGGAGATCACGGGAGAGGCCCTGGTGAACATCAAGGTGAAGGACCTAAATGACAACGGCCCTCGTTTCTTTCACGCCGTGGAGCATGTGAGTGCAGTGGAAAACTGGAGCATGGGTCACGTCATATTCCAGGCCAAAGCGTCGGATCCCGATGAAGGCACAAACGGCGTGGTGGTCTACAGCCTCAAGCAGAACCCCAGGGGACTGTTCCACATTCACGAGAAGCACGGCCTCATCACGCTGACCGGGCCGCTGGAGGTCACCACGAGCTCCTACGAGGTCGAGGTCACGGCGTCAGACACGGGGGTCCCCCGGCACAGCTCCGACCTCGTGCTGATCGTCAGCGTTTATGACGTCAATGACAACTCGCCGGTATTCGACCAGCTTTCGTACGAGGTCGTCATCCTGGAGTCCGAGCCTGTCAACAGTCGCTTTTTTAAAGTGGAGGCCACCGACAAAGACTCCGGTCTCAACGGGGAGATTATGTATGACATCGCAGGGGGCAACACCAGGGATGTGTTTGGCATCTTTCCAGATGGGCAGCTGTACATCAAAGATGAGCTGGACCGAGAGGCGCAAGACAGATATAACTTAGTGGTCGTGGCCAAGGACCGGGCCGTGGAGCCGCTGAGTGCCACCGTCAACGTCAGCGTGATTCTAGACGACGTGAACGACAACCGCCCCCTTTTTAACAGCACCAATTATGTGTTTCATTTTGAGGAGGAGCAGAGGAGGGGGTCGCTGGCTGGCCACGTTTTTGCTGAGGATAAGGACTTTGGCCCAAACAGCGAGGTGAGATACACATTTGAGACTCCGCAGCCCAACTTTGAGCTGAATGCCATCACGGGGGAGTTGACCAGCACGCTACAGTTTGACCGCGAGACGCTCATGAGACAAAGAGGCGCCGCCGTGTTCAGCTTTGTGGTCGTCTCGTCAGACCAGGGTCTCCCCAAGCCCCTCAGAGACCAGGCCAAAGTGCAAGTTTACATTCAAGACATCAACGACAACCCGCCTAAATTCACAAAAGACATTTACCAGGCCTCCATCTCGGAGTCGGCTTCAAACATGACTCAACTGCTGCGGGTCTCTGCCTCTGATGTGGACGAGAACAAAAACGGATTGGTTCATTATCACATCTCAGAGGGGAACGAGGAAGGTCAGTTCACTATTGATAGCAGCTCCGGACAAGTAACTTTAGTGGGGAAGCTGGACTATGAATCTACATCCTCCTATTCATTAAAAATCCTAGCTGCTGATGCAGGAGCTGTGCCCCTGACCTCCTCCTGCATGCTGAGCATCAGCATCCTGGATGAGAATGACAACTCCCCCTCCTTCCCTAAATCCTCTGTGTCTGTGGACGTCCTGGAAAACATGAGGATAGGGGAGCTCGTTGCCTCGGTGACCGCCACCGACGCGGATTCTGGTCAGAACGCCGACATAACGTACAGCATCACGGCCACGAACAACCACGGCACCTTCAGCATCAGCGCCAACACCGGCAGCATCTTTCTGGATAAAAAGCTGGACTTTGAAACTCAGTCACTCTACAAACTCAACATCACGGCGAAGGACAATGGGAGACCGCCCCGCTCCTCATCCGTTCCTGTGGTCATTCATGTCAGGGATTTCAACGACAACCCCCCAATATTTACTCCCGGGGACATTTTCAAATCCATCCCCGAAAATCTTCCCCTCTCAGCTTCAGTCATGACCATTGCGGCTCACGACACGGATGCAGACATAAACGGGCAGCTGGAGTACTCCATCGTCCAACAGATTCCCCGGGGGGGCCACTTCGGCATTGATTCAGGCACCGGACTCATTTACACCAGCAAGGAAATTGACAGAGAATTTTCAAATTTGTTCGAGCTGACAGTCAAAGCTACCGACCAGGCCGTTCCAGTTGAATTCCGCCGCTTCGCCCTGAAAAATGTCACAATTTGGGTCACAGACTTGAATGATAATGTCCCCACTTTTATGTCTCAGAATGCCCTCGTAGCTGAGCCCAACATAGTCATCGGCTCCATCCTGACAACCGTGTTGGCCTTTGACCCCGACGAGGGTTCCAACGGAGAGGTGGAGTACGAGCTCCTGGAGGGGGACTCCGACACTTTCATCATGGACAGATACAGCGGAGACATCCGTCTGGCGTCCCAGCTGTTACAGTCCAGGCTCATGTACACGCTCACCGTGTCGGCCACCGACCACGGCGACAGCCGCAAGACCTCCAGGACCGAGCTCACCATCATCCTCCAAGGGCTGGACGGGCCCGTTTTCTCCCAGCCGAAGTATATCACCATCCTCAAGGAGGGCCAGCCGCCGGGCACCAACGTCATCTCCCTGGACGCCTCCAGCCCGCGGGGCTCAGCGACCAAAGTGGAGTATTTCATCGTGGCCGTCCGCAGCGGCGGAAAAGCCGCGGGGCGCCTTTTCACCATCGGCCGGCACACTGGAGTGATACAGACGGCTGCGGAGCTGGACCGAGAGCAAGGCAGCGACCTTTACCTGGTGGATGTGTACGCCATCGAGACGGACGCCAGCCAGCCCAGGACGCAGCGTGCTGAGGTGAGTGCACCTGCCGACTCGTCTGGAAAGCCACGTTGGGTTCAGCTGTGTCGGTCTGTTTGATCTGTTTGGCAGGGCGAGGGCATGAACTCACTCACTGGCATTTGTAAGAGACATTAGGATGGAATAAGTATAATGAGATCAAGGTTTTTAGCTGGAGGGGGAGGGAGTCTCTCCAAGGCACACATAAAACAGAGCTACCTATGGCCCGTGCATCCATTCAATTCCTTTGTTTTGCATGGCTCTGCATTGTATTGAATCATAGTTTCCTTGTACATGAGTTAGAAGCCCCCTCGCTGACAAGATAACTTTATTATTGTCGTTTCCAAAAACATTCTAGTCATAACAAATCATCTTAAATGTTCCTCTTCTAGTATTGGAAAAAATGAGTGTTGCACTTCTCCTGCACGGGCTCCTCTGCTGCTTCAGTGAAGTGAAACATTCTTATCAGCGGATATGAGCTGCACAAATCAAAAAATGACCACTTTTCAATTTCCCCGCTGTAGGCGTAAATCATTCAGAGCTGCAGTTTCAGGTTCAAGACCCTCGATAGTTTCCCCGGTGTCTCAAGTTGGAGAGTAATTCATAAGGTCTTCCTGTGCAGCTATGCATCATCAGTGCCAGTATTACTCTGAGCCCTCAAGCTCGGGGCTGTTTTGGCACTGGGGTGGTCCCGGGGTCCCTTTTTATACCACAGGGAACTGCTCCACAGGCAATAAGTGACCATTAAAATTGGGTGACCCCTTAAGACTCTGTGAAAAGACGCTGAGGGCAAAGTGAGTGAAACTTAAGCTGTCCTGCCGGGTTTGCATTGAGCGATGCACCTTTTTCAGGCTTTCCCTCCAGAGGGAGAGTTAAGTCTTCTGTAATGTATTGCAGGAACCCCAAGTCTGTCTGTCAAATGAAAAACAAATGTGACTCTATGTATATGTTCTGGATATTTTAACCAGGACTCGAGATGCCGTATTATTACAGGCCTGGTGGCGCGCACACACTGTACATATAATGGATTTGTTAGAGCAAAGAACAAAAAGGTGTGAGCTTCGTCTTCTCCTGAGAAATGTGTTTTGTGTTACCGCATTTTGAAAAATGCCCGATGTGAAATGATTTAAGTTTATATATTTGACAGTTGTTATTAATGCAAATGTTGAAACTGAAATCTAATACAGCAATCAGTTATTTGGAGAAAACACTCAGCATGTTATTGATATCAAGGATTATTTGGCAAAATGGTGTTAGTCGAGTCAACTTGAAGTAACGCTCGGTCCAAATGGGAATATCAACGCTCTCTCACTTTGTCTGCGGCGAGGACGGTGATGTGCTTTCCTGCAGACTCCGCCTGTCGAGCTAATGAGAGAACATAGCGCTTCGGCGCTCGCTTTCCCAAACATTAAACTCTAGATTGGTTTCATGCTAAGCTTGAACTTTCTCACCCCGTGGAGAGATGACTTTACCACACCACCTGGCTGAGCAGTCAGTCTTTCCAGTTTGAGAAGCGTGAGATCTAATAACTGGGAAGAATTCAAATGACCTACGCATTCGGAAATGTGGGCTGGTTTTTGGGTTGAAATGCAACAGTCTTAGTTTGCAGCCATAGTTTTGTTGGCTAAAACGCACAGGTCACATCCCTCTTTGTGTCTCCTCTGTCAGCAGGATCTCAAAGGACTGTGTGGTACAATAGCGTAAACCTTCAGACTTAGACTAATGTTTTTCCACTGCAGTGTTTATGCACCAGATACCCGGTAGCAACTGGGGGATTATTTCCACCCCTGGGGTTTTTGACCCTTTCACATTCTCCATTTCCCCTTCTCCCCATTGATTGCATTCATGAGAGAAAGTTGGCATTTTCTTTCTTTCCCCTCCCTTGCACCATGTGCGATGTTTTGGAAATACTCAAACAAAGGGAATCCTTCTGGACATGCACTATCGACGGCCGTGATCTTAAACAAATCAGGAGCGCGCTTTGGAAAGAGTTGTTTTGTTTTTTTTCCTCCGTAATTTCTTGGCATCTTTAGAACGTTTTTTATTGTCAGTGATTGTTGATTAGACCTGTCGTTGCATGACTGATGGGACTTTTGTCCCGCATCTGATTTGCAGTGGGCATTTCCATTAGGCTGCCGGGGTTCTTTTAATCCTTAACATGTTCATACTTTGTGGTTGTGTGTGCGTCTGTATTGTCATGCGACTGACTTTATCACCCAGAGATACTTTATTCCTCTCCGAAAAATGGTAAAATGAACAAGGAGATTCTCTTGGCGGCAGATTCCTTCATCGTCGGCGAATCCAGATTCCATTCCTAGAGTTCAGGAGGATGTTTTGTTTTATTTCACTCCCAAGTTTTGATTCATCACATCCTGCAATGTCCTCTGTTTGGGGTTGGAAACCAGTAACTAAAAGGAGCTGTTCCACTCGAGGGCTCAACATAATCAGTGATGTGACGGCCCGGTGTTTCCCATCAGCTGTTGAAGACAAAACACCTGCACTGGAAAGCAATTAGCCTTTTCAAAATGTCCGCATGTTTATTTCCTAGAAAGGGATCTTTATTTGTTTATGTCACTTTGATGTTAAGGCACCAAAGGGAAAGGTCAGAGCCAGAAAGGCACGTAGAAGACTTTTATTTCACCTCTTGTGACCCACACATGTTTTTAGCTCGTGTCCTTCATTTGAAAACAAGACAATTGAATCAAATGGCTGCAAATCTTTTAGAAAAAAAAAACCTTTGCTAAAAACCTCCGTTTGACTTGTGAAAAGTAGCGGAGGCTGAAATTCTGCACCACAGGAAAGTGAACGAGAAAAAGAGGTGTGATCTGTTTCTTGTCCTGCACTCATTCCCTCCCGCCCCAACACACCAAACTACAACTGTTTTCTTAAGCTCACTGGGAATCAAAATGAAGCGCTGTTTTTTTTTCTCGGAGAGGCCCACTATGGCCACATCAGTCCTCGCCCCCTCCCCTCAAAGGCATTGTTCTCCCCAGAAAGTAAACACGCTCAGAGTGTTCAACGGGCCTTCCTTTGTTTTGCCTACGCAGATAAAGTGTTGCGCGGCCCTGGACGCGGATCGAGGGGGGTGTAGGTGGGGGGGGGGGGGTCTCCTGTTTTTTTTTTTCGGTCTGTGCCAGCGTCTTGATTTAGGAGTGTGTACGGATGCCCCCGTCGGACAGCTTTCCTCCCCTCCCACCACCGGTGTGGGACGTACGGGAGACAGCCGTGAAAAAGGGGGTTTGGGAGGGCGGCTCTGGACGCGCCGGGCCGTGGTAATGGGAGCTGTGGGGGAATGAAGGAAAATGAGTCCTCGGCTCTCTGGACATCGCTGTCCACGGCAGTCTTTGGGAAGCACGGCCACTGAGGCGGACTGTGTTGCTCCGCATAACTTCGGCTCTGTTTGTATCCCCTCTCGCCTCATTCAAACTGTACATCTCTGTCATTGCGTCTCTTACCCCCCCCTGCTTTGCGTCTGCAGCAATCTGTTTGTGTAGATCTCTGTGTTGTGTACTAGTCTCATTCATAAATCTCTTTGTTAATTAACTTAAAGTTAAAATTAAGTTTTTCTTCACCTCTTTGGATGTCCTCGTGTTTGCAGGATGCTGAAAACCTCCAACATGAGGTGAAACGAGGCAGGGAGGGGAAGGTCACGGATAGCCGGACTGTACAGATGCTAACGTTTGTGTGTGTGTGAGGGCGTATTAATACAAATTTAAATATTGATGTCTACAGTTTCTAGGGAAAGGTTGTGCAGCGCTGCATTCACTCTCCTTTGTCGATTCAAACTGAGCAGCAAAGAAGCGGTTTGATGACATTGGATTTATACGCCAGCTCAGTATTAAAGTTTAATGATCCTCAGGAGGGACGTTTCACACCCACTGGAAGAGGAGCGATGCAGAACAACGGCCTCCTTGTGCATTGTAATCCACGGTTTAATTGGGGTGTGTGTGTGTGTGAGAAAGGCTGATAACAGTCCGGTCCGGCCGTGACCCAGCGTAATAATTCATGCAGTAATCCGTCCGGACGCGCCTTTTAGAGATGGCCGTTGAGGAGGTGAGCATCTGCTCGGCTTCCTGGTAGGTGGTCGCGGCCACGGGGGGGGGGGGGGGGAGCGTGCGCACCGTCCCACAGCGCTCGCCCGCTTTACGAGACAATCGCACTAAAAGTTGGATCAACATTCGCTGGTGCATCGGTGCGTAAAGTACTCGCACACACTGACCTCAAGTTCAAACCGCCTCTCAAGTGCAGGTTTACGGTTAAGGTTTGCTTTCTTCCATTTGTTCTACCTGTATATGTATATATATATATATATATATATATATATATATATATATATATATATATATATATATATATATATATAATTTAAGGTTGTTTTTCCCCACATCGTCCTGTTTACCTTTTTTTTTATTTTTTTTTATTGTTTTCCACATGAAGCGGCGATCCGCACAGCTCACAGCACACCACTCTTGGGGCTGAAAGGTCAATGGCAGGGTCGCATTGTTCAGCCTCTAACGTTGAGCCAAGTGTCGCACAAGAAAACAAAAGAGCAAATCTGCCGTAACAATGTAGGTAGGTTGTCAAAATCTATATATATATATATATATATATATATTTTTACATAACTCTACGCAGCAAACGCGTTGGTTTCACTCGGGACACGAACAGCGGCCCCCTGAGTGACAGTCCTGTGTTTGTATGTACCTTAAACTTAAACCAACGTAAAAGCAACAAAGTTACCTTTTGAGATACAGCGTCACGTTGTCTCGCCTCCTCGTATTGTCTTCTGTGGCAAAGTGCTTTGTCTTGGTGCGGTGACTCCACCCTGCTGCTCCTCTAAACAGGTTCAAACTGAAATTATTCACACACTATTTTTAAACCTGGTTTACCACTAAAGTCTGTTTTTAAAGGGAATGTGAATGTATATTGAAAGAAAAGTTTTTCAGCTCTGCGGTTGTCTGTCTGCGAACCTTTTTTTTTTTTCTTCCTCCTCATTTTTTTGCCCCCTTTCAGCCTCATGCAAAGTCATGGCAGGGCCTTTTTGGGTTGGAATAATAAATTAATGTGGCCAGAGCTGTGCATGCTCCGCAGAGTTTTGCATCATCGGGTTTATTTTGACATCCGAGAAACATTTCTCCTTGTGCGGTTGCTTCGATTGCCACGCGTCATTCTGGGAGGGGCCATCGCTCGCCTCCTCGGACCAAACGCGAAGGCCGGAGTTTAGTCCCGGACGGGAGTGCCCCCTGTCCGTCGGTACCGCCGATTTGAGGCGTGATCGGGAGTATTAGAGTGGGAATGATCGGGTGTAGTTATGATCCCGGGCCTTACACCACCCCCCCCCCATCCGCCAACCCCCGAGCAAGAGCTACAAATCAGCAGGGAAATATATCTTGAGTATGACTACGTCCCAGAGACTTCTTCATCACGTTTCTCTGACTGTGAAGGCACCATAAAATATGCCCAAGTCCGTCCAGCTTTGAGAAAAAAAAAGAAAAGAAATAATGTTCCACAACTTTCACTTGTAAAACGAGGGAGGTAGAAGGGAGGGAGGGAGAGTGGAGGGTTGATTTTGGCACACGCTCCCGGCGGTAATAATGGATCCCAGCCTCAGAATGATTTGTTCTTTCACGTGACTTACCGAGCTCTCCTAGCATCAACAAACTCAACACATCCACATGCAGGAATAAGCGCTGCACATTTCCATTGTTTTCGTAGCTCGGGCTTCACCGTCTCAGAAGGAGAGGAGGAGAGAGGGAGAGAGCGCTCCTGGTCTCCTGCACATCTCACTTCCTCGATGGCCGTCCATCAACGGGCAGCTCCGCAGGGACACTTGGTCCGATCCTCCCTCCTCCCGGGAAATCCAACGAGGAAGGGGGGGGGGGGGGCGGATATTCAATTCCATCTTGTGCAGACTTCTCTCACACTCTCAGAAGCGTGCACACACACAGACACACACCTGGAAGGGGTTTCTCCCACAGCAGGACAGACAATTTAGGAGCTGGGTGGGGAGCTGGAGGGGGGGGGGCGGGAGCAGGGCTTTAGTGTCAGAGGCAGGAGACAAGCAAAGATAGACTGGCACCAGCGAGCAAGAGCCCGTGTTATTGTTATCTCCCCTCTTATTTTATGAGTTTTCCATCCGGGGATCCAGCGTAGCTCCTGCTCTCCTTTTTTATTAAGAGGTTAGAATTGCGATTCAGCATTCAGTACAGAGTTTCTATTTTTATTATTTACATGTTGTCTAGTTGTGTTGTTGTTTGTTGTGATTGTTGCATTTAATGCGTTCAAAATGTTTCCCTCGCTTGGCTCTTCTGCGAAGTCCTAACTAAAAAGAAATAGAGTAAGCCAAGCCGCAGTTGGTTTGCAGATGTTTTCAATTTTGGAATTGAAATATTTCTGCTTTCAGAATGTCCCACCGTGACTTTTCCGGCACTCGATTGCTGTGCACGTTGTTGGATCTTTAGAATCATGCAGGAGCGTGGCTCATAATTCTGTTCTTGCTCTTTGTTTGAAAGCTTTTGGGCCTTTTCTCAGACCACGACAACCCAGTGACACAATGGACTTTTTCCCCTTGTTTTAACTTGCAACTTGTTCATAGCATGAAATTCTTATTTTACTACTTTTTTACCTTTGTTTTCAAATCTAAATCCCCAACAACCCTGCAGTGTGCAATTGAGTCTTGCATTGCAGTATTGTTCGAACCCGGTGAACTTCAATACAAATCATAGTGGAGATCCCAAAGTTTAAAATAATGCCAAACATGTTAAGCAAGATTTAAGGGGAAAACTCTGCAGAATGATGTGTTTATTTCAATATGTCACTCTGTGTAAACACTATCATCGTGTTGATTAAAAAGCTGGAACAATTCGTTAAGTGATGATGTCTCAAAGCTTCGTAAGGAGAGATATACTAGTACAGAACATGTTATTTTTTCTATTTTCCTAGAATCTGCAAAAATGATGCATCAACCTGCATGATAACACGCAGTGGTGAGTGAGATCGGGTGCCTCTTTTTCTTTAAGCTTCTATTGAACTGACAGGTGCTTCTCGTCGGGTCTTGCGTCCCCCCCCCCCCGTCTCCTGGCTTGCCTTCCCCCTCCTGAAATTGGGCGCACACATCGTCCGCTCTGCAGCGGTTGTTGTAGCTTGTGGTCACTGAGACAATAACTGCAGAGCGTGAGCCCCCCTTTTTGAGGGATTATTATCTCATTCAAAGGAGACTCTTGGATCCCGGCGGAGGCGCATTTCCAAACTAGAAATCGTATTTATTTGTTTTATTTCAGTGGAATATGAGAGAACGCGCTGGACGCGAGCGTCGCCCGGGCGGCCTGCGCGGCTCTGCACAAGATGCCGGGTTTAAAAACACATTTCCGACGACTGATCTGAACGGAGCGAAAAAGAGCTCCAAATAGCTCGCCGTTTTGGTGAACCCGCCTCCACTTGGGCTTGTTTAATTGAAACCTGCTGGTGAGGCTTCTGGGCAGCTATGTGCGGGATCCAGTCATCGTGACTCAGCCTCTCTTTCACATTCGGGGGGGGGTCCCTGTTGTCGGACACAATTTCATTAAAGCTGCTGATATCTCAGTGTGACTGTGGCTCTGGTCTCGACTACCTTTGTTCAAATGTGCTATTTTTACTCTTAACTCTTTTTCGCCCACTCTGTGATTTCCCTGCACAAATGCATGAGGTGGCCAAATTTCACCAGGCTCTATTGTGTGTGTGTGTGTGTGTGCGTGTGGATGTCATTTTAAAAGTGCGACTCTCCCTTCTCTCAGAACCCCGGGCTCTGTGTGCGTCCGCGTGCCGGCCTGCTTACGTAACGGCACATGCCTTCGCCGTTAAACAACGCCGCATACCTTTTTTGCACAGGTCCAAATCCTGGCACCCTCTGCTCATTTTTCTCGAGTTATCCGTCTACGGTTCTGACGCGTTGCTCCCAGAGATGAACGGGGGGGGGGGCGGGGGGGACTTTTAAAATAGGAGCCTACCGGAAAAATGAATCATCCGAAACTTTGTCTGAACTTGGCTGGCCGGCTGTTGACGGACAGGTCGTAATGAAGTCTGCCTCCCAGGACATTGTGTTCTTATGGTATTACATGGAGGGTGATCAGATATTACCCACCGGTGTGGGGGGGTGGGGGGGCTGCCATCAGAAGTGCAGTGGTCTGTTGGTGTAAGAGTGAGGGAGACTGGTGTAAAGACCCAGTTGACCTTTAGAAATGAAAAGAAATAATGATACATTTTGTCATACGGGGGCTATTTTTTCCAACTGAAATGTTTTGGTCTGTGTTGCCCAGTTGGTTACAGGACGAATAGGACGTTTGGATTTAGCATTGAGCTTGTCCCTTTTAGAGGGAAACTGACTCATCGTGGGGAGTAAACTGCTCACATCGTGTTGGAATGCATCGGTATTATGTCTTCAGTGGCTTTATCAAGCTTGCAAAAAATAACCCTAGTGATGTCATCGGGGTCATCGCGGCTTACGAGACACGTTGTGTGTGTGTGTGTGTCTGTGTGAGGGAAAACGCACCCATGTGTATCCTGAGCGTGTTTACACCTTCACCCCCCCCCCCTCTCCCCTTCCAAAAACCGCTGCAGTCATCCAGCCGCTTAATCCCGCTAATCCCTCTGGCGGATGTCACAGGGGATCTCGCTCGCATTGGCTCCGTGCCAACCGATGCCGTTACTCGATAATGAGCGAGCGCTCTCAGGACCTTCCCAGTGAATCTGTGTGACCTTTGACCTGACTTGGCAGGACTTGAGCGGATGCACTGCCTCTCGTCTTGGCAGCTAAACAACCCGCTGTGTGTGTGTGTGTGTGTGTCGGTGTGAATCGTCCCTCTTAGGAAGCGCGCCGGAGTTTCATCAGGCCGACGAGTGTGTGTGTGTGTGTGTGTGTCTACGCATGTGCGGGCGAACGCGGTAGACTGGCAGCCCGGGTGTGAACTCCGCATGCCTCCTTTATGCCTCTTGACGTCTGACAAGGCCGAGGAGCGGCCGGTAACGATGTGGTCACTGCTTCCCATCATGCCTCGCTGCAGGCCCGGAGGCCGTGAAACGGTGCGGCGTGGTCTCTATGGAGACCGACGCACCCTCGGGGCCTCATTCACAAAAACCCGCCCCCAGCCTGATGTAGGATATTTGGGCATATTATCCCGTCACAGATGGGAAATATCTGTTTACATCTTTTTACGTCTTGGAACGGGAGTGTTTTTTTTTTTTTTTTTTTTAGCAAAGAATTCTCCACATTTAGCTTTGATGTAGAAGATCAAGTGTGCGCTTTGTGGGAACCAATCAGTAACGGGCCATGGTCATCAGATTTCAAATCGTCTTTGAAACTCGAGATATATTCGCTTTTTTTTTCTTCCTCGCGAGCCCCCCCCCGCCCCCGCCGTAGAGTTTGGCCCCTCGCTCGGACGGCGAGGAAGCCCTCGTTGCCCCCGGGGGCCGGGAGTGGTGCCAGCTGTGGTCATATGGAACCAGTTTGATCCGCGGACTGTCAGAGCGCCCCATCTGTCCCCCCCCCCGGTGCTTGGCTCCACGGGGAGGCTGCGTGGACGTGGTGCTGTTTGCTATTAACTTAAATTGTACTGTATATCTACCTCTTTGTGTGTGTGTGTGTGGGGGGGGGGGGTGGATGACTCTGAGGGGCAAATGTTGAAGCATGAAGTGGATTTGACACTGATGCCAAGTATATATTTTTGATTTAAATTGACTGTAGATGCCTGGTGGTGGTGTACACATATACTCATGGTCATGAATAACGTAATTACTGTGCTGTCAACCAATGGCTACATAGAATGGAAGGAAATACCATCCCCCCCCCACCCTGAAATAATACATGAGCAGGATCTGTGCTTAAGAGAAGAAAAGAATACCAGCATCCCTTCCACGCCGTTTGAAAACATCTCGTCTTCAAAAAGAAATCCCCTCATTAACAGTGCTCGGGTCACAAAATCAAATTCATATCATTATGACACCAATGAACCCTTCTGCATTGATGGGGTTGTTTACATTGTTGTTTTTCCGCTGCTCTGCACACATCAGTTCGTTAATTAGTTCGTGCGCTGATATCAACTCCCGGGATGATTCATTTGTGGCGTGTATATATGATTAGGACCAGCCTGGAAGATCACAGGCTCTCTTTTCATCTGTAGCGCCGATGCTAATTCATCCACCAACCCCCCCCCCCACACTTTTATTTGTTCCCCCTCGGTGCAGTCGGTGTCGAATGGAAATGAGTCCTCTTCTTTGTGGACGCGATGTACGGATCAATGGACGGAGGGGACAGAGACGGAGTCTCTCTCTCTCTCCAGGTCCCCATTGAGCGGAGATTACATCGCCGGCCGGTGGCTGTAAAACGCAGCTCTCCGCTGGCAGACACCACGCAGGACTCACAGGAGTCTTTTCAAACCTCCCCATTGTTAGCGAGGGATTATTCTTTGGGTTGTTATCCCATTAAGCTGTAATGGTTGCAATTTTCTGCTTAGGAATTTGTCTTTTTCTGCGGGGAAATGCGTGCCAGGATGTTTTTGAATCAAGCAATTATCATCTGTAATTTGTAAAAAAAGTGTTGGGTTACATTTCTACCACTCGGGACTTTTTGTACGCTTGTCAATTGTTGTCTGGATTTGGGCAAAAGTTTGCAAAAATGAATTACCCGCCAAGAGGGAATTGTTATTATAACTCTGATCTGATACCAGAATTCGTCAGCACGGCGCTCTAGTCAAATTCTTTGAATATTTGGGGTTATTAATTTTTTTCCTGACGTGAGCAATGGCCCCTTCTTTATTATGGAATGGGACACAAACAAGGCTCTTAACAGGTCATTAGGCTTTTTTTATATTTGGTTTTTCTGTAAATTTGCCCAAACACTAAAACCTTGTGTCTTTCACGTCTGATTAGTGACACTTTAATAAAGTCGTTTAAAGTTCAGCGGACTGAATTTTCCACCTTTTCTAGTGTTTCTATGGTCACGGGGGAAACGACCCGCATTCAGGCCTGTACGCCATCTTTTAAATGCAAATCCTTTAAAAGTAACTGTGTAATTCTGTCTATGGGGACTCTCCCGACTTGGCCGCGAGATAAAGTGTTTTTTTAAATAAGGCAACCACGGCTGTTTTCCTTTCTGTCTTCTTGATCTGACAGCAATTGACTAAGCCAGTCCTTAAAGCGTGACAAAAGCTTGGCAAAATCTTTACATTTCTTTTCCTCCTCCCCCCCGTCCCCATTCCCCCCTCCTTTGGGTAATTTTTTTTTTTTTTTTGGATGGGCCAAGGTGGACAAAGCCTGTCTTCTCTTCCACTTGATTGGGTCAGAAGGCTGAAGTTAAATGTTTGGTTCAAAATTGTCTTAGCATTCCCGGCATCATGTTTTCCCCTCTTTTTTTTTTTTCTTAATGGAGCTCGGAAAACTATGTCGAATCGGCCACAATCGAATCTTTTACGGTGAGCTCACAGCGAAGGAATTAATGCATTTTATATGAGGACGCCGAGTCCGGAGCAAAGTACCCTCAGCAACATGTGAGAAAGCTCCTTCTCTCTCTCTCTCTACTTGCTCTCTCCCTCTGTTTCACTTATTGAAATTATAGCTGTCACCCACTTCACAAGGAGGAGAGCCAGGGGAAGCAGGTCATTGACTTGATTTTCATGGGAAGGCTGATTCGGCCATTCAGGGTCTGATAGGTCCAGTATTGACAGCCCCTTTGCGGGAGGGGAGGGGAGGGGAGCACGCCGCCTTCATTGTACCCACGGTTTGCTGAGGAAAAACAAGAGAGCGCCCGGGAGACAAAGACCTCAATGGGAACAGTAGCCCCTGTGTCCCCCCTTGCCTCTGACTGCTGCTGCTGGGAGGCTTGTGTCTTCCATTCGGGCCTCAAGTGCTACTCCCACCCTCTCCCCGACGACCCGCCACCCCTCGTCTCCCGCTCTTTTTTCATCCTGTCAAGTGGCTGCAGAGGTGTCGGCCGCTTCATTCTCTGACCCCCGACGCCCTCTGAGTGCACGGGCTGTTTGTCATCTTCATTTGCAGGAGAGTGTGGGGGGGGTGCACGGGAAGCCACAGTTCTCAGTTATGTACTAGTACTAGTGTTTGGATACAAACTTTGATCCTTCAGGGTTTGTGGCACTTCACTTTCACTACCATCGGCAGTCCAGATTTGTTTGTTTTGCACCGCCTACAATGGCTGTGATTGGTCAAAAATGATCAGGACCTTTCTTTATTGCCGAGCTACGTGTGTCCAAGCGAACTCTGAAGAACTACCTACCGATACGGCGTGTAGTCGATGGGCGATCCTCACAGAGAAATATTCTCGTTGACGCTCTGCAGTCCAATCGAGTTCCCTTTCCTTTTGTCCGCTGTTCAGTCCATTTAAATACCACGATGCGATCCGAAACCTTTTTTGTTCGGTCGCGACCATGTGCAATTCTTAATTTGAAACACAAATAATGGCTCAAATTATTAGCATATTGCCGGCTGACATTTCAAAAAAACATCAACGTTGTTGTACGTCAAATCCTGCTTCTAAGTTGTCGCTCTTGTTTTAACATGTTGTGGCCTTGGTTGAAGGTTATCTGGTCACTCTTATCAAGGCCTCTCTTTGAAGTAAGCGCTGTCTCTGTTTCCCTCCTGATAAATACTGTACGTGGGCTTAGCCCGGGCAGACGTCCAGGATATGTGAAGGATGGAATCATTTCTGGTATCGGATTTTCCGGCGTGTTCCAAAAAAAGCAGCTAATGCGGGGCCAAGGGTTGCCAAAAATAGTTTGAAACTGGATTTGATGCCGAAGAATGCTCCACCGTGCACTCCGTCCAGGCCCCGACCTCAGATTGTCATTGTTTTCGCGGCTTCTGCATCCCACGAGATGGAGGATTCGAAGTTGTCATCGGCCCGCCGTAATCATGGAGTCTGACGTTCATCCTCAGGCTTATTTATATTATCCCGCAGATTAAAAGAACCAGCTAAACCAAAGGATTTAGAGATGATGTGGGAGGAATAGCAATACCGCTAATTTATGCTGTTAGTGTTTTTAACAGAGGGGGATGGGGGTGGGGGAGGGGAGGGGGGGGGGGGTGAGGTGGGTTTATGTTTAGGAAAAAGAAATACAACTGCTGCTCTCTAACCCCTCCTGACTTGGCTTCCAACCCTTCTGAGGACTTTTTGACCTCTCACCTTCTCGCTTTCGGGGCCAGCCCCCCCCCCCCCCCCTCTCACCATCCTTTGACAGCCAGTCAATGCTGCCTTTTGGGACCATCTTTCCGGTGCTTGGTGAAAGAGCCACAACGGCAACAACATCCAACACTCTGAAACCGTGTGGCGCTGACAGTAGGAGATCCGAGTCCATGATTTTTAGTTTGAGGGCATCAAAGCCGACTGGTAGCCATTAGGCCGGTTGAAACTCCCGCCTGTGTCCTTCAAAGAACTTTGTGGAGCACACACACACACACACACAGTAACATCTTGGTTCCCTTCAGATTTTTATCTTTTTTCCTTCCTTTCTCTTGGTGACCACAGTGGATTGGCACGGCAGACTTTGTCAAGGCACTCTATCCTCTTTACACCCCCTCCTCCCCCCGCTCGATCTAATACTGGCTCCTTTTGAAGTGTGGATTTTCTGGAGAAGTGCTTTGACGCCACCCCACACCCAAATCTGTTCCATTGATGTATCGGGGCCCCTGCTTTCATACGAGGGGATATGGTCCCTCTATTATTTTTTTGGGGGGGGGGGTGTTGAGCTCTTATCTGAATTTACTGTATCAGGGAGTGCTTCTCCCCTGGTATGTGGGGATTGAAAGGAACGGTCATGTGCCGAACTGATTAAGAAGTCGGCGGTGACCCGAGGTTAAACCCTTGGAGAGGGAGGGGCCCGGGGTAAGAATACAAAAGCAGCCGGAGCGAGCGCAGCCGACTGATGGAGGTGGTAAAGTGGGTCAGACAAAGAAATGGTGGGGGGGAAAAAAAAAAAAAAAAAACAGTTTGTCCCACTTGAGACGAAGTGAAACTTTGCAGACACTGTGGGGGTCAAGGATTCATCTCGCCCACCTCTGCCGAGGCCTCCACCCTAAAAGTAGTCCAAATTAAAACAAACCTTTCAATTGTCATCTTGACTTGTTTTGGCAAAGAGACTTTTTTTTTCTTTCTCCCTTATCATGTTCCATTACCTTGAGATTACCTCACTCCCCGTCGCTCCTTCTCGTGATCCGAGGCACCAGCAGACTGTTTTCGTAGCTGGCTTGTCTCTCTCTCCGTAGGACCGGTGCAAGCTGAAGGGTGACAGCTTTGCCTGCCAGGCGAGCTGTGTGGTGCAGCGTCTGTATTGACTCTAAGCTTGAGTGTTTTTTTTTTTTCATATTCCCCCCCCTCCCTGAGTTTGGTGAGAATCCGACCGATTGAGCTGAGGTTTGTGCTCGCGCTGCTGCCGTGCCTTAAGAGCTGCACCGCCTGGGGGCCGCCGAGGTTACGTCTTAAACAAGCCGAGATGTCGACAAGCCTTCGGGGGGGGGGTTGCGGCTTTTGTCGCCTCCTAAAGGGGACACCGGGGCCGTCCGTTCCATCGTTAGTTATCAGATGGAACAATACCAGGGCAGAATAAGAGGAAATGTAGTCATGAAATGTGACACATCAGCTCCGGCAAAATGTTTCTTCTTCCTTTTCCTGTCCCAAACTCACGGCTTCTATCAACAGGAACGTCCCAGAAAGTGTTTTTGCAGGATTTCCGCTTTTCACCGTTAATTGAGCACCGCCGTCCTTCCCACCAGTTACATTAAAAAGCACTGAACTGTTTGGATGGTTAACTTAACCCAGCTGAGCAAAGCCCAATCCAGCAAACAGATGTTACGGTATATTGCGTTTAATTTGGAAAGAGTGCGTAAAGGACTCTTTTCTTTAAAGCCATAGTCGCCGTGAGGGGGAGGCGGATCGGAAAACTTCCCCGCTGCCAAATTAGCGGCCAATGTGGCAGCTTCGCCGCCGCGGCGGCGTGACGGCGGCCCTGTCAAACTGTTGACGATTTTCGCCACAGAAGTGAAGATGTCTCAATGCGGGCCTTTTGTTCCCGAAGCTCTGTCGCTCAGCGCTCATTGAAAACCGTGCAAAATCAAGCAAAGTGGAATTAATGAGCGAGCCCTGCCTCGCTGTCTTTGTTTGTTAAAGTGAGGGTTTTGGCATGCGGATCGCAGGGATCTCCTGGGTCCAACAGGTAATTCCCAGGCATTTCCCCCTGTTTGGTTGAGGGGGGGAAAAAAAGTAGCGTCTACCCATTTTACCCATTAATGTATGTTAAAGTCATCAGCCAGTTGGAAAAAAAAAAAAAAACACTGAATAGAATAGAGCATGATGTTGTGCAAGAGCGCACTAAACGTTGACATGACTTCATCCAGCGGAGATGTGTCCCGTCCTGGGAGAGACACAGAGACCAGAGGCTTGTCATCTAAATGGTACACTTACATTTCTCTGTTTTTTTTACATCAGTCACGATATATATTTAACCCCCGGTAATGGGAATGAAGTTTACTCCGGGAGGAGACGTGTATGTATTAATTGCAAGTGTTTCCATTTGGTTCTGTGTACATCTGAAGAATAAACATCACTTTTGATTTTGCTCAGATCCATTCCAGCTAAAAAGATGAGCTCTCTTCAAATGAATTAGTGGCATCATTTTTCTGTCCTCTCCAAAGACGTATCGGAGTATTTGTTTGTATGAAGCTTTTGCGGTTTGGCTCGTTAGAAAATTCTGGATGCCCGCAGCTATTTTGTTTCCAACTTAATATTCCGATCCCATTTTGAGAAAAGACAGGTTGTATCTGTAAGAGAATAGTATACAGTATATGTTTTATAGGGATTTTGTGACATTTTACGTTTACTAGTCCCCCTTTCTTTGCAAACGCGCTTTAAACAAGCCAATTAAGAATTGTTTGCCTTTGTTTTCTCATTTAATTAAGTCAATTATTTAGTTTAAATACATTTGAGATTATATTCAATTAACCATACAGCGTCTTTGCTTGAAAAATGAGATCAGCAATTAATTCATTTTCAAAATAGCTCACTGATTTGTTTGATTCATCAATAAATCAACATTTTGGTCTCAAAAGCACGCTGCAAAACACCCAAACACCCAAAACACCATTCACTCAAAACCTTTTGTGGAGTTAATGCGAAGCTTAGACTCAGGTAGAAAAAGTACTTTAAATTTAAAGCAACCATTGTATCTCCTATATGGATTCTCGTCTTTAAGCGCGTGTGTGTGTGTGTGTGTGTGCGTGTGGTTGGTGCGCTGCTTTGTGGGTCTTAGTGGGGATCCTCTCGGGCCCCAGTGGGGCGACGATAAAAGCCTTGTGTGATACTGAATCGCCCCGTTAGAGGATTTCCACGGGCCCTGAAAGGCAACTGTGATCATTTAGGGACAATCCTTCGCTGGTGGTCCTCCCATCGGCGTCCCATATTCGCCGCATTAGGAAATTAAAGGACGATGCCGCGTCCTCTCCCCATCGCGCTTCAACCCCCCGGTCGTTAGGGTCTCGCCATAATCGATAACGCACTCGAGATAACACCTGACGATATAACACCATGCTCAGTGTTTATTTTCAGTCTCAGTCCCCCGATGGTTGTGCAGGATAATAAATGAGCAGGTCGTAACAGCTGAGGCCGACTGAAATCTGGAGGTCGGGGTTACAGATACGGGAATGTAACCCCCCCCCCCGGTTTCAACACCTTTGGACACGCTGAGTGATGTGGGGCCCTGGTAGGCTCTCCTGGAGGATTCTGGGTAACATTCTTTGAGATAGGCATTAACGCTGTTTAGTTTTGAATAATTCCCCGAGAGGATAACTCGGCTGTGGTCCCATAGTCGCACGCCTCCCTCCATCAGTTTTTTGTTCCAGTTGTCGGTACAACGAACGGCTGAAAAGGAGTGTCTGAACGACGTAGCCGCCCCCCCTCAATGATTCGCACCTATTTTTCATTTTAAAGACTGAGAAAGTTGACATAAATATCTTTTGACATAAATTTAAAGGGTTCGATCTTGTTATTCATTCATTACAAGTCCTGAAATAATGTCAGTTTAGAAGAATAGACTAGAATATAAATTTACAATTTAAGTTCATTAACTTTCTGTGATAATTTTGTGTCCCCCTCGAAGGGTCCAAACTCGTATCAACAATCTTAAAGCAATTAAAGCCCATAATGCATTTATTTTCTACACTGATTGAAGCATATGAGACATAATCAACTCCATCTGTTAATAATTATTGAAATACACTGACTTCCACTGACTGTACATTTTGGGGCTTTGGTTTTGTTTCTGCCCCCTGAAAGAAAGAAAGAGACTCACATCTCACAAACCGAACATTAACTCGTGGTTATAGATGAGCATACTGATTCCTTCTGACGAGAGCCCCCACCCCTCACCCCCCCACCCCTCACCCCTAATAGGAAACGGGGGAGATTCATCCAATCGGGCGTCCACCCCCGGAGGCCCCTGATTGGGGATGTGTATGGTGGGGAGAAACCAGGGATGACAAATAATGGCTGAACTCTTGAATGGCAAGGTTCTGCTTCCCGTGGCTCTTGTTTGCAGCGTGGACCCCGGAGGCCGCAGCCCCTCCGCCCGGGGGGTTGTCAGTTACTGATGGCGCTGTTGTTGGTTCCAGTGTGAAGGGGGCCGAAGAAGCCCCACCACAATCCCGCTTGTTAAATAGCATGAATTAATGAAGTGGCGGAGCTGGGAACTTCCTACCCCGAAGCGACTTGCAAGGAGGGAAGAAAAAAAAAGAGAAAGGGGGGGTCACTTCCTTTGCATTTCTATGGGCCCCCAGCTTCTTTTCATCCTGTCGGCTCCCCCCCCCTTTGAAAACCCCACTTTCTCCCCTCCCACCCTCAAAAAAAAGTTTTTGAAGTCGTTTAATCGTTGGGATTTATGCCGAGTTGGGAACAGCAACTGATAAGAGGCCTCAATAAGCAAAAAATGGCTTTTTAGTGATTAGTGAAGAGTGGCCATGGCTAACGGCACGAAAAGATAAAAGGAAGTTGAAGAGGTTGAAATTGCTGTTTTAGTTGTTTTGGCCCCCTCACTGAAACACGCAAAATATTCCTTTTCTCAGTTTATGTTTATTTTCTGCACAACTTTTACTGAAACTCTATCTCTTGTCTCAATGCTTTTGAGTCAACGTGGACTCTCATCATTTACTCCTCATGAGGCTCCACGCGGCGTAGAAAACTGCCTCGGAACGGATTCCCACGGTGCGCCAGTCTCCATTTTTATTGCCACCTTGCGTTATTTATGAAACCCCCCCCCACTCAGATTTAGCTGCCTGTCTTACTTTACGGATGATGTCAGTCTTCCGCAGACCTGACGTGCAGATAGCCAAAGACCCAGCAACACTTTAATAGAGTCGTAAAAAAAAGCGCTCCGGAGACGCTGATGGATGGCGGCGGCGGCGGTACAGTACCTCTAGTGTTGCACACGAGAGGGGTCAATTCAACGTCCCCTTCAGGACGGAACACAGGACAGTATTCATCAACCTTTAAGTGAAACAAGTAGAAAACAGATGCCACCTGAGACAAATTCCTGTCCCTTCTCTGTGTTTAACGGGACTGCTGCTCATACACCGGTTGATTTAATAGTGCGTTTAGAGCGGCTTTCTAAGAGGAGATGCACACGGGGCCCCCGCCACGCTGACACCACTCGCGTCGTCTGTCGTTTTTTTCCGGGGGCCGGGCGAGTCGATTTTTATGGAGACAGATTGGCCTGTAGACCGCGGCTTCACCTGGACCTGGCTCATCTCAACGTCCTCCGCAGTGAATCACCCGGGGGCCGCCCCGCAGATAACGCAGATCCCTTTGAGGTGAGGGCTGGTCGCCCGCCAGTTCCCTAATGGGAGCGTGTTTATACTTAGGCTTTTTTTTTATCTGCCTTGCGAAGGGCCCTCCGCCGTACAAAGGCTGGAATCCCTCTCGTAAAAGCTCGATACCGCAGCAGCGCAAATTCGCGTGAATATTTAAATGAAAGGAACAATCGGTCAAGGTGGGTGGAAAAGGAGGCCAGGGATGGGGCTTCGATGGTATCAGTCCTTTGTGGACCAGACGGGCATGCGGCGTCCACTTTGGCCGCGGAAGGGGTGGGGTGTGGGGGGGGGGGGGGCTCCAGGGCCCCGGCTGGCTCGCTCGTTTTTAGGGGAAAAACACTTTAAAGTCTCTGATCCCGAGCTTTGATAGCGAGCTTTTCCACAATGCCTTTCTTTTCCAAAAGAGTAACTGATGCAGACACTTCGACGTCTGACTGCACCCATTTCAGGGCTCGTTTAATCCTGCTCGTATTGGCATTTTGTTTTTTTGGTAACGTGCAATTGTGCCTCATTCGTTGAACGTTGATCTTTAGCGGAGCGGCCCAGAAAAGCGACTGTATCTCCGAACAGTCGGCGCGGCATGGCGGCGGCGGGGGCGGCTCCCCTCGAGGCACCGCGGACGATTTGCTCAATATCCCGACCAGCTCGTTAGCCATGATACCACGGCAGCCCCCCCCCCCCCTCCCACAGAAGGAAATAACGAGCAGGTCATGGACTCTTCCCTTGGACAAAACACTGGGAAGTGACCAAGCTTCAAGCTGGGCGCAGAGCAACTTCCTCCCAGTTTCCCTCCCAGTATCCCTGTAAAGGACCCCCCGCGGTCACCGTCTGACTCTCATCCCCCCCAACCCCCCCCCCGCGGAAACAAAGGCCCGAGCTGCCGCAGGTAGCGATGCTAAACTGGGCGCTTATTTAAGGGGAGCAGTGAGAGCCCCTTTTGAAAAAGTTTATGAAATTAACCAATTAGGACCTGCAGGGTAGTGAGATGGAGACGAGAAAGAAAGGAAAGAGCCTCTCTCTCTCTCTCTTTCACACACACACACACACACACACACACACAGTGCACGCTGTCCCGAAGCCCAGCATGGATTAATCACTCTGTCTGGGCGAATGAATGGCCGTTCACATCGGCCAGGCCTGTTATTTACAATTAAGTAGTGAGACAATAAAACTCTCGCCGTGGAGTCTGCTCAGTGCTCCGCGTCCTGCTCTCACCGCACTGCGCTGGCTTTTTACTCCTCTTCCTTTCAGTTTTTTTTCCCTCCGGGTTTGTTGTTTCGCTCTCCTTAATCTGTTCCGTCTTTAGGTTATCTCGCTCTACTCTGTCCTTCTCAACCTCTCTTTCTACTTCTATTTTTGTTCTCCTTCTGCTTTCCTCTCTTTTCCCCACAGCGTTCTCCACGTCACTCCCGTACGCAAGTCAACTTTTCCCTTGGCAGTGTCCCCTCTTTTTTCCCTCGTTCTCATTTATTAAAGGTTTTTTTTCTTCTTCTCTGCCCCTCTTATGTTGCTGAGAAGGAGCAGGAGCAGATAATGAGGCGAGGAAAAAGGCCCCGGCCCATTAGCTTCCGATGGAGTAGAGCGGCAGACTCGTATGACTCTTTTTAAATGCTGTTGGGTCAAATCACTCACTGGTGAAATGTACCGACTCACCGGAGCAGTGTCGGATTCGGGGCGCGGACGAAATTTTGCCTTTTCCGCGTCTACAAACTGGACTCTGCAGGTGGTGAGGAACACATTCGGCGACGCGAGCGAATCAGTCAATTCCGAACCCCGGTTATCGCCGCCTCCGAGTGGACCTTGATCGCCAAGAAACAACGACTTTGAGTGCAGACACACAAGCTCTCACTCGCGCACTACGCCAAGCCAACACGCAGCCGCGCACACACTGAACAGGACTTGTGTCAGGGCAGCCCCCCCCCCCCCCCCCCCCCCAAGCCCACCGCCCGAGAGTCAGCATTTACTACAAAACAAATAACAGGAAGCCGTGGTGGCTGCGCTGCGAGAATTCCAAACAATCGCCACCCTTGTGTTGCGTTCCTCCCCCTTTCTTCTGCTGACTTGACTTCACGACCTCCTCCGGCCCCGCGTGGCCTCGGCCCGGTCCGGCCTGGAGGGGGTTTGGCGGCGCCACGGGGGACATTGTTTCCCCTCGCATTGTGACTCGGGGATCGGATTTTTCTGTTGCTCTTCTTTAGATATTTAGAAGCAAAGAAGGAAACGTGCTGGTTACGCATCTGTGTGTCTCTTTTTTTTTGTCCTTTCTGCTCCAAAAAGCCCTTTATTAGGAAAGTCCCGGGGCCACCTGGGATCTTCCCCACTCAAGTCTTTCTCCAGTTCTTCAGTCATTTTAGAGTCTGCTAAAAGCTTCTCTTCCTCAGAGGCATAAATGGAGAAAAACACCGGTCACTCCTCCTCTGACTAAATGGCTCTCGACGTGAGAGTAAACGGACGAGTCGGTCGGTTATTCCGTCCACTATAAACAGTCCTCTGATTGATAATCCATCTGTTGTCTCCAAACCTGCCGCGGATTTTAAATAACATTTTCTTAAAAACCAGGTGTGGAATTGCAGAGTTAAACTTTTTATCGTCACACATGCAGAAAGTCTCACATGAGCATATAGCGTCGTTAGTTTGGTTGTAAATCCCACATGAGGGCTGTAAAGTTGATTTACAGACACAACGGCCACAGTCAATTACAGTTTGGTCTAAATCTGGCTCAGCGATGTTTATCTTCTAAATCTGGATGTTGGAGAACGTTTAATTAGTGTCAATAGCAGTTTAATTATCCCATTCGTTTTCATGTCATAGGTTACAGGCAGCGTAAATTCACTTGTGTTAGTTACACTTGTGGAATGCATGGAAAATCTTAAATTTGACATTGTATAGATCTTTATCGTGCCGGGAGAGTTTAATACTTTGTATATTTCATTTGAACAAAAAGCAGGCCTAGTTTCTTTTCACCACTACACAGCAGCGAGTCCTGATGAACGAACTTTGGACAACGTCATGAAGATGGAAATAAACTGCCCGCTCGAGCAAAGGCGGGTTTAAAAAGAAACTGATTACAAGCCTTCGATTTTAGCCCAAACTTGACCAAAAGATCAACATTTTTCACCGTATAGCATTTCAGGAATAGATGAGAAGAAAAAAAAAAAAGAGGATAGTGTTGGACAGAAAACAGCATCACTCATTGCCAGTAACAACATCGAAAGAGGAGAGCACTCCTTTCTGGATGGATCACATTTACAATCTCTGTTGAACTCCAACCAAGAATAAGAAGAAGAAAAAAAAGATGTCCGTCAGTCTCTCTGAAGCGATGACGTCTGCGCTCTCTTTGTTTCTCCTCTAGGCAGACGTTTAGGGTATCTGGCGTGGAGGTTTATTTCACCGGTTCATATGCTTCTCGCTGCCCTCGGTTTGACTCCTGGGGGGTGAATGGGGGATCTGTAAAACGCCGTTTGTTTTCATACGCGTGTTTGAGTGGAGTTGAGATAATGCAGAAAGCGTCAGATTAGCCTCGGACCGCGTTGACTGATTCACTTTGGGGTTATCTTAATTCTCTAAGAGAGGAGGCGGACACTCCTCAGACTCCCTCGCTCCTTCCCTCGCCGCCGCCGCCGCCGACCTCGACGCTACCTGAAGTCCAATCGTGAATCCAAGGTCCGATCGTGGGAATCCAGGTGCCGGCATTTGGGTTTGATGGCCTCGTGTGCGTCACGACGACCCTGAAATAGCTCCTGATGGAGGCCTCAGGCCGATGACTTCATATGTCTTTAATATTTTCCGAGAGCCGCTCTCCTCTCGTTTTTTTTTTTGGCCCCAAAATTCACTTTGTGTCCTCAGGAGCGCTCTCTCCGGCTCCCAGTGGCAGCGTTCATCGGTGGGCCCTGTTCGTTCAGCGCTCTCTAGACACCCAGGGGTGTCTAAGGGTCTCCCCCAGCTGCCGATGCACTAATTGCGGAAGCCTCGGCCCATCCGTCAGTTTGTTTGCCGTGACGGATCCCCGAGAGCGGTCCTCACGTGAGAGCGGTCCTCACGTGAAGAGCGCTCCTCACGTGAAGAGCGGTCCTCACGTGAAGAGCGCTCCTCACGTGAAGAGCGGTCCTCACGTGAAGAGCGGTCCTCACGTGAGACGTCACAATCGGGGGTCCTGGGCTTGCGTATATCACTCCGTGTTTTTCTTTCTTTTTTTTTTGATTAATAGTTTCCTTTCCCAAACACAGCTGACACCCCCCCCCCCCCCCCCCATATCCCCCTCTTCCACCTCTCTCTATCTTCACTGCTGCCCAAAGAGAAATGAAGACATTGTGGATAAATGTTAAGAGTCCAGTTCCACCTGAAATCACACAATGGTGGAGGGAGAGGAGCTGTACGCACGCGTCATCCACCTCGGCGGCACCGTCTGACCCTCCTCAGCTGGAACGCATCATCCAGCAGCGCCGCCATCTGTTGCTTGGGAGCCTCGGAGTGTGTGAAAACATATAGAAATAACTCTGTTTAAACTTGTGCTGTGGACCAGTGTAGGCACACCCAATTTGATGTCGTTAATGTGAGTCCACCTCCCCATACTTTACATTCTGTGGTTATTACTGCATACCAAAGGGGGGGCCAACTAGAAACAGAATCAAAGTGCCGCCATGTGTCATTGCTCAAGAGATTAACACAAAGCACCTCAAAGCGCCACGGGACGTTTCTAAACCTCTATGCGCCCGAATAACTGAACGACAATGGGGCACAGTTATGCAGAGTGACACATGAATCATTAATAACATCACCTTGAATTAATCCATAATCAGTAATCATACACTTTTCTCAGGTTTATTTGTATATCATGTGCCCTTTTGTGTATGTGTCATCAGCTAATACAGAATGTAATGATTGATGTGATTCAAACCATTTATTACATATTTGTATAGTGCAGGAGATGAACTGTTTTAATGCAGTCGCTTTTTTATACCTCACACAATATATATCCGTATTCACTTTTGCTGCCGCATTTATGTCATGAGCATAAATGACATAATCTTGCAATTCTCTCAGAGAAAAGGATCGTCACCGTAGCAACAGAGAGCTATTTCGCTGCAGCGCTAGCAGCTAGCAGTTAGCTCTTTGTTTGAACGGATCGGTCCGGCCACGCGTTTCCCACACTGATCTCTTGCTGATTTGGGTCCTCGGTTTAGCAGAAACAAGCAGCCATTGGTTTGAGATTATGTGAAAATCTTCTCACGCCGTGACAAAACCCCTGCGGCCCGTTTGGTGTTTGTTTCACGTCAGCATGTTTGCTCTCTAGTAATGAGCCTGTTTCTTAAAAAAGGCCAGGGAGTGCTTTTGAAAAAAAAAAAAAAAAAAAAAATCCATTCCCCGTCTGGCTGACCTTAATCTGGATTAGTTGATTTTCTTTCCTTGGATTAACAGCTCGCAATTCAATTAAACTTCACGCGGCCCAACGAGTTTGAATCGGCGTATTACAGAACGCCGCATGGAGCTTCGGGGGGGGGGGGGGGGGGGAACTGAGTAAAAAAAAGGGTCGATCTTCTCAGCATTTTATGGGCGGCTGGGTCAAACCAAACCATCCAGCCTGGAGGGTTTCTTTTAGGCCTCCGAGTCTTAAGGGCTACCGTGCTATGAAAAGGCATTCCTGTGGAGACATGCCGAGCCAGAGAGGATCTCGCTGATTTACACCCAACTATGAAAACATTCCTCAAAAAGGTAGAATTCTTAAGCTTTGTGGATTGAAACAAAGAAGCATTGGTTGACTATGTAGGAAAAATGCGCTCGGGAGTGCAGAGCTGGAAGTCCTTTTAGACAGGTTTTTAGCAAGTTTAGCTATCTGAAGGAAAGTTCAAACAAGCCATCGAACTGATGGCCGTCGAACCGCTCGAGTCGCCATCAGTAGACGGCCGTTTGTGCGCTGAGCGGCTCCCGGGTGTGAGGAGCGGGCTGCTCGGCGAAACCCTTTCTCCCCCCCCCCGGGTCGAGAGAGATGGGAATCCAGCACTCCGCTGATGACCGAGCTTCAAGTCGGACGGAAATCACTGTAATGGAGTATAAAGCTCTCGCTGCGTGACAGTCTGGTGTCCTCTAGATTTCACAGAAAGCGGATATAAAGACGCATTTTTTGTGTGCATTTCTTAGCTCTCAGGCCATTGTTTAAAAGGGTTATGGATAAACAGTGGTGGCCCAGAGCTTGATATACTTGAAATCTGAGCTACAGCGCTGGTGTGCAGTGGAAAAACAGAGGGAGAGACTGGAGGCATGTGCACGTGAGCAGAGAGAATGGAAGCACTTGGGCGAGTGGGTTAAACAGGCTGGTATTGCTGATAAAAGCTTATTTGTATTTAAGGAATTCCTCTAGAATTTAATTGTTGTCAAGCAAAGAAATAGAACAGGTATTCAACAGTTTTCTCTCCCTGTTTAAATGGTAAAAAGCAAAATGGCGATTTCTGCGTGACGTTGTGATAAAAACTTTGTGTGGTAATCACTTTGAGTAAAGTAAATGAACACTTGAACATGGACACCCAAGATACACGTGAACATGGCCGCTACATTGATTTGACATCCATCTCAAAGGTCAGGCATCTTCAACAGCAGATCGTCGCGCTTTAGGGCCTCACTTGTCTTTCTCTGGTCTCTGAATTGCTGCCTTCATATCCCCCTACACCTCCTCCACCCCCCCACACCCTCTCCCTTTGTCCCGTCCGGCCACAAGTGGTGGTGGCCCTCCATGCATACCGGGGGGGGGGTTGGACAGGTGGAGGTGCAGGTAGCGACTGCTCCTGTCGGTGACTAGATCACATGTGACACTGTAAGACCTACTTAGATCCTCCTCCTCCGCCTCCTTCTTTTTATTTTGATGTAGCGTCTTTTCTTAGCAGCGGTACCGGCCCCAAGTGATGAAAGTGTCTTTGGTTTTGTGGTATATATTGTTAGACATCCAGTTAAAATCACACACTGATGGGGGGGAAAAACAAAAGCCCGATCCCTGAGTCGTTGCCCTCCTCCCTGTCTGCCCTCTTGTAGAAAGACGTGTGTGTTTGTGTTTTACCCGAAGCAGCTCAGTCCAAACATTATCTCGTAAAGATCCTTTGTTTAAAATGCTGAGTAAATGTTGGAATTAATATGCCACTTGTCTGGGTTCTGTTTGTGTGTTTTCTTCTGGGTGTGGAGTGAGTCTGGCATACGCTGCACATCTCCTGTTTCATCCCCACGATGTTTGCAACAGATATTGATAATGCCTCTTTTCTTATTGTTGCCAGACTAAACATTTCCCCTCCGCTGGTAAACACACAACTTTGTCAGACTTTGATATTTGCCTTTTTGTTTGAGTGATTGCTGGTTTCTCGTTCCAACTCGGGACACTATTGCTCTTTTGTTGTCTGAGTTTTCAAATTCACAATTGCCCACAAGTTCTTGTTGTCTGGGCGGCCTGTCCTGTTTTTTTTTTTTGAGGTGAAACTCTGGAGAATTTATTCAAACAAGAAGTGATGGAAATGAAGTGCAGAAGTCGGCCCCTTTTACTGCTTTTCTTCCCCTCATCCGCAAAATAGATGTCAGAGCCGCAGGAAGAGGTCAACTAACAAATGACACCCTTGTGCTAAACTGAAGGGGGGGGGGGGTGTTTGACCCTAGAGTAACCAAGGGGCTCCCACAATGCAACTGTTGCGAGGAATTAATCATCACCTCCCGACCTCCCCGCGCTGACCCCCATAAACCCCGGGGAGAAAAAACCTAAAGGTGTTATGGATGATAGCAGAGAGCCGAGAGAAAGGAGGCGGGGAGCGAGAAAAAAAAAAAAAAGTCTTCCTCTCACGGGGCGCCGATGGGGCCTTTATGAGTTGACAATTAATACTCTCTGTTGGTTTCCTGAATGGCGAATTGAGATGAATTGTCTCTCGGCTATTCAGCTGCGTTCGAGCGTGCCGCCCGGGACAAAAAACAGAAGAGGAAAAAAAAAAAGAAGCGACGGCTGTGAAGGCGAATTACCCATAAGGCTGTTTTTGAACCATTTGCTTTTTGTTTGGCAGACACAGGCGCTATGGGAAGACCAAGTGACCATTTCAGAACGCCAGAAATCTGCCCAAAAATCTGAGCCTCTTTTTAAAAGAAAAAAAATAGTGCTTTGGGCAGTTCTTCTTATTTCGTTTGTCCGGGGGCGATTGTACTCGCATTTCTGGCAGCCCCCCCCCCGGAACGACGCGCTCGTTCGGTCGCAGACAGCGAGGCGTTGAAGTTTGGGGGCCCCCGGGCCCGTAGACCGCGGACGCCGCGGCCTCAAATGATGCGGGGCTCTAAAGGAATGGGGAGCGAGCCTCTGGAAGGCCGTCCGTTCAATGCAAAAGGGATGAGGCTGGGAAAGGCCTTTGAACAGTGGCAGATAATGAAATGTGCAGGCAACATGGGAAGGCCATTGATTTTTTTTTTTTTCTTTCCTTAATCCGCTAATGATGTCTTAGAGCCCCAGAGTTCTCTTTTGGCCGCGGGATTTCTTCCCATGCTATCCCCGTCCAGGAGGCTGAAGTGCATACAAATGGCTTGTTAATTAAGATGGATGGAACTATTAAGAAGGCCCATCTTCATGATGATAATAGAGAGTTAAACATGCGAAGTCTTGTAAGACCTCCTTGTAGTGGCAAAGTGCGTGTGGAGGTATGTGCACGTTGGGGGGGGCAGTCCTACCATCACACATGTATGAATGAGCACGTCACAGCCTGCCCTGTGATTGGTGCCGAGTTTAGCATTTTCACCCATTTGTATCTGTGTGTGCGTGTGAGAAAGGGACGAGGGGGCCAGAGCCATCTCAGGGCCCTCCAGTCTGTTTCCATGAATGCCCTCAGCGGGGGGAAACTGTCCCTCATTGTCAAGTAATTTGGCAGAAGTCTTTTTTATGCCACCTCATGTTATATTCATCAACATTTCTCCCGTCTTTTTCTTTCTTTTCTTTTTTTTTTTTTTTTAATCGTTTGCCCCTCAGAATGTCTTCAGATCGGGTTTTTCTAGCCAAGCTGGTTCCTGCTGAGGCCCAAATGACCACGGCAGATGTACGGCGCGCCAACAAGAGCAGAATTATTTCATGTCGAAAAAAAAAAAAGAGGTGGTTTCTTGGCTCAGGATGAAGCGGTGTTTATTCTAAGAGCGTCACCGGTTTGCATTGATCAACCAGTGAGCTACCGACACATTATTATTCATGTGGACTTTTTCTGCTTGAATACACAAATGGATGCAATAAGGGATTTTGGTCTGGAGAAGCTACATAGCGCATAACTCCCCTTAAAAAACCCCTCAAAATTCTGTTTGTCTTTTAATTTTTTTGTTCTGAATTGGGCAAACCACTTCCCCCGCTCCCGGTAAAGAGACGTGCTTTCATTTTTTTCATTTCCATTATGGAGCGCCGCTTTTTAGTATTTTTAAAGCTTGAACGCGAAGCGCCAGGAGGAAAAAGCCGACGATGGTCCAGAGGTGAACTAATACTTGACGATCATTCGTTGTGTCATTCAGCTACATGTCGGCATGTTTCGTGACGAGTGAAATTAACCAGAACCGCCTGATGAATTGTTGAACAAAGCTTTTGAATCTGTTCCCCTTGTGTCGTCCACAGACTTTTTTCCATTCTCAAATCTATAAAGCCACCATCTTACTTTTAGTCTAACCAGCAGGAGGGCTACAGGTGACACTTTAGGCTTCCTATTGGACCACAGGTCAGCCACAATATCAACTACTGCATGACCCCCCCCCCACCCCACTCCCACTGCTTCTCCCGTTCACACACTCAAGCCCCCTTCCCACCCCCACCCTGTTGCACCTCCCACTGTTAATGTCTGCAGGGGGTTCACATTAACAGGGGCTGCTGGGGGTTGCACACAACAATCCTCGGCCTGTTTTGGATTAAAGCTGGTGTTCTACACCACCCAAACACGCCAGTCCTCACATTCCCGGACTCGCTGTCCCGCTCATGCTTGTTTTTAAGGAAGGTAATCATTTTGATGGAACTAAAGGAGACAAATATGACCCCCCCCCCCCCCCCCAGTGGCCCCGCCCCACTCTCCCTGCTGAACTATGTCACCAGCAAACATTTCCTTTGAAGCGCTCTGAACTCCAGACCGTATCCGTGGTGGAAGACCAGATCTAATGGACTGATGATCAAATCAGCCGCGAGCATGGTTACAGCAGGCCAATTATCTAACGTCATTCATTTGTAGGTGAAGGAATAAGCTTAAGGGGGGGGGGGGGATACGTCGTTTGATAATAATCAGGTCGAATCCAGCCTGAGATGCTTTAATAATGCGTCTTTTCATCCGGGCCCAGCTCTTGGAAATCTCGTGCATCCATCACCGGTCGACAGCAACTATAAAAATGAATGCCATAAGAGTCTTTGGAGCCTCTCGTGGACCTACCAGACGTCTTGGAAAGCTACCTGGGCTTTAGATGAAGATGCCTGATATTAGCGTTGATCTAATAGAACTGATGTAAAGGCCGAGTGGATGCCGGGACGTTCGGAAACAATCTTCCTTCTTTACACGTGAATATATGATGGCTTCAGACAAAAGGCCTCAAATTTGCGTGGGGGAAAAAAAAAACCTCCATTAAAAGTGGGATCCAATTCTGAAATATACCAGCTCACTTTCCCAGTTATTGAAGCTGTGGTGGTCCAGGTGGCACGGATTCCGACTACTTCGTTGCACTTCTGGAGAGCTTAAGCCGAAGCAAAGTGTTGCATCGCAGCTGTCGGGTGAAAGACGAAACTTGGGTCTTCAATTTGGGGGATTTCCCCTCCCTCAGTATCAGTTGGAGAACGACATGGGTCTTTAAGGGCTGGAACACATTCTCTTACCTCTTATTCTTTGTAAATACAATTTGAAAAGCTGACATTGTCTTCTGAAAAAAAGCGAGTGAACTTATCTTGTGCCAAAAAATATTTTGGATTCAACATGTTAGTCCACCAGATGCAGAAAGTGCAATGCAGACAAGCAACTGTAGGACGTTTTCCAAAAATGGCAATATACATTGAATCTATGTTTTTATTATTTAACAAGCCTTGTTAAAAATCAGAGTTGAGTTGTTGTGTATTGGATCTATTTGTAGGGTCCATTCTGCTCCCTTTTCCACGGTCTGCCTGATTTGAATGCCGTAATTGGAGGTAATTGTGGTGAGAGCGCGGCGATAAGGCCGTAGACGCACGCAGCTCTGTGGCACCCACACCGATGGACGGCTGTCTCCAGTGGCTCTCCTTCCATTCTTTCCCTAAAGTCCCCTTAAAAAAAAAGGAAAATTCATCTCGCTTTTTGCATCTTCAAAGCATTGCTTTCACAAATAGGCTAATTATTTTTGTTTTCCACTTTTCATCTCACAAGCAGAAAGTGGTTGTTTTGATGTTCTTCTAACCTCCTAATCCAAGGATGCATAACGCGATGCATTTAATAGGCTGTGGTAATTTGGGGGGGGGGGGGGATGGCTTTGAATTGTACTCGGGCTTCAAGGAGAGCTAAACGTTGCCTCGCCTCCATTAGTTCTGCTGTGATCTTGCACAAGGTCTAATTCAACTTTTCATCCAACTCTCTCAGGTAGAAATAAGAAGGGGAAGAGTTACGGCTGTTTATTATAGTAGAAGAAGAACCCCCGGTTTCTCGGCCCCCGGATGCTGGCGCCAATTAAACATGACAATCCATCACGATTTTGTTTCCACTCCCCCCCAACCCCCTGTCGGGGGCCAGAACCTCAGTGAGACGATCCGCTGGTGCTGATGACCCGTCGGTGCTTCTCCTTCTGTTGTCATATGCGAAAAAGGGGTTCTGCTCGGAGCCCGAAGAGGCCTCCTGTGGACAAACAAGCCTTGTAACACTTTGTGAAGTGGTCCGCCGAGAAGTCATCCCCTTTATTGAAACCATTTGTCCGACACCACCCCCTCCTCCCCCTTGCTGGTAACATACGGCCGAGGTGCATTGTGATCGTTTGCAGGCCCTCCTGTTTTGTTTTGTCTGTCTGTTCCTCTTACTCACTCTAGCTCTGTTTTTTTGCAGATGTGTTTTTTTTTCTTTGTGGGGAGGGGGGGGGGGGGGGGGCTCCGGGGTCGGGATGAACGTATCCTGACTCCTCTCTTTGCACAGAGGTTTGGCCGAGGTCCAGCTTTGTCTGCTTTTTTTTCTCCGGGCACGTTACCGCTCTCACATTCCTGTCTCCGGAGCGCGCACGCACACATGCACACGTGCACACGTGCACACTCCACACGCCCGGAGAAACCGCGCTCCAGACTCCAGTCTCGATTGCCCGGTCGCGTGTCCTTCTGTTGTTGAAAGACGAGGTGCCACTCTCAGCGGCGTCCTTGACCCTTTAGAACTCCCCCCCATAGAGAGTCAACAAGAACCTCTCCAAAAACGGCCTCGAAGGGAGGAAGGACAGGAAGGGAGGATGAAGTGGAAATGATGATGGTCCTTGTGCACAGGTCTCCAGGAGGTTGCTGGGAGTTCGTTTAGTTGAAGGCAGCGTTTTACATATCTCCCCCTCACACAGCGGGGCGTTGATCCGACGTGACGGGATCACGCCGCACGCTTTGCTGCTCAAGGGTTGACACGAGACAGTGGCTCTCGGGCTGCAGCTTCGTACGACTGGTGAGACGTTTCCAATGCGCGGGGAGTTAGCATGTCGGCACTTTGCTGGAGCCGTTGTGGGAATCGTTAGGGACATCCTCACCGACCTGCGAGGGTTCGGCTTTTCGAAAGGTTTCGCCCGCGCGTCTGTTGGTCGGCTCCGCGTCTGTAGGCATGAGAGTGATGACTCAGTGCATCACACATAGTTGTAGCACTTAAATTGTACTTGTCCAAGTTGTAAATCGGCTTATTTGATGATATTGCACTTTCTTGTTTCTTGCTCTTCTGAGTTTGTATCCCTATGATTGAAGTGCACTTATTTGTAAGTCCTAAATGATATTTAATGTGATGTATTGTAGTATTGGATCATATTAGTTAATTGACTTACACATTGTCGAATATTCGCTTTCATGACATTGAACGAATTGCTTTCTGCCGTTTAGCCATTTAGCGCCAAAACCTCAATTATTCCTTCTAACAGCAAACTACGACGGCTCAGTGATGAAGTGTTATATTTGGAATTGCTTCGTGACTCCAGTTTCTTTGCCACATTGGGTGCAACTCAGTTAAAAAAAAAAAGCTGTAAAGGAAAAAAAAAAAAGGCGTGATGCAAAGTGGAATCGTTCAATCTCGGAGGCCAAGTCTACCGAGAGCTGGAAGTTGTGCCAACCTTTGACCCCGAGTCGTCAACAGCATCTAATGAGACATTTAATCATGTTGAAATGATCGCATCCTGCTGCAGCGTTTACCATCAGATAAGCTCAACATTCACAGGCCCACTTTTTTTGTCCTGTTTTTGGCACAAATACTTATGTTAATATGAATTTCCATAAATAACCGAGTGGTAACTGACAAAATATGTCCAAAGTGTTCATGGGATTGTGCTCGGCGTCTGCAGAGGGTTTAGTAGAACTTTTTTTTTCAGGTGCGGGCGACGTGGCAAAGGTCGTTTGTGCTCTGGGAAGCAGGGGATTCTTTTACGTTCAGCTGTAACCAGAACTGTTTCTCCTCACTTAGACAAGTGGGTTTTTTTGTATTTTCCATTACTTTTTGAGGGGGAGTTTCTATACTTTGATGTCTGCTTCACTTCAACAAGCAAGTCTCTTTAACAGAATGTGAAAGAATGACACAGCGATACTTTAATTATTTTTTTTGAGGGTCAGTTTACCAAAATTACAGAAACACACAGTATTTTGCCAGCCGTGCAGATACTTTTATTATCCATCCGGATTAATGGTCAAAGCTTTAATAATCACACTTAAAAACTCAACAGCAGCATGATTTTCCAGAATCAATGTTTTTTGGTTACTCTTTGGTCACAATCCACAGACCTCTCGCTCAACAGTTCTCCAACGGACTGCAAGTTTCTGTGAGCTCAATATTTATGATAATGGGCTCACATTTTACTGAAAAGACAAGTTTCTGTTTAATTTTTCCCATGCTTTAGCGGAACAAGAAATAATTCTTTTTCGAATTTGGGTCACCGCGGAAATTGCAGATATCTCAAAATGTCGGCACATTAAAAACCAAGCCGCATGGCTAGATGTCGCTAGGGGTGATTGTAAAAACACGCCTTCATATAAATGTGGCTGAACTGGTTTTAAATTCAAATTCGGGGAAAAGGAGACTAGATTACATTACATCAGACAACTAAATCATCCCACCTCGTCAGTCCCGCGTTCATCATTAAGCTCTTGTGACGAGATTCATTCATCGCGGTCGCGTCAGGAGCGCCGTTCTCTCTCCGACCTCTCGGACAAATAACCTTCCATCACTGAAGGCCTCGTCATCGACAGCCCCCCAGGAAACCGCTTCACGCGTGAATCATTCATGCCTCTCCATAAATAATACAACTCTGGCAGCCAGTTGGCGGCACCTGCAACTTGAAACAGTAGTTCATGAAACACAATCTTTTGCCTCGTAAACTAATGTGTTTCACCTGCCTCCGCTGGGACGCCCTGGGTCCAAAGGTGGAGGGAACAACCCCCCCTCCACACACACATGACCTCGCTTCTTCTTCCTCTGCTCTGTAATATTTTCCTTTGATATCTTCCCGTCCCGCGGGAGCCCGGGCAATAATTCCTTTTCGGGGGAAGCGTAATTATTTCTCAAAACTGCACTTCTGCCCTAATTAGTTCTCTCGTCTGAAGTGGGCCTTGCATTATTTACACATCAAGGGGTTTTTGTTGACTTTGCCCCGGTCCCTGGGCTGACTCGAGAGCTGCCGCTGTCACCACGCGGCCTCGTTTTGCGTGCTACATTTTTTTTCTTCCCCTCGCCGGTGACCCGGGGGACACGATCTGTCTTGTTCTCCTGTAATTATCTCCACTCATGCACACACACATACACAGAGTCAGAGTGGGTTTAACAAGTGGACAACGTCCCGTCCCCCCCCCTGTCCTGGCACGAGCCACTCAGAGGAGTAAGTGACGGGTTTTAATAACGCGCAGCAGATTTCGCCCGGGCTGCAGTCGGTGTCGTTGCGGCGGCAAACAGCATGTTTTATTCAGCCAGGCGGTGACACCATTTCGGCTCCCTCAAGCTTTTTTGTTCTGGGTCATCTTTAATGAACTGAACTTCTCTTTGTTGTTTCCGTACAAAAGGAGTCTGTGGCAGCTAGTTTCCTGCTTCTGTTCAGCTGTAGATTTCTGGGATTTGTGATGTATGCTTTTCCTGTCCATAGCCAGGTTTGAATAGGCTGCTGTATCTGCAACCCCCCCCCACACACACACACCACCTCGGTGGTCTTATGGCCTTGAGGGCTATTGTCCGCTCTATAAATGCCTGCTGGGAAACTCTTGCTGCCTCAAAAAACTTCAGCCATTGTAGACTTTTGACAACTGTTCTTTTCCCATTTCCTATTTCGTCTCACTGACACATAGCTCCATCTGTGTAGGTGTGTGTGTGTGTGTTTGATGGGTGGGGGTGCGGAAAAGCGAAGTTGGAGCATCTTGTGACGCCTGGCACAAGAATTACCATAATAACTGTCAACATTAATGGAGATCCTATCACTGGAGAATTTAAACACGGCTTTTCCATATTTATAGAGTCAATAAACAGAGAATGTGCAGCAAAATGTCTGTTTATGATTCAAAAAGCGAGCGGTGTTTACCCGCCTTTGAAATGCATATTTGGGTTAGCGGACGCGGAGGCGGGGGGGATCGCAGTTTAAGTTGTGGGACACAAGTGGAGACGTCATATCGTCGCACTAGACACAGAGCATCTGGAGGCGTAAATGTCTCCGTCCCGCCGTAGGTGCAAGCGTGGCCCACGTGAGGTGTGGAGCAGGGTGGGAATTAAACAACCTGGCTTTGTTGCATTCGAGGGGGGGGGGGCATTGTCTCGTTTTGAACCCGGAAAAGGGCCACAAAGTTGGAAGCACACTATTGTCTGAAATATTTCGCGCCGGAGCGAAAACATTTCCCGTTATTAAAGGGGCCTCCCCAAATACACGTGAAGGAAAAGAGAAAGAGCTGTCCGCATACTTTTGGATTTGAGGTATTTCAACTACAAAACAGGATGCCCCGTTAGGGATCCTTATGCTGGCCTGCATTTCAATGGCAAATAAGAAAAAGCTAAATGCTGCTTTGATTTGATTAAAATCACCTCATTTGAGTTACAAAAAAACTTCTGCTACTGTAATACGTTTAGGTTACCAGCACACATTGTATGGGACAAAATGTGTCCTCGTGGGGGTCTGTGGTCGACAGTAATGTGCGTTTATTTTGGTTTCCACGACATGAAAGTGAGAATCCCAGAGCTGCAGTTAGTTTGCTCTACTGTTACGCTCACTCTACGGAAATGAGCTTCTAGTCAATTTGTAAATTGCACAATTTCCGCGATCTCCAGTGACAGTGGGAATGAGTTCTACCCACAATAGTACAGCTCTCTTGGCATGTTAGTTTATTAGAGTTGAACATGTGGGGTATTGTATCTGGAGCAGTGCTAACGCTACGGTTTGCCTTTCAGTGAACACGTCTTCTGGTTTGTTTTTCAGCTTTCTTCTCAAATGAGTCATTCGGATTTATCAAAAACATGTTAAGAAATGTGATTAATCGATATTTTACAACTTAAAATCACATCTTGTCCAGTGTTCAGGCGGAAATGTTCAGGGTCTGCTACCGCTAAGCTAAGCTAGGTTTGTCTGGTGTTGCTTTTTCCTCCATTTTGGTTAAATTTACTGACAGTATTGTTTATTTGGCACAACAAACACTTACTCGTGTGTTGGAGCATCAAATATTCAATTGCTGCAAAAAGCAGGTCACAAACTGGCCTTAAATAGCCAATGTGCGTTAAGTTGCTACAATGAAAAGTAGGTTCGGCTAACGCTATCTAACGAGCTATCCTTAACGAGCTATCCTAAACTAGCAGGTGTCTAATTATTACTGCTACTAGGCTAAACTAACTGACCCAGCCAGGATTTAAGTATCCGGTAAAACAATGTTCTTAAACATTTGTTTTTTGCTGAGATTAAATATTGGTTAAAGGGTCGCCAAAATGACCATCAATGATGTCAACATTTCCGGGAACCCAATTCTAACTTTTCACAATAAGATATCCAGCTTCAACACCTCCAAGTAGTAATAAAGGCGGCTCAGCGTTGCCTGTGGCCCGACTGAGTCTTACTACTTTCTCTCATCAAAGTAACTTTCCTGCAGTAGTTGGATGTAAATCTATATGTATATATATTCATGAGATTTGACACGTAGATTCGTTGAGATATGAATGAACATCACTTACGTTTTCCAGGCGATCGATGAAAAAAAAAAGGCCGGAAACAGCGTCAAATTACGAGTGTCCGGGGTCACGGTAATATTAGCTTTCGCCTGCCGGGTTTGGAAACTGTTACGTTAGGACCTTTTAACTACCATATTTATATATTTTTCCCCCATTATAATTGCAATAAGAGTAGTTCCTACTTTAGTTTATGTAGTATTACGAATTCAACCAAGGTTTTGGTGTTTCAATTATAGACAATTTCAAAATATTCTGCTGTTCAGGCGGGAGACTAGTTTTTGAGCTTTCAAGTCAACTTACCACACCTCATCATTTCAAGGCTCTTTCCTCTGCAGATCTCTCTTCTTACAGCTTACAGCTTCTTCATCATCTGAAATCCAAGAAGATGCACGGGTTTCTTCTTTTTCCTAACGGCCTTAGCAGGCGGCGCGAGGCGGCACTTTTAACCGGAGATTTCGTGTTTATTCTTGCTCTGCAGGTGGAGATCACGCTGCAGGACGTCAACGACAACCCGCCGGTTTTCCCCAATGATATTCTGGATGTGACCATTGAGGAGAACGTCGGAGATGGCTTCAAAATAATGCAGCTAACAGCCGCGGATGCAGACAAGGTAATGGCTCTCCCAGGTTCTATTCTGTCTGACAGCGTTTTTGCACTTTTCTCCTCCCTTTTTCCACTCCACTGCCTTCCGAATAGATATCCTGGGAGTGATTTAAGCTGAAAATAAGCTCTCAATTTTGTTTTCCTACAGTGGAGTAACCTCTATATATTCAAATGGGATTCGGAGGCCAACCCAGCTGTCAATGATGGAATAAAATTTGACTTTTAGTATCTTTTTTAAGTTGGACGGTTTTCATGCCAAAAGCGAAACCTGCAGACACTCAGGGCAGAAAAGCCATTGAAACAACCTTGCGATCATGAGAGGAATCGTATGCACGTGGGTGAAGTTGTTCAATGTGGAGAAGGAAGGCACCAGCAGAATCAACAGGAATCTATTACACGTTATCCTTATGAGTTGTAAAAAGTCACATGCACTGGGGTAAAAATGGGAAAGTTTCCAGCCAACTAAACAGAAAATGGATTAATCGACAAAAAAACATCACAATATTTTATTAGATTTTATTAGATTAAAGTAGAGTTAATTGACGCGTTTACAGATTTTCCTCCTTTCATCCACACGTAGGAACGCAAACATCAACTACACACACACACACAAACTGTCTTCGTCATGACGTTATCTGAGACGCGCCGAGGTGTCACAGAGCCATTGATTTTTTCTTTTGTTGTCCCTCCGCCCCCCCCATAGTTCTTATTGCATCACCGGGATCACTCTCAATTAGTTAAAGGCTCCGTCTCCGGCGGCTTTAGGCAGGATGTGGACGACATGAGATCCCGCTGTGAGTGAAACGCACGGCTCTCCCTCCGAGGTCTGCGGTGCCTCACCCACGGCCAAAGGACACAGCGGAAGGGAACGGAAAAGTCGGGTCATAGAGGCGAGAGAGATTAGAAAGGGAGAATATTTAGACTTAAGATGTAACATATTTCATGTTTACTTCTGAGAACACGCGTCGTTTATTGCACAGCTGTCGCCCCCTTCTCTTTAATCCGAATGTGAGGAAAGTTGTACAAAGCCTCAATTCGGACCATTTTCCCTTTGTTCGGGATACTATGTTGACTGTAAATCTCACTCCTGGAGGCTGGTCAACAGGGAGTTTTTAAGGACATATTTGCGCCAAAGCATTCACAGCTTTGATCTCATGTGAAATTGAAATCGAAGCCTGCAGTTGTTCACTTTTTCCTCGCGTGCCGACGCGACTTCTTTTTTTCCGCAAATCATGCGTTCACTTTTGCACGCGCTGGTCTGAGTAGAAGTCGTCCTCGGCCGATCCAAAGAACTTGCGGTGGAGCAACGTTCCTGGATTCAAACTCAGGAGAAAAGCACGCAGACACTTAAAGAGAATGCAGAGTAGCCTCTTCTTGGAATTACAGATTCGGGGGGGGGGAGATGTTTACTCCAAACTTCAGTGCTGCCATGAATAGGTTTTCGCTTAAATAGAAGCCTGTACTTCATCCCGGCTCTCGCTCGGAGCCAGAAATAAGGGGGCCCGGGGCCAACTCTTTGCCCACATCCTTACGCAGGAAACTTAAGTCGCGCTGACACCGAGCGTACGGAGCGCTCCGCAGCTCCTCGTTGAGAAAGCCACATGTGTGAGGCGCCGCGGAGGAGCCAAGAGTGCAAGCTGTTGGCCAGCTGACGGGATGAATTCAGACGTCGTAATGATCCCTTCCAATTTAACAGTGCTACATGTGGGATTCGTGTGCGAGGGGTATTAAAATGCTGTTCCTAGGCATCCGGTTTTTTCGCCATTCGTCCATTTCCAGCCCCCAAAAGAGAAGGATGTCGATATAAAAGTTAAAGCTCTTTTGTGTCATGCTGACGAGGCCTTTGTGCAAAATGTTTCTCACCTCATTTGGAAGAACAGAACCTTGAATGTTGAATGTGGAAAATATGTCAGTAAAAAAAAAAAAAAAAAACGTATTTAATCAAGAAAAGTGCATCGATAAATGTTCTGGAAGAACGCGTCGCCCCCATAATTCACGGTGATGTGTTCCAGCGGCTCACACGCCCCCCCCCCCCCCCTGGAAGTGTATTTCAAGACCCCCTCCCTGCAGTTGTGACTGTAGCGTTGCTACTCCACCTCTTCCCTCCGTGGGCTTCCCGTCGGAGCTGTCGGCCGCGACATGTTGCTTGTTTTTCGGGAGTCTGTGTTATGATTGGCCCGCGCGCTCGCCGCTGTCGCATACAGGAAGCCTCGCCATCGCCGCTTCGCACCTCTCCCTCCTCGCGCGGGCCGCTCGCTCCCATAAACCACTCATGTGGTAAATGAGTTCCCCTCTCCCGCCCCCCCCCTCCCCTCCAAACAACCCAAGCTGTAAAGTAGTCAAACTTAAGTGAAGGTCAAGAGGGCACCCTCTTGGTACGTAGGTGTTTGAGTGTGTGAAAGATCTTAATTACTATGTTAGTTTAGCAAAGCGAGGGAGAGGAGAGTGTCCCCCTGCCCCCCCCCCCCCCCCCCCCCCTGCTCAGCCCCTCCCATCTCCCTCGCTCTGCCTTTGAACCCTATCAGAAAATTAATTGGCAAAACCGCGGGTGTTGGGTCCCGGGCCTGCAGCCCAGGTGGCTGATGGGATTACCAGATCTGGAGCCACTGATTGATGACCGCAGGGCGGTTAGATGAGCGTGGCCTCGCTACGTTCCTCCTGATCGTCCCCCCCCCCACCCCTCTGTTATTTTTTTCATTTTTTATTATGGGGGCCTGGTTCTGAGACCAGGTTTAATCCGTCGTAAAAAAGAGATAAGATGAACTTGATATTGAGTCCCTTCCGCAGCATTTGGCCAACGACCGGCGTGTCTGGACTTGTTGCTTTTTGCAGAAAGTCTGTTAAACATAGAAGGGAAAGCTGTTTAAATCCACTCCGTGACCGACAGAATTTATTATTTTTCTCCTCTGTTCCAGAAATGATATGAAACTGCAATGGCTATAGCCATAAATTGTTATTTAGCCTTTTTTTACACATTGCGCCCCTTTAATTAAAATAAATAAATAAAAAAAACCTTGTTGTAAATCAATCATAAAAGAATATTGCACCACGAGAAGCAGCGAGAGTCACATTTTCATTGGGAACCTTTCTTCCTTCAGCGAGAGGAGGACCTGCTCAGCAAATACAAGCCTGAGAGCCACAGATTAAGCCAGAGGACAGCCCCACTGCTCGCATGTTAGTTGTGCGAGCACCATTGTCCAGCATTAAGTGCATGTGTGGACGTGCGCATAATGCACAGACGTTTTTAGCTCCGCTCTAAACCGGCTGTAACCAGAGCTCAATCTCGCTGAATAGCAGCAGCTTTTTGATGTCGCTTTTTTTTTTTGTTGGCAGAGGACGCGCAGTGAGACAGTTGTCTGATCTCCGATTGTCCCAACGGCACAAACACAAATGTCCAGCTCTGTCGTCGGGGCCCATTCAGAGGAACACTGGAGCCCCTAAAAAAGTTCAAAGAGCGAGAGCGGCTCCCTCTTCACTGGGCAAGGCCTGTCCTCTTCTCTTTCAGCTACTGCACTCATTGGCGAAACTCAGATTTTCTCAAAACGTACAATAAAAGTTTAAACCTTTGTTAAGGGACACTTTCAACCTTTGTCCCTTCATTTTTAGATCCCAACCGCCAACCGCCTGGTATCAATTTAGCCGAAACCGCCGCTGCTCCCTGATTCTTATCTGATCATAGTGTATTTTTATAATCTCCATATTTCTAATACATCACGCATTGTAAATGCATCGTAAAGGGATTATCAATTAGTATAAGTAAGCGCTGGCTTACACGCTGATTATGCAAAGTGACTTCATTTTCCATCCGCTACAAACTATAATATGCTGTGTTTTTTTTTTTACACCCCAGGGTCCCAACGCTCTGGTGACCTACACCATCGTCAGCGGGGCGGACGACAGCTTCCGCATCGACCCCGAGTCCGGCGACCTGATCGCCACCCGGAAGCTGGACCGGGAGCGGCGGTCCAAATACTCCCTGCTGGTGCGCGCCGACGACGGGAAGCAGTCGTCCGACATGCGGCTCAACATCACCGTGAAGGACGTCAACGACCACACGCCCGAGTTCTCCCGGCTCGTGTACTCCTTCGACATCCCCGAGGACACGGCGCCGGGTAAAGACTCGCCGCCGGCTTTCTGTGCAGCTCACAAGGAACTCGAATTGTCAGCGTCTTCATAAGAATACGTTCATAGGAGCGTTACAGCTCCTCCAAATCCTCCGTGTCTTCCTTTTTGATTTAAAACACTTCCGAGAGGTCAAAGTCCCAGTAACTGATGTTTGATCCATTTGGAAATCTATCAAAGAACGGGAGCCAAGTGACGACGTAATGAAGATACGATTAAGTAAATAAAGCTAATAAAAACCAGCCCTTGTTTTCACCTCTTATGTCATCAGTACCAGGGGTTTGGCTTCTGTTCAGGCAGTGAGTTGATAGAAGGCTTGTTGCTATATAAATATATATGTATATATATATATAGTCTTAACGTCCCGACCCTCGCAGGCTCCATCGTGGCGGCGATCCTGGCCAGCGACTCCGACTCGGGGGCGAACGGCGAGGTCACCTACTCGCTGGAGGAGGAGGAGGAGGAGGACGAGGACGAGGCCTTCCTGCTCAACCCGGTGACGGGCGTCTTCAACGTGACGCGCCCGCTGGACTACGAGGCCCAGCGCTACTACATCCTCACGGCCAGGGCGCGGGACGGCGGCGGCCAAGCCAGCGGCGTCCGGGTCTACTTCAACGTGCTGGACGTCAACGACAACGCGCCCGTCTTCAACGCCACGACGTACAGCGCCTCGGTGTCCGAGGGCCTGCCGCCCGGATCCGCCGTGGTCACCGTCGGGGCCGCAGACGCCGACGACGGTACGTCCGGCGGGGGTGGTGTGGGAGGCGGGGCTAAGGGAACGCACCAGTGGAGAAAGATTTTAGTTTATTGGATAAAATAATACAAGGGTTATTTTTGGAATCCACGGAAACTCGAATCTGTAAAACGCGTTGAATATCAACTCAGTAAAACATGTCACTAGACATATGTGATGAAATAATATGTTGATCAGGCTCTAATAGATGCATCCATTTAAATTTTTTATTGGCAAAGTACCGACTTAATCTATCATTAATCTATTGCTAATGGATTTGGCAACCGTTACACACCTCCATGATCAACATTTTTGTTGGCACTGATTTGACGTTGTACTAATTTCCATGTATATTTTCTTGTTGGCTTTACAAATACAATCTCAAGGGAACAATAAGGAATGTTTTTCTTTGACATATTTAGAAAGATTTGGCCACACGTCCAGATCCGGAGAAGTTGACTTACTGCAAGGAAAATATTTCAGGAGACAATATTTCATAACTGCGGTCAGGTATCCCAGAGATGTCATTATGTCTGAAGCAGTTATGTAATCCCCTAAAATATGCAAGTTTGCCCAAAGCAGATTAATTTAATGCAGCCCTGTCATTTCGTTATGACAGTTGGTTACACAGAAGCTCTCCAACCTCCCTTTTTATTTTTACTCTGCGTCTCGCACGAACACCCCGACGAAACGCGGCAGATACACGGCCGCTGCCCCCTGCGCTGTCAGAATAAAACGCCGCCATTGTTACCACTTCCTACCCCCCCCCCACCCCCACCCCGACCTCCCCGACCTCCTCGACTCGGTCTGAACTGGAATGGAAGTGGCACTCGAGCCTTTGATAAGGGATTACTTGTGTACTGTAAACACACGGCTGAGTGTGGGAAGAAGCCCGGCGCTTTCCACACGAATACCCCGTTGAGCTGAATTACAGACGCTCAATTTAAGCTCATTTCACCCCCCGCCACCCCCCTACCACTTCCAGGGCAGTGCTGCGGCTCAGGCCCGGGGGCTTTCAAAGATGGATGGTTCGCACCCATCGACACTTTGAATCAATCTTTGCTTTTCAATGCAACACAACCTCCAGTTTCCGTCTTTTGACTTCTCGATAGCGGCGGTTCGTGCTGCGGCCGGTTCGCGTACTCGAGAGTATCGGACGGAGCTCCGGGGGCCGGTGCGTGCACAATGCGTGGAAATGGATGCAGATAAGGCACACGGCCGAGACGCAGCCTTCAACAATGCGCGCTGGTCGAAAATATCAACATTCGACCTCTAACCGCGGGGTCCCGACTGTTTGTCATCTGGCCATTCTTTTAATTCAGGGCCACACTAAATGGTTCCTGGTTCCGATTTGTTTTCTATTTGGCACGGTGAGGCCAACTGGACAAGTAATGTTTGTTAAAAATAAACCCAAACCCTCAGCCTGATTAGTACAGAGAGAGGGGGGGACTTAATAAGACTTAATTTCCCCCCCCCCCCCCCCCCAATAGCAGATTGCTCCAACATAATTACATTTTGGTTGCAGGTTTGTCTGTTATCCACTGGAGGAAAGTAACACATTTAACCTTGGGAACAAAATACAAATGTAATTTAATGTTTCACACAGTATTCTTAGTTGATGTTTGGTATCTTTTGGCAGCAACTGCTCCCAGTTATCTTGCTGTAATGAAATCGTTTAAGTCACTTTTTTTTTAAAGCAGCTGTGTCAAACCTTTGCCAGATTAATCCAATAGGATGGTTTATGTTTCTCTTTGTCATGCGTTGTAGCGAATAACAAATGGGACGGTTTGGACCTTTTCGAGGATGTCACTTTGAGTCGTGAGAGATTCATGCATTTTCTTCATACTTTACCGAACAAAACATTTATTAAGAGTGGAGCTGACCAACATGCCGCTGTAGTAAAACCAAAATCGACCTTGTTGTCTTCTGATTTCCTCTCCCAATGTGTTCCAGGCCCGAATGCCCAGCTGCTCTACAGAATTGCGTCCGGAGATTCCCAGGGACACTTTGTCATCAGCAAGGACGGAGTCCTCCAGACCAAGAAGGCCCTGGACAGGGAGACCCAGTCCTTCTACAACCTGGTGATCACGGTCAACGACCTCGCTCCTCCTCCCGCGGCCCGCTTCACCAGCACCGCCCAGGTGTCCGTCATCCTCCTGGACGTCAACGACTGCCCGCCGACCTTCACCTCTCAGCGGATGACCTACATCCAGGAGAACGCGCCGGTGGACGCGGTGGTGTTCACCGCCCAGGCCGCGGACGCCGACAGCGGGCCCAACAGCTACGTCGAGTACTCCCTCAAAGGGCCCTTCATCGGCAAGTTCAGCATCGGCACCATCGACGGCGACGTCCGCTTGGTCGGCGAGCTGGACCGCGAGGAGCTGTCCAACTGCACCCTGACGGTCGTGGCCACGGATAAAGGCGAACCCCGGCTGTCCTCGACGATGGACGTGACCGTGGTGGTGCTGGACGTCAACGACAACACGCCGAGCTTCTCGCAGAACATCTACGACGTGGAGATCGGCGAGGACACCCTGACCGGGACCGACGTCCTGCGGGTGTTCGCCAGCGACGCGGACGAGGGCACCAACGGGCAGGTCCGGTTCTCCGTCTCGGGGGGCGGCGACGGAAACTCCGACTTCCGGGTCGACTCGGTCACGGGGGTGATCTCGGTGGCCAGGCAGCTGGACCGCGAGGCGCGCGGGTCCTACTCGCTGGTGGTCCAGGCCGCCGACCGAGGCAGCAGCCCCAAGGCGGACCGGGCCACCGTCAACATCGTGCTGTTGGACGTCAACGACTGCCCCCCCGAGTTTGAGCTGTCTCCTTACACCGTCCACGTTCAGGAGAACCTGGAGAACCTACCGGAAAACATTCTGCAGGTCAGTGTGTTTGTCTTTACCTTTTTGTGAAGACGTGCCTTGATGTTTTACAGACTTCCTGAGGGCAAAGAAGTTCTAAGGACTTAAACAAGCTAATGCCTTAACTGCATTTTCAGTAATACTAACTTAATAGGTGCAGGTATGTGAGTCGTATTGGTGCACTGAACCACTTTTTTTGCTGAATGCCATGAAAAATACATCATACATACAAAATGATACACAAATGATATATGGCGGCAATTTGATACGCACGGTTAGGGTTTTTGCCAAAATATGAGACGGGGCTAAATTGCATGAGAGGTCCGGTAACGTCTCAACCAACCTGATGACTAAATGAGCCGTGTATGAAAAAAAAGAGTCGGACTGATTTCCAGTGATGCCGCAGTTCCATTTTCTTTTCCGCTTGTGTACCTCGTCAGGAAATGAGGGTACAGTTACGTGGTGGAACGGGTCCAGGTAGGCTTCTACTACACAAGGACACGGCAGAGCCCACAATGCAACAGGGGGCAACGGGGTAGTTTAATGCAGGATGAAAGGCAAAGACTTGATTAATAGTTTCTTACTCAGGTTTTTTTTTTTTTTTGTGGATTCCCTGGGAACGTCTGATTAGACAAAGTGAATAAAGTAATGATCTTCCTTCCCTCAACAATTACCTTCAGAGTGCCGCCCGGCACCGTGGTGGTGATTAGCCTTCAGCTGCTTCGGCAGGACGGTCATTCTGGGTCACTGCCACCTCAAGTCGCCTGTGTGAATTGAGCCACATATTTATCAGAAGAAAAAAAAAGGCGACGGGGGGGGGGGGGGGGATCTGTCACAGTACAGAAGATTCTTACGCCGCGACTTCCGTTCCACTGGGACTTTAAACATGGTTTTGAAGTTCTTTACTTTTTTACTTTGCAAGACTATCGATGGTATTTATTTTATTAGAAGCACCAACCGGACTCAACTGAATTGAATTGTCAATTGAGCGGTAATGTAAAAAAAATGGCCAGTAATGTCAGACCCGGCCACGTAATACTAGTGGTATTTATTGGTCCCAAATTCAACTTTTCATACATCAGAAGACGAGTTGTGACTCATCGTCTTTTGCTTAATATTGGATCGCAGAGGCTAAACCGCGCTTACGTGTATTCCATGTGACTTTCCACCACGGCTGCCACGCCGCTGAAGCTGCCTCTGACTGTTTATACTCCAGACAACCTGCAGCTCGGCAGCTGGAAAAATGAAAAACACATTTCTTGCTCAAGATGGAGTTTGATGGTTTGGGTCCCTGAAGAGGCTTTTTTTTTCCTGTGTTCCCCCCCCCCCAGGTCGTCGCCAGGGACGACGACCAAGGCGCCAACGGCCAGCTGAGCTACATGCTGAGCGGCGAGAACGACGAGGGCGCCTTCAGCCTGTCGTCCAGCGGTCAGCTGAGCGTGACCCGCACGCTGGACCGCGAGGCCCAAGGGACGTACGTCCTGCTGATCACAGCCACCGACTCAGGTGAGTCCGTTTGAGTCTTTGCATCTTTGCGTCGCGACGTCCCCACCTGTGCAACCTCTCGCATCTGGTGAAGACCTAGAATTTTGGCAAAGCCAGAAACCAATTTTGTAATTGGCCGGTTTAAAAAAAAAAGCTGAAAAATAACGTTTTTATAAACTAACACCAGTGTCAACAAACGGCATTTTGGGTTCACAGTGTGCGCAAAGCTCTATTTTTTGTTTTGTTGTGGCATCATAAACTAAACAATCAGGAGTTTTTTTTGGTTTTTTTTCAGCTTTCAAAATAGCGGGTGTTTTTTGGACCTATCCGCCTGAAGTCCTTTCAGCGGGTACAAGGGAACAGCATCCTCTGTTTATTTGGATACGGCGGTAGAGCTTGTTATAGCCAGATAAAAGGTTGACTTGTTATTGCATGGAGGCCGGTTAATGTGCAGTCTAAAGGAGAACATGCGTATCCCCGTCGCAGCCAAATCACATGGTTTCCCAGCTAAGTATACGTTCCCCCCCCCCCCCCCCCCCCCCCCAGCCGCTCCGGCACGGCGCTTCTGTGTCATTCCAAGGCGCTGACCATGTGACCAGTCATAGCGCCGTGTATTTTTGACTGTGCACGGGGGTTTAGTGAGACTTGGACCGTTACGTGCGTTGTCTCGTTCGTTGTTTGGGTCAGATTGTCACGTTTGAGCCGTGCAGGAGCAGCTTTCTCGGGTTATTTGTTCCTTCGTCATGATTCCCTTGCTTCCATGTGCTCTGCAGAGGTCCGTGCCACGTGGACAAAGTTGCACCAAGAAGCAAACATACTCATTAGGATTCGATCCCTTTTTTTTTTTTTTGTGCGCCTCACAAGGAGGCCGTATTTAGAGCCCTGACAACAATTCCAAAATATTTTGACAGGACGTTTCATTGCAATGTTGGTGAGTGGCTCCAAAAAAAAAAAAAAAAAAAAGAGGGACTTGGGGTAGAATATCAAAATATCAAAAAACCCATAATCATGGTACCGGCCAAATTACCCAGCAGCATTTTCTCACATTTTTGAGGCCTCGGCTTAGACAGCGAGGAGGAAATGGTTCTCCCAGGCGCTTTCTGGCAGCAGATGTCCAAGGTGGATGGTGCAGACATGCAGACATGTCTCCGATTCTGCCGTCTCCCGTGACCCGATTCCCACCACAGACATTCATCACACCACGTTAGCGTCTGCCTTTATCTTTACTGGTCCGACTCGCACCCTTCTCTCCGCTGTTTCTGTTCTGTGAGTCGGAGTCATCCACTGACGTTCACCCGCCGGTGTGCGCGCTTGTTGTGTTTGTTGCATCGAGTGCCGTCTTCCCCCCCCCCCACCCCCCGGGGGGGACCCTTCCCATCGCTCCAGTGGGTGATAAAATGATTAATCGCAGCACCCGGGCCGGCGCCTCGGGTCGCTCCAAGTCGCTCTGTGCCTGCCGCGCTCCTACCCCCCCCGCCCCCTCCCCGAAAGCCTGTCAGGAAGTGGATGGAAAGAAAAGAGCTCTCCGGGTGCCGATTCCAATAATGGGTTCTGGCTCGGGAAGGCGGCAGAACTTGGCAAACGCCGGCCATTATCTGAAAAAATCTGTGTGCGGCACCTCCCGAAACGTGGCATCCGCTCAAGCTGCATGGAGGTGTTTTACAAGGCGTCCTGTTGAGAGGAAACTCGAGGATTCTCTCTCTCTCCCCCCCCCCCCCCCCCCCTGTTTACGGAAAGTTGTTTCTGAGTTTAACTCGGACGGAGACGTCGGCGGCTGCAGGGTGAGAAGCTGATCCCACCAACATCTAGAGTCAGCTGCAGGCCAATTGGATTCATACGGTATGAGCCATTTGGAAGAATCTGAAAAAAATGCATTTGCCCCTGAGTTTTTATGTAATAGTGGCTAAAGAAAACGTATTTCTGTGTCTGGCAGCTGGTCTGATGTTTTGGCAGCTGAATAACCTTTTGTTGAGAACCAACCGGTTTGATGGCATTCTTTCCATTCTCATTCCAACGATTCACTTATTTCCAGTGTTCATGAATAAAAGGATCATGAAGAGAATAATTCACTTTTTTTTCGCAGTAAGTAAAATAAAATTGCCAGCAGCTGTATGTTGGTGTCTGAAGGAAATTCTTCTCTCCATCACTGCTTTAAAGCGTGGCCTTTTAGTCTCTTAAATGGCTCCCATGGATCCGGTGCATAACCCCCCCTCCTAGTGGTTCTAGAGCTTTTTCACCTTCAATTGATTCATCTCCTGTCATGTTTTGAACAAAATCAACAAATAACAGGTATCTATTCATCTGTAGCACGTTACATTAATAGAAACTTAGAGCAAGTTAAGTGCTGCACGCACACCTGACAACGCAGATTCAAAACGTCTATATATCCATCTAGATATATCTCTAGATATCCATCACTTGCTCCCAAAAAATCTTCAGCCAGTCTAGAGTCTGGTGGCAAAACAGTAAGTAGCCAAATAAAATACCAGGTTCCTCAAGTGCACTTTAACACAGCAGTAACATGGATGAGCTCTTTAAAAAACTGCAACAACATGCAGCTTGCAGAGTTTTTTTTTTTTTTTTCCGATGGCCTGATTTCTCTTTTCCACTCACTTGTGCACTTTAACAATAGCTCCATCTGAGTGTTTGTGTAAATAGCTTTGGTAGGTAATGGGGGCTGGTGTGGGTTTGGAAGAATGGTTTGGCAAAATCCACTTCTTTAATGAGGTTTATTTGCAGTGTTTCTCTGGGGAATCTGGTTTAGCACTTTCTCGTAAAGCAGATTTTTTTACCAGAACTCATTGTAGTTGTTGCTTTTCTCTTTTTAACGACCAGCAGTACATTATTATACTGTGTGTGAATATTTTTCCCTCCTTAGCACTTAGCAATATCATATCTCAGATTCATGTGGCCGAGGCATGAACATTATAGAGTGGTGCTTTGAGGGAGTCGTGCTCCCAGTGTGTCCTTCACTTGCACGCTGGTTAAGATCCACTGGCTCCCCAGATGCACCGCCTAATTTGGATTTCCAAATAATGTCACGACACAGCAAATAAAAGCACCATTGTTAACCCAAAAAAAAATTAAAAACACAAGAGGCGCATCACTTCATAAAATCTCACCACAGGCCCTAAAATATGAGGCAAAAAAGCAGCACTTGTGTTCTGTCGATTTGCTTCACTCGCCGGGGCCCGCTGACCGCCAAACCCTATCCGTAAACCCCACCCGCAAACCCTACCCGTGACATATGGCCAAGAAATGATGCAAAAAGCAGCCGGACGCGGCACTCCATAAATAACCGAGAAGCAGCATACCATTAGCTTCAATTTGACGAATGCCTGCGAGACTGCCGTATTATCAGAGAACAACACTCTTACCTCTTTATGCTGGCAGCTTTTTTCTGCTCCGATGTCCCTTTCACTGTCCACTGCTTGTTAAGTGTGAGAAAGCCCGTGTTGACTCTGCCCGTGTTTGGCAAACGGTGCAACGGTGACGGCTTCTTCTGCACTCGGCTCCGCCGGGGCCATTCACCGCAGCCCAACCGAGTCGCATTAAAAGAAGCTTTGTTGCAAAGCAACAGGTTCTCAGAGGCAGAAAAATGTCAATTTTGCCGCAAGGCCAGCCAATCCCCCCCCCCCCCCTCAAGTAATGATCTGTTTTATTTACGCTGTCCCTTAAGAGCACAATCCAGCCCCAGTCCATAAACCGCAATTAACCGTTTAGCCTTAAGCTTCAGGCTACACACGGGCTGTCTCATAAGTTTGCACATTCATCCGTCTTCCCTGAGTCAACCTGTCCTGTCCTGAGGGAGGGGGGCGGGGGGGGGGGGGGGGGGGGGGGGGGGGGGAGAATCCGGTTTTTTGAGGGGGGTTCCATAAAACATCAGTCAGTCACATGTTGGAGGAAGAGATTATCTCTTGTGTCAGCTGAGACACTCAAACCTGCTTCTTAGCGCAGCTCAGACCTTTTTCCCAGGAGGCGGGTGCTACTGTCCCCGTACCCCCACTGTCCCCCCCCCCACCCCCCACTGTCCCCCGCCAGGCTCCTGCTGCCGAGTCCGCACCCGTAACAGCTGCAGCGGCCAGAAAACAGCTCGCTTAACCACCCCCTCCCCCCCTCCCGGTTCAGAGAGTATGGCCACGGCACCTCCTTGGAGGTTGATGTGATTTGTCCGGCGGTAACGTACACCGATAAGGTGCTTAGACGCGTGGTCATATGCTTGTGTTAGACAATGCTCTCTGGGGTTGAGAGGCTTACAGAGGATACTGTCTGTGGAGCTGCGGGGTGGACGAGGAGGCGACAGGTGGTCAGCGGGTCTAGTTAGGCCTCGGGGTCCTGCGAGCTCGTTATTTGTCTCTGGAGTTCTTCACTTGTTGTGTTTTTTTTACCAAAGTGATCGACGCGGATTCAGAGGTGAAATATTAGCACACGGAATGGAACTTTGAAGCCCTTTCGGGACGGTTTCGGGGGGGGGGCTTTGTGCGAGAGGAGATGCCAGCATCACCCCGGAGTGTAACGTCTGTGTGTGCATGGAGGCCGACTCAGGTCTCGGAGACAGGGTCATCGCCAGGATTTGTCCTTTTGCGGTGTCCACGCAGGGGCAAAACCTGGCACAACAAGGTCCTTTATTTACTTTACTGATTGAGAGAGCATGGTCCTCTGCATCCGGCGTGCAATAACAACCGAGGTGGGTTTGGAGGAAATACACACCGCTGGCTTTTGGAGCGATGCTGCCGATAACTCTCCAGCGTGCGGTGAATACAGATCAAGTGAGCCTGTAATCACCTGGTAGAGAGGTGTCAGGTTGCTCTGGTTTTCTGTCCTAAGCAACCAAAGGTCAACCTCTGAAATGAGATTATGCTCCATGATACCAACTTCAGACAGCGGTGAGGTAGCGGTATTGATCTGTTGGTCTGTTTCGGGCCGACGAGTGGTCTACAAATGGAAGGCCTGGTTCTCCTGGAGTCACCAAAATGTCTCCCTGAGATTAGTTTTGTGACTGTCAGTGAGACAGTCACACTGTGGCGTGTGTAAGAAGAAAAACAGATCTACAAACCTGCTGGACAGAGAAAAGGAATCGTTGTAACCACCAGGCGTCTGACGCTGCGCTGCAAAATTTCCGAGGCAAAATGATGTCATTTGTCACATAGCAGTGGGCCAGATTGTGAGCTACCAAATTTAGGCCTATATTTCCTCACCATACACCCCCCCCCCCCCCATTTACTCTGCTCCGGTGTCTCAATCACCGACCCTGACACTCCTTCCTCGGCTTTTCCAGCGAAAGGCCGCTTGCAGGAGACGCTGGCACTGTCTCTGCACTCATTCCTCTCCTGTTGAGTCCCCCCACCCCCACCCCCTCAAATACAGGGATTAGTTTCTACATCACTTTTCTCACCGTTGCAGGGAGCGCGTAAGAATCGGAAACAAGCTACTCGTGCGGCAAAATGCGCCCCCCCTCCCCGCAGCTATTTGAAACAACACACACATTTGCATACCTGCCATGGTATAGTGTTCCTCGATGACTAAATCTGTCGGCCCACGCGATGTAACGAGATACATCTGAACTATTTACGCATCGGAAAGCGGGTTTTGTGTCTGTGTGTGCATGGGGGGGGGTTGGGGACAGCTGCCAGGGGGTGATGTGATATCAGTGAGCCCCATGAGGCTAGGAAGGCGCTCGATGCTGCGAGAAAGGAAAAATGGGGAAAAATGGCCCGTTTGAAGCGTCGTCGACAGCCGTCCGGGGGGGTAGGGGGTCAGCGTGGGCTTACCCAGGATTAGCCCCGCAACGCTCAGTGCTGGCGCAACGCAGGTCAAAAGGTCATGCGGTAGAGGTTGTTCATTCTCCCGAGGCAGTAAACAGGTTATGACATCACATCCTGTGCAAAAGTGAAACGCCTGGAAGGAGGGCACACACACACACACAGAGGGCTAGCCTTGTAGCTTGCCCTGCTTCCGCTCTCAGTGGGGAAACAATGCTTTTGAAAACTACTGTGACAGAAGAGTCCAGAAAAACATGGCAGCTGGCTTGAAGCTCAAAAACAAATTGTTTTCCTCATCCACTCCGTCCAGTGGCGGGAGCTAATGGCGTTTGTGCGCAAAGCCACTTATCTCCTGGGAGCGTCTTTGATCAACAACAGTCTGAGGGAGCTGCTAGCTGTCAAACACACTCTGCCCGATTAGCTCAAAGTGATACAGGCACCATGCTGACTGGGGTCCCATCACCAATTAAGAGGATCAGCTGAGAAGGAGGCAGAGCTTCTTCTAATCTGTTCCCATGACGACGTCCTCGAACGATGACACGTGTCGATCAGATCGGGATGAACGCACATGAACGCGTGACCCCGCCAAGTGGCTTGTGGTCGCTTGTTTGCATAATAGCCCCGTGATGACACAACCTCGCTCTCCAAAACTCAGCTGGGACTGCGTTTCGGGCAGCCGGTAATTCTTTTCGCTTCGACACCAAATGACTTGACCCCTGTATAAATGTAATTTGTTTACAGGCAGAGTTCTCATGACAAATATTTGTCAAGGTGGAAACACCGGAAGCACCTCGAAGTATAACCATGTCTATATTTGGCTACAGCTGGAGATGCGGAGCCCACGGCTCTCCAAAGACCAGTGCTGTATGGTTTCTGTTCCTCCTTTTGGGACGAAGCATTTGTTTACTCTTACTTCTGTTTGTGTCATTTAATTTGCTTCTGGTATTCGGCTGTGTTTATTCTGAAAAGCCCACATCAGCCACTTCTGTTCTGACCAGAAAACCTGGACGCATGTTTCAAGGTCCAACGTCTGTTTATTATCACAAGGCCAGGCAGCAAGGGGATGCTACAGTAAATCTCATTTAGGGAGGGGCGGGGAGGGGGCCGTGGCCTCCTGAAAGAAGCTGCAGAGTTCTCCTTCTCCTCTCTGCCCACGGGCACCGCGCAGTTTAGCGGCAGCCGCAGAGCTTCTGGGGGATTTTGTTTCTTTCCTTAGGACACTTCTTGAGTTGTTCAACCTCACCCCGCCGACCCGTCTCTCTCGGGGGGGGGGGGGGGGGGGGCACACTACATCTACATGTATAAACTCCAATTTTAAACCCATCGCAGAGCGACCGAAGGAGTTTGAATGGAGAGAAAGTCCAATGACGTATTGTAGTTACGTTACGTTCTTATTTTAGCTTTGTCGCCTCGGTGAACCAAACTGTATGCTTGTATCAAGGTGATAAACTGTACGTAGATCTTATCTATTTCCTAGTTTGCCTTTAGACTTCACCCCCTCAGTTTTGGATTCATCCGCCGGGGACCACGAATAGCTGGACCAAAGCTCATGGCGATCCATCAGAGGTTTTTTTTTTGGTTTTTTTTGGCGAAAGTCTGCAAACAAAGTGTTCTAGTGGCTCACATGGCTCGAGTTAACATCCAGCGCCTGGACAATGAGTCGAGAGCGAACGGGTCCTCGGTGATGCTCATGTTTCTTTCCTTTTGGAGACTGATGGTGTGACAGAAATAAGTCGTTTTCCATGAATTGTCTCAGGAGGCGGCCGGGGGAAAGATAATCCATCTCACTTCCAAGTGAGAAGAATCTGAAACAAATCTCGCGAGCGTGTTGCCCTAATTTTATTAAATTGAAAAGATAATCCGCGCTGGCTGAGCTGCAGATCCGTGGCGTGTCCCTCAAGCTTTCTTTCCTGACCCCACACCCCCTCAACACCCTCTTTTTCTGCCTCAGACTCAGATGTTTAGATTTTTGCACATTTCCACATTAGGAGATCTTTTTTTTTCTCCGTATCTCTTATTAATCCAATAAAGTTCAAGCATCTGATGTTTTCAGGAGCTGAGATCACAGGCACGGGGGGGACACGAGCTCGGGATTGTGATTGTTTTCACTGGGGTGTATTATAGTTGACACATGGATTCCTGGAGAGAGCTGCAGGAGGGGAACAACTACAAGTTAGAGGTTGGGAAAAGAACCGTTAGCAGATCCCAAACTTCTCTCAGTCCTCAGGTGCTCCCCGTCCTGTTAAACAATGTAAATATATGCAAATCATTAAGAGCTTGAAATAACCTCCAAGTCTTTTAAGATGTCCCCAAATCCCAGGCTGAACTTGTGTTTAGGCCTTTCAAGGACGGATTATGAACTCGTCTTAATCTTTTTAGTTTTTCTTCCAGTCATTTCTGCTTTGCGGGTTGTTTTCATCTGCTATTGATTTAAACCCCCCCCCCCTCCCCCCCCTCCTAGGGGCGAGCCTTGTTTTGTCACCAGCCGAGGGAGAAAAACGGTTAGATTGTTGCTGAAAATAGCTCCTCTCCCTCAGCGGAATTCCACAGACTCGCTCAGTGGCGTGCACCTTAGAATAGAAATTAAATCCACGAGGAACCCAGGAAGGACGCCCGAAAGATTTGGTTTCAGAGACATTGAGCCCTTCTGATGTGCCCCCGCGCTGCGTCGACGAGGCCCGATGGAAACCAGAGCCGGCGGCCTGAGAACCTCCCCCCCCCCCCAACGCCTCAATGTGCAGATGACGAGTCATGTGCAATAAGTCTCCGCGTGTCGAAAGCCAGAGATGTTGGGTCTTAATGGCGCTCACATGTTACCAATCGCCCCCCCCCCTCCTTTACCAGCTCACTGTGGCACGGAAAGGGAATTCCTCATTGTGTCAGTTTAGGAAACGTACCATGGGAATAAAAAGCACTGACGGCCTGCTTCTGTCCCGTCCTCTGCTTCTTCTGCTTCGCTTCTTTTTTCCTGCCGTAGTCACTCAGGGTGTCCTCTCTCCCCCCCCCCGTCTGCAGGTTCTCCGTCTCTGAGCGGCACGGGGACGGTGACGGTTGTGGTGGACGACGTGAACGACAACGTGCCCGTTTTCACCGCCTCGTCCTTCCACACCACGGTGATGGAGAACGCCCCGACGGGGGCCGACGTGCTGCTGGTCAACAGCTCCGATGCGGATGTGGGCGTCAACGGCGTGATCAGGTACCGCTCGGACCCGTGCACTCATCGGCTTCCCTAACGCTGGTTTATTTCTTCTCCTAATGGCCCTTTGGAGGATTTTCCATTCTATTCTTTCAAAAATGTTTGACCCCCAAAAAAGTCTTTCAAATGTCTTAATATCAAAATACAATAAATATTAAAAGAACATTTCGGACAAAGTAAATATGCTTTAAAATAAAGGAAAACAGACATAAAGAGTAAAAGTTTGACTATTTACGGGCTTGTGAGCCCAGACACTAACAAGACCGTCCCCATTTCCCAGCAGACACCAGTTCACTACAGGTCTGGATTGCACTGATAAAGAATATCGACTTGTCTCTATGTTTTGTTTTTGTTATGCTCTAACGAGATAGCTGAGACCGAGATGTGTACCGTGCATGGTTTAGATCCATCCAACTTGCGTCTAAGAGTTGGTCCGTTTTTTCTGCTCATTCATTATTTGTGCAAAACGATATTTCACTGAAATCACAATGACTATGATCTTTAAATGGTTTATTTTTCTGAAAACACTTAACAACTGAAATTGCATCTTTCATCTATTACATTAGGAAAAAAAAGAAAAGTCATAAAACAAAAATGACCTCATAGTTTGATTATGCTTTTCCAGGGACTTCTGAAGGAAACGGTAGATAATTTGCACAAAAGGTTTATTCCAACTTCTACTTTATTTGACCGATTAACGCAAGAATAAAATCTTTTGGGTGCACGAGACAAACAAACCCGGGATCCAGTAACCACGGCAAGCAGTCAGGTCCGCTTCGCCCTGCTACGGTTCCCTCGTGTGTCGCGGCCGTTCCAGGACTGGCTTTCGGCTTTTCCTCGCGCCTTCACTGAAACCTTTTACCTCATCACCAGCTTCGAGAAATTCCCGGCCGACGTCGCAGTTGTTGACAGGAGTTAAGAAGCAGACTGCAGCGCTATAGTCAACGCCCAAAGTCATTGTTCCAGCCGCCCTTCTCGAGCTGGACCTTAGCTTTTGCACACCCCCCCTCCCCTGGCCCGGTCTCTCACCAGCCGGACACCGACTCCGGTCCGACCCGTCCTCCCTCCTCCCTAACTCCTCCGGGTGCACATTGGGGGGTATCTCTCTGCGCTCCAGTTTCCCAAAACGCGATAACGAGGACGTTAATTGCCAATGACAGCACGAGTTGTGCACATCGGGGGTTCGAGGCCCTCAACGGAGAACAGAACTGGTAAATTTCAGTTATTAGTTTGACTCTCCCAGCCCATTAAAGGCATGTCCCGGACCCGGACGAGCCTCTGGACTGTGTTCGGGTCTGGTGACAGTTTACGTTGCTGACGGTGTCCAAATAAGCTTTCGCGTCGTCTCCTCTTTCACACGGTGTTCTGTAATTTGTCCTCCCGTCTCTGGAGGGCGACGCTTTTTCAAGGAGCCCTTTTCAAAATATGCACTGGTGTGTACATGGACGTGTCAGTTTACATTTACGTCTGGGTCCTGCTGGTGAAACACGATATTAGGTTGGACGCCCCACACTGTGGCCCCTCAGTCAGAGTAGGCGCGTGTTATGTGGTCTTTCATTGGTATTGTTTGTCATGTATTTTTTATTTGAGTTCTCCGGACTGAACCACAGTGGCTCCCTGTGAGCACTCAGCAGAGCAGCTGCAGTCGATGCAATCAGTCCGTTAACCAAACAAAGCGGTGACCATCACGGGGGCATATTCTTCTATTAAATGTGCTTTTGTCAAGGCAGAAATAGCGCTCTCTTTAGGCCACAAAAGGACAATATTTAAAAAGAGCCTTCAGTCTCGGATTCACAGTTTCAGAAGAATTACTCATTACACGGTCATTGGTCATTCTTAACATTATCATCAAGAACAGATGGGCACACACTGCAGAAGCTAAAGTAGCACCACTAAAAATAATTAATTTTAAGAAACAAAAGAATGATAGTGTAATTTCATATTTTTTCTGCCTTATTTGGAGCATAAAGACACAACTTTCGGCTCTTTTGAAAGGTTTTTATTAATTTTACTTTGTATAGTTCAACCTTGTAAGATTTCCAATAGACATGAGTGTTAAAGCAATCAAAAATGAAAATTACTTTGGAGAATGTTTTCACAAGTTAGTTCTTCATTTTCATCAAATTCACAGAGCTTTCGCTGAAAGTTGTCCTACTTTTTCCTCCCCACAGCTACAGTCTGAGCGGAGGACACGGACAGTTCTCCATCAACCCGGCCACAGGGCAGATCATCACCAGCTCCCTGCTGGACCGAGAGGACCGGAACAATTACCAGCTGCTGGTCGTGGCAACAGACGGAGGACAGCCTCAGGGCTTGTCCAGCTCCGCCACCGTGTCGGTGACGGTGGCCGACATCAACGACAACCCCCCGCGCTTCCACCACCACCCTTACGTCACCCACATACCCGCCTCCACGGCAGCAGGTCAGTGCATGCCTTTGAAAGCCGCCGGGTCCCGCTGTTTCTTCAGTTCAGTGAACACATAAGAAAGCAAACACCTCCAAACATGGCATCCAGTTTTTAAGTAGATCAAAAAAGCACAGCTAACATGTGTTTATGTGCAGGTTTTTGCATTCTTAGCATCTTTAAAATAAAGAAAAATGACCATAACAAAACTAATTTGTGTCTTTAGGGTCGCTGGTCTTTGCCGTTACTGTCACCGACGAGGACTCAGGCTCCAATGCCCAGCTGCACTACTCCCTCGTAGGGCGCAACTCGGACAAGTTCAAGATCGACCCCATCAGGGGTGCGATCACGGCCAATGAGAAGCTAACGGGGAACTCGGAAGTGACTCTGACGGTTCGAGTGAAAGACGGCGGCGCGAACCCCAGAACGGACACGACCACGGTGACGGTCCGCTTCGTCACCGGAGGAAGCTTCCCCGTCATCAAGCTGACGGAGCGTGCGTTCACATTCCCGGAGAGCCAGCCGACCAACCACGTGGTCACCACGGTGACCGGGTCCTCTATGAGGGGAGGGCCACTGTCGTATTACGTCGCCAGCGGCAACCTGGATAACGCCTTTCATGTCGACCAGCTGTCCGGCGAGTTGTCCATCAGACATCCCTTAGATTACGAGCACGTTCAGAAATACGTCCTCTGGATTGAGGCCAGAGATCAGGGATTCCCACCTTATTCCTCTTACGAGAAAGTGGAACTAACCGTGCTGGACGTGAACGACAACCACCCGGTGTTCGATAAGGATCCCTTACACGCTGAAATACTGGAGAACCTCGCGCCTCAGCGGGTGCTGATGGTCTCTGCGGTCGATCTGGACAGCGGGCCCAACGGGCAGCTCGAATACGCCATCGTCGACGGAAACAAGGAGAACAGCTTCAGCGTGAACAGAGCGACCGGCGAGATACGGACCACCAGGCCGCTGGACCGGGAGAAGGCGGCTCAGTACGCTTTGAGGGTCAAAGCCACCGACCGCGGGTTGCCACCCAAAAACACGGCGGTCAACGTGCTCATCAGCGTGCTGGACCTGAACGACAACGCGCCCAGGTTTTCCAAGATCTTCAGCGCCGCGGTGGCCGAAAACGCCCCGGTGGGCTACACCGTCACCAGGGTCACCACCACAGACGAGGACGCCGGCTCGAATGCCGTTAGCCGATATTCCATCACTGACACCAGCCTCCCGTTCAACGTCAATCCAAACACAGGAGACATAACAATAAGCAGGCCGCTTAACAGAGAAGACACGAGCCATTACGTCGTCAAGGTGTCGGCCCACGACTCCGGCTGGACAGTAAGCACCGATGTCACCATATTTATTACGGATGTCAACGACAACGCCCCCAGGTTTAGTCGTCCCTCCTACTATCTGGACTACCCTGAGCTCACGGAGGTGGGCTCCCTGGTCACACAGGTGTCCGCCACAGATCCCGACGAGGGATTCAATGGCAAAATCTTCTATTTCATTAGGTCCCAGTCTGAGTTTTTCCGAATCAACGCCAGCTCCGGGGAGATATTTGTGAAGCAGCAGTTGAAGTATCAGAACTCGACGGGCGCTAGTAGCATTAATATAAACCGCCACAGCTTCATAGTCACAGCCTCGGACCGGGCGCTGAAGCCTCTGATGAGCGAGACGACGGTGATTGTGAACATCGTGGACAGCAACGACAATCCGCCCGAGTTTAATTCATCGAGCTACTTCACCCCGGTCACCAAAAGCGTCAAGGTCGGCACCAGGCTGATTAGAATTGTAGCTCACGACCAGAAAGACTTTGGCCTTAATTCTGAGGTTGAGTACTTGATAACAGGAGGAAACAGCTCCAGGAAATTCAAGCTAGATAAAACAAGCGGCTGGATCACTGTTGCCTCCTCCCTCACGTCTGACGCGAATACATTTTTCCTCATCGACATCACGGCGACCGACAGAGGAAACCCTCCTCTGTCCTCGCGGACCTCCGTTCGGGTCGCCGTCACGGAGGAGAACCACCACACGCCGGAGTTCTCGCAGAGCCAAGTCTCGGCTACCGTATCCGAGAGCCTTGTTGTGGGAACGGCCATCAGGACTCTGTCTGCCAGAGACAAAGACAAAGACATGAACGGCCTCATCACATACGATATTACTTCAGGCAACGACGATGGTCTGTTTTCACTTAACAGTAAGACGGGCGTCTTATCCCTGGCTCGCCCTCTGGACTTTGAGGAGAAGCAGCAACATGCTCTCAGAGTCTCAGCCACCGATGGCGGTTGGATCGCTAAAACGAGCTACGTCTCCGTCGCGGTGCACGTGAGCGACGTGAACGACAACCCTCCCGTGTTTGACCCCGACGAGTACTTCCCCGTTGTGCAGGAGAACGTTCCCAGCGGCACCACCCTGGTCAAAATGAACGCCGTCGACCGCGACTCGGGGGCCAACGCGGTCATGGCGTACGTCATCCAGTCGTCGGACAGCGACCTCTTCGTCATCGACCCCAACACGGGCACCATCACCACCCAGGGCTTCTTGGACTACGAGGCCAAGCAGGTCTACCATTTGACAGTGAAGGCCTTCAACGTCCCAGACGAGGAGCGCTGCAGCTTCGCCAACGTCAACATTCAGCTGAAGGGAGCCAATGAATACGTACCCCGCTTTGTCTCGAAGCAGTACTACTTTGAAATATCTGAAGCCGCTCCAAAACGCACAGTGGTCGGGGAAGTATTCGCCAGCGACCGAGACCAAGGAGACGATGGAGTGGTTTACTACCTCATTTTCGGTAAGAGTCGAAAGAAGGGCTTTGGCATCAACAGGAAAACGGGCCAGATTTACGTCACAGGGAGTCTGGACCGCGAGAAAGAGGAAAAGATTTCACTGAAGGTTTTGGCAAAGAACGCCGGGAGCATCCGCGGGGCGGATATCGACGAGGTGTTTGTGAACATCACAATTCTTGATGCCAACGACCCCCCCGTTTTTACCCAAGAACTGTACGACGTGCAGGTTAGTGAAAGCCTGTCGCCCGGGGGTCTCGTTACCTTTTTGAGTGCTGTGGACTCAGACTCGGTCCCAAGCTGGAGCCGATTTTCGTACTCCATCGCTCCTGACTTTGATGAAAATGTCTTCACAATCGACCCGAAAACCGGCCAGGTGTCGGTGGCAGCGGAGCTCGACAGAGAAACCACTCCTGTGTACAATCTCACAGTTCTCGCTGTGGATACTGGCACGCCGCCTGCAACCGGGAGCACCACCCTGATAGTGAACCTGGAAGATATCAACGATAACGGTCCCACTCTGACAGCCGCCTACGCCGAGGTGATGGAGAATCAGAGAGCGGGCGTTGTCGTTACGGCGCTAACGGCGTCCGACCCGGATCTACCACCGAACCAGGGCCCTTTCCTATTCAGCCTCCTCGGTTCTGGCTCGGCCAATAGCTACTTCAGCCTTAGTCCGGCCGGAGTGTTGACCACCAGTCGGGAGATTGACAGGGAACAGATTAGCAACTTCTACCTCTCTGTCGTGATCAAGGACTCTGGTGTGCCTCAAATGTCCTCCACGGGAACTATTCACGTCAAAATAAACGATCAGAACGACAACCCCTCAGAAACGAGGTCCGTGGAAATTTTCGTCCACTACTTCGGGAACATGTTTCCTGGGGGTTCTTTGGGAGATGTCAAACCCCAGGACCCCGACATCCAGGACAGATTCCACTGCTCACTTATTCCCCCGTCCTCGGGCCTGTTTAACATCCCGACTGGAACATGCAGCCTCAACTCCAAAGCGCGCTCAACGGACGGAACTTTCGAACTAACCATCCGCAGCAGCGACGGCGTCCACGGTTCGGTCAGCAACACGGCCCGAGTCCTCTTCGTGGGTTTCACAAATGCCACGGTGGACAACAGCATTCTCATTCGACTCCAGTCTCAAGGAGTTAGAAACTTCCTGACCAACCACTACCTCAGCTTCCTGCGCATTGCCAACTCTCAGCTGGCGGGCTTGGGCACCGGGGTGCTGCTTTACGGAGCATTTGAACTCAACAATCAGACTTTCATCACGGCAGCTGTGAAACGCGGCCACGGACAATATGTCAACCCCAGTGGCGTGGCCACATTCTTCCAGAGCATCAAAGACATTTTATACAGGCAGAGCGGGGTGCAAATAGACGCGGTGGACCATGATCCGTGCACGCGCAACCCGTGCCAGAATGGGGGCAGCTGCAAGCGGCGTCTCAGTGTCGGGCCTGATATGAAGACAGAGGAAAGCGTCCCAGTGATCCTTGTTTCCAACCACCCCCTGCAGCCGTACGCCTGCAGCTGCAGGCCGGGCTACACCGGGGGCCTGTGTGAGACGGACATTAACGAGTGCCAGCCATCGCCCTGCCACAATGGCGGCACCTGCCACAACCTGGTGGGGGGTTTCTCCTGCACCTGCCCTGAAGGTTTCACGGGGATGGCCTGTGAGAGGGATGTCAACGAATGCCTTTCCAACCCCTGCAAGAATGGGGCGCTCTGCCAGAACTTCCCCGGCGGTTTCAACTGCCTCTGCAACTCCGGCTTCGCAGGTACTGCACACGCAAGTCACATGGGGGGGGGGGGGTGAGGGGACGTATGGGGACACCCACTCTCAAGATAATGTACTTTGGGTCCAAGGAAAATATTTTCTTCTGAATGTTTCTAAGAGGTGTTGCAGCCATAGCTTATCAAGCACGGCTGCCAAAAACAGTTTGTTTTTTGGATTACTAGTTGGGGGGTATCAACTCCATGTTTGCTTTTAATAAAAAGGATGATTTGAAGCTGACCCGTGTCAGGACGAGTGTAGACTCCGTACACAGCTCACCGGTATCGCGTTTCACTGCGGCCTTCATGTGCATGCAGCTATGACCACACACAGATAGCGTTTTAATCCAACTGGACACACAAAGATTTCTGCATTAAGGCTTTTCTCATTCGCCTCTGGTTCGAGTTTTATGACAAATGGAACCGTTTTATGAAAGATCCAATCAGGACTTCTTATGTTTCAATTGTAATGAATACACTGCGTTATTACCCGTAACCAAATGGGAGCGGATTTTAAGTGCAATTACTTAGCACGGTCATTTCAATCCTATTCTTTGTCCAGCCGCTGACTTCAGCATCTGAAAGACATTTTCAAAGCGGCCGTGGCAGACAATTTGCCTCAAGTCAAGTCATTACTGTCCCTTTTTATTATGACGATAGAAAATTATCAAGATAAATGACCCTGCTGAAGAAGTGCACCTATTGACTTACAGTAGTTTGCATGGTCTCACAGTGAACTCTCAACTTCCTGTTTTCCCCGCCTGCTTTTTGGCAGCAGAATCGTTCTCCATTAAGCGACTTGTGTGCGGATTTACAACCTGAAAACTATTCGCTTCAGGTTCATTGTCAGTTTTTTTTCTTCATTCGTGCATGGATCATTTATTGTCTCGCTCCTGTCCATTATCTGCATCGTCATTGTCACGTTCTTTTATCACGATGTTACCATATGCATTGCAACGGTTGTCTTTGTGCGAACCAAAAACAACAGCCTTATCCAAACACTATTTGATCTTTCAGCGAGTTTTGAAAAAGACGATTATTCTTAGTGAGAAACAATTCTGCCAGTTGAGTGAGATCATGAAGGTTTCAAGATGTTTCGGATCAAATTATGTCATCTTGGACAAGCCGTTTCTATTCCACAACAGCATCACTTGTGTCAAAAAACATTTTAGAATAAGTGAAACTGCACCAAAACAGATGACAATACAGCTTCATATTATATATTTTACGATTGTTTCAAACAGACGGTAAAACTTTAAATGATTTGTTGGACCCAGGTTTTTTCTTTTCTCAGCTGTGAGGTGATGAAAGACCTGCATGACTCTGCCTGGTGGGGGGAAGTGAACTGTGGTCCCCTCGGGGTTTCCCTGTGTTGTCTGTCACCTCATCCATTTTAATTTGTGTTGTTCTGTGAACCCAGGCAAAACGTGTGATTCCATCATCAATCACTGTGAGTGTAACCCTTGTTTTAATGGCGGGTCCTGTCAGAATCGGGTGGACGGATATTACTGTCATTGTCCATTTGGTAAGTAATAGTAGGAAACCTTTCAGGGCATAGGCCAGCCTCTGTGGAGTAGAAAACAAGACGTTTCAGTCGTGCTGTCTCGCTAAAGAAAATGAAGTTATGCTAGATTAATTGGGATGTGGACACATTTCATCCTGTCTCTCCATTTGCCACGATTTCTATTGCTGCTGTCATCAAAAATTAAGTTTTCAAAAAGGCTAAAATTATGACTTGACAGCCTTTAATGTCTGCTTTTTTATAACTAAATAAAGAACTTATATCGCTTGATCACGATTCTGTTTTATCTGTAGATATTTTTATCGTGTGAATCATTCATTGGCTTCCTCTCTGATTCCTCTTTGGGTTTGTTTCCCTCCTCAGGGGTTTTCGGCAAACACTGTGAACTTAACAGCTACGGCTTCGAGGAGCTCTCCTACATGGAGTTTCCGTCCCTGGATCCCAACAACAACTACATCTATATCAAGTTTGCTACCCTGAAGAGCAACGCGCTGCTCATGTACAACCACGACAACCAGACCGGAGACAAGGCCGAGTTCCTGGCTCTGGAGATCTTGGAGGGACGGATGCGCTTCTCCTTCAACCTGGGAAGTGGAACTTATAAACTGATGACCATGATAAAAGTTTCGGACGGGCAGTTCCACACAGTGATCGCCAGGAGAGCCGGGATGGTAAGAGCGTCTGTTTGAATGCTGGAAGGATTAATACTTCTTATGGGCTACGTAGAGAAAAGCTCCAAACCACGGGGGGGCTCAGCTTATGGTTTTTGAGGTTTGTAATTGTACTTTATCGCTCGCTGTGATTTACAGTAGGAGGATCCCAAATGCCCCTGCGTTGCTGGCAAAGGGAAGAGGGGGGGGGGGGGGGGGGGCTGTAAAGAATCCAACCGGCCCTGTCAGAGTTCCTGTAATGTAGCTCTCCCGCTGGACTTCAAATCTGTCACTTCCCACCGTGCGCCCAGAGTTTCTTAGGAAGCTGCTAGAGTCGTTAAGTAGTCCGCGTTGAGACGGGGGGGGCGGCATCCAGCACACGTCGGAGAGACCTGCGATTGGGTCCACGCCATGCGCCCAGCGAGCAGCCCGTGCGGAGGCGTGCGCGTAACGGCTCCGAGAAGTGAACCCGATCGCCGTGTCTGCAGACGGGAGGAGGGGGTCACTTCGGCGGTGGGTTTCATCCGAGCCGATGTTTCGAAAGCAGACAGAAACTCACGGACGAGGTCACGGACGAGGTCACGCACCGCTTCAGAGGCAGCACAACGGTACCACTCCACTAACTATAGACTTCATCCAAAGAATGATGAATGATGAAAAATGAAGTTTGTTTGGCTCAGAACAGGAGAGCCGGTTGCCAATTTATCCAATAGGCCATGTGTTGAATATGTAGACATATATGTTTGACCTTATCAGAGGGATTCAGTCGGGAAACTGCTCATTGATTTAATCTTTGTTGCTCAAGCAATCAGGAGGGTTGCAAAGAGCAAAAACACAACATTGACTTTGAGTAACACATGGATCATTTGTGTGATCATGTGACCACTGCTGAGATCATCTAATCAGAGAGCTTTTTTTTGTTTGTTGTGTTCTTTGAGGTTTTGCAAATTAGGGCTCGCCGTAGCTGATTAGCACCAGCAGCTAATCGTGAAGATTTTGGTTAGATTAATTATTTACACTTGAAACAAGCAGAAAATCTCTTTTTCCGTGTCTGCACCACAACAAGAAAAGCAACGCTGCCTCCATTAAAATCGCTCATGGCGGAAACAAATGATCTCCAGAGGCGGTTCCTTCACATTTCCGCCAAGCCCTCAAAAAAAAAAGGGATTTTCATGTCTGCAAGAACCCATTCAGTGCAATCTCAACCCCAATGTGAGGCCACGGCGCCTTTGATCACAGGAAAGGAGCTTATTCAACGTTCTTTGTACTTCAGAGAGTGTCCTGCGCCTCGTTGTTGCGAGCGACAGGGCGCGTGAGTGATTTGGGTCGTAGATCCGGGCCGGTGTGGTCCGTGTTTACTTAAGGTCCAGGAGAGGTGGAGCGTGATTGCGCTGGTTTTTCAACACTTTCACACACTAAACCGGACAGTTTTCTTTACCAGCCCATTTAGTTTCTTCCTGGTAGGGCGGTGAGAGAGAGAGAGAGAGAGAGAATAAGCCACATCTGGACGAAAGCTTTAGTACCATTAACGGGAAATAGGAAATGTTTCACTGTAATGTTTCACCGTAATGTATGGCTTCTCTTATGCCGCTTGTCTGTCAAACAGCGCGGTGAATTGATGAAAAGTAATTGGCCCGCATGCCATTTGGTGGACAAAACTCATATTAAGGCTGTGGGAGAAATGACTGTAGCGCTGGAAGTGACTCTGAATGGATTGAAGCGTGACCGTGGAGGGAACGTGATGTGCATGAGATGATGTCAAGTCGGCTTTGGTTCCAGTGATAAAGATGTGTACACAATCAAATTACGGTAATATAAAAAATGCAGATATTGTGTTTGTTTGTGTATTTAGTGCATGTACTGTGAGTCTCTCCGTGTCCTACTGGCTGAATAAACGTCGGCACCTTTGCATCGAAAGCGACACGAGTGACACACACTCGCTGACTCGTGCAAGTGATTATAAAGAAAGAGAAACGGAGCGACTACAACCAACTACGTCACCCCCAGTCTCAGGAGTCGCTTCCAAAAGATGACGTACCATCAGGCCAATGACTGACTCTGCCGTGATGTTCATGTGTGTGTGTGTGTGTGTGTTTTGTCACGAAGGCTGCTTCCCTGACGGTGGACCTGTGTGGTGACGACCAGGAACCAGGCTACTGCGCCGTGAGCAATGTGGCAGTGCACACGGACTGGTGAGAAACCCCCCCCCCCCTCCTAAAGTACACAGATGTTCCGTCTCTGTGATCCAGCTGTATACAACCGCGTTGACAGTTTTAGGTACTCAACGCACAAGGACATTTTCCATATTAGGTTCTCTGCACTTTGTGAGAACATATTAGCATCGTTTAGCTGCTTGTTGCCCCGCTATAGTCTGACAAAAGCTCTCTTCATTAGATCTGTTCATGCACCCCATGTGTTTGTTGAGTTTGACTCTGCTCCCACAGCTGAGCTACGTGCGCGTTGCAACTAAAATCTTTATGTTTGTTATCCCTTCCTTGCAATAGTGAAAGGACTGCAGAACATATCACAGCTCTGTGGAGAACGTACACTCTTTATTTGTTTACCTTTTTGCTCATTTTATCTAGATGGATGCAAATTATACAGTGTAAAAGTAAAAATGCAAAACACGTACATTACTGTGCACCGATGAAAGAAGTCAAATGATTGCAAATCTACGATATCTGATGTAAGCCGTCTTTGAATCGCCGGGTCGCCATCTCCTCCACACGGCGCTGTGATGTGAACATTCAACGCTTCACATGTGTGCGAGCGAGCGAAAGAGAGAGAGAGAGCAGAAGGTTTATTTTGTAAGGGTCTCAGGACCCTGTTGTTGTGGAACTTGCTGACCCGCGGTGTCTTTCTGTCGCATTGTGTGCGCGTCTCTGATTTGTGTGCATGTGCACTTTTGTGTCTGCCTGCATTTAACTGTTCTGTCTGTGTGTGTGTGTGTGCAGGATCCTGGACGTGCAGCCCAACAGGCTCTCGGTCGGCGGCGTCGGGTCAATAGAACCCGTCCTTCACCGCCGCGGTCAGGTCGCCACCCACGACTTTGTCGGCTGCATCATGGAGTTCGCCGTCAACGGCCGCCCGCTGGAGCCCAGTCAGGCGCTGGCATCGCGTGGCATCCTTGACAGGTCCCCCCCCCCCCCTCCCTCATGCCCTCCTCCCGCCACCCATTTACTCCCGCTTTCACCCCCTCTCCATCATCTCCTTCTTCTTCCCATCTGTCCGTCTTCTCTAACCTCCTCGACTCTCGCTGTGGGACATCTGTTCACACTCCCAGACGCTCGCCAGAGTTTTTAAAAAGATGTTTTTTTTTTATTTATTACAAACGGTAGATTATTTGACGGGGGTGGGGGGGGGAAACCAATTGCAGAATTCCGGAGATCGCTGCTGAATAGTGAGGCTAGAACAGATCTTTTAATATGCTAATCCTCTCGGGGTTCTTTATGCAGTTTTTTATGTAGCCGCACGGGAGAGAAAAATCACAGCTCATCTGGCCCCTTTTTTTCTTCCTTTTTTCGGCGCCCCCCCCCCCCCCCCCCTCCTTCTCCCCCGCTGCTGAGCGGCTGACCTGTCAAACTGACGTGGTGTTTGTCGTCGTGTCTGTAGATGCCCGAGACTGGAAGGAGCCTGCACCGCCAGCCCCTGCAGACACGGGGGCACCTGCCTGGACCGCTGGTCCTGGCAGCAGTGCCAGTGCGTGGACGGCTTCACCGGCAGGTTCTGTGAGAAGTGTGAGTACGGAGTGCATTCGATTCGCCTTTCTAGAAGTTTTATCGCTGAGGCTGCACTCGTTAAAGGAATATTCCATCTTGATTATTTATGATTCTTCACTCCCGGAACGATGAGTCATCGCACCGCACCGCGTGGCTTAATACCAGCCGCACATATGCGTTTTATTTCAAAGCGTTAGTGGGTTATAAGGACATTAATTCTCAACATCAGAGAATCACACGGAGAGACATTTGAGGCTGATGAAGACCGCCGGAAAGATGCAGCTACTGTGTGAGGTGCTACACTACGTCAAACACTGTTACCAATTATCCATTCCACATTCAATTGGAAACGTTCAAACGGTTACTGGGAACAAACAAAGAGCTTGAGAAGTCTGCACTTGGTTTTTCTGTTTGCCCGTCAGGGTCGATCTCGTGGGGAATTATGCGGCTTGCTTCGTGGCACGAAAACGATTCACAGCACTTTTCCATCTAATACAGAAGGATGCGTGCTCTCTCTGTTATGTGTTTCCTCTTCAGGAAGAGACAAATAAACAAGAAGCCAGTGAGGTCAGGACGTAGGAGAGAAGAGTTTAAAATATAATGATGCTGCCACTCATCTTATTCTTTGTTCTTACAGTGAATTGAGTCATTTTTACCCACCAGCAAAGTACCTGCTGTGTTGTTCTAAAGTAGGACGTGCGAGAAGCTCAGGGACTTATTTATCTTATCATTTAGCTGATGCTTTTATGCAAAGCGACTTAGAATAAGTGCATTCGACCATAAAGGGAACAGAACCAGAACAACAAGAATACAGAGAGCCATCATTGCTCAGGTATTGGTCAAGTACTTTTTATTTAAAATAGCTCTTTAAAAAGCCAGCTATCGTGTCCCGGATGCCTTGTATAAAGTCGTATATCCCAACAGTACACAGGTATGAAACAGCAGGTAAAGCGGCAATCATTTCTCCCCAAAAGCCACCAGCATGATCGATGATCGTTCGAACCGTGGCCACAGTTAGACGAAGCCGAGGAGCCGTGAGGTAGAGGAGTATCATTTTGACCCTGAGGGTCGTCCGCGGTGTGAATTCTTGGGGGCGGGTCTTAGTAACGCTCTCCACCTCCCTCCCGCAGACATGACGGCGGACACGGCCCTGTCCATGGACGGCACGGGCCGCCTGGACTACTCCCTGAAGCAGGGCCCGAAGCGCGACGTCCTCCTGAGGCGGTTGCTGCAGGGCGCGACCTCCGACCCCGCGCGCCCCAGCAGCCTGGAGGTCAAGTTCAGGACGCGCAGCAAGAGCGTCACCCTGCTGCACGTGCAGGAGAGCAGCAACTACACCACTGTGAAGGTGAGGGGGAGGAGGTGCACGCTGACTTGGTGCAGGAGTCACAAGGACCCACCGCAGCGCCTCGCTTGGTACATTTGTCCCAATTCTCCGGAATACTTTGTATTTTCTTCCAGAATGCTTTCTACCCTGAACTTCAGATAATGAATCGCAGCACCTCGAGTCGTGGTTTCACAATAAAAACATTTTATGGAAGTGGTCATGGGAGGAAGTCTAGAGTTTAGATTTTTTTAGCAGACAACAGCAGACAATGAATGTAGCAGACACTATAAGGTTAAGAACAATAGGAAGGCTTCCTACTAAAACAAATTAATATGCACACATGAATACAGTTCAGTTTAGGTATGTAGAAGTCCCGCCCACTTCTACTTCCTGTATTTCTGCTGTTTATTCTCGTCAATCTTTTTTTTTTTTAAGGTTGTATGAAGCCAAAGATAAAAAACAGAGCTTCGAACTATTTGACTTTATAGCTTTTTAAGAGCTTTATTGCTCAATCCCTCTTAAACCTGTGTGGTCCGATGGAGAATCGGGGTCAACGTATACGTGCAGTGAAATTTGTAACCAAATTCTAATTGATTGTGTGGGGGGGACATTTCAATACAGTCTCCCCTCCTAAGTCAAAAGAACCAGACGTCCTAGCAGGAGATTCAGCTCAGTTTGCCCTTTGTTACTCTGCTAATTGAGCCGCCAGTTTAGCATGGCAGCCGTCGCTAACCTGCTCGTCAGCCAGGATCAGAAGGCTCATTAGTGAAGTCATAATTAGTTCACAATCGTGATTAGTTTCCACGCGGCGCCAACACACAAATCAAATCATGCACCCGTTGGAGACGACAGAGCCGAGGTCCTGATCTACTGCGTTTGCAGCAGGGGTGTGTGTGTGTGTGTGTGTGTGTGTGTCCTTTAGGTAAACTCAGCCACCTCCTTTTTCGTGCAATTCTCCTTTTCTTCACTTATATTGTGCACCCCCCCCTACACCCCCCCTCTGCACTCTCCCTGGTCCTGGGCAGCTGCCCAAAGAGGCCTGAGCGCTCATTTGTCCTCTTCCCCCCTGTAATATGTCAGACTTCCTCTCGTCTATGAATCCTCGTTCCTGCTCCTTAAACAGCCCAGGGAAGTATTATAAATACCATGACGCCTGAAACAGCAAAACAGCAGGGGAATAGCCACAGTATATGTACGTGTGTGGAGTCTGAGCTATATATACTGACGTATAAAAAGAAAAAAGAACTTGTTCAGAGATGTTTAATAGATAAACGTCCTGATTGGTTTCCCAGCTTTCCAGCGCAGTTTTCTTTGGCCTGGGGCACCGGCCGCTTTTCCCATTTTAAATCAATTCTTTCGGGAAGCTACTTATCATTGCTGATTTTTTGGGGGTCTCTGAAAAAGGGAGGAAAACGCGGATTACTTTTCCATCGAAGACGGGAGCACGCCTATGGGATTCCCATCCACAGTTAAAAGCCGCAAATTTGTGGCCCAGGCCCGAGCGAGCTCGATGGATTGATGAAAGCGCGCCGTCCTTCCCCCTCACCAGTGGCCGCTCGGACGAACTGCGTCTGAGTTGGTTAATCGCCGGGCTTCTGGGCCCGAATAACATCGCCGGCCCGAAAGGTCCTGGGAGACGGGGATTGACGGCGGCGCGTCCCGCGCCGGGAGAAAGATTCACGAGCGACGAGCCGCATCTTGGTTTTCGATCTCTGACCACAGCGTCGGATCCTGAGAGCGCTGCAGGAGGGGGGCGGGAGAGAGTTGGGTGAAGGCCGAGGGGAGTCTTCCTCTCGTGGTTCATGTTTGACGCTGACGTGATAAGCCCAGTGCATTAATCTGAAGAAGAAGCTGCCCTACTCGGAGAACAATGTTCATCATCCGGCTGAAATGTATTAAGTCGATTTATACCAGCAGGCGGAATTAAGGAATTAAGGAGTTCATCCACTCCATCTCCTCACCTCTTATCTATCATCTGCGGTTTAATGTGCGCACTAACATACGCATCCCTGCTTTGTCCCCCCGGCTCACAGCTGAGGAACGGCAACGTCCACTACGTCTCGGAGGCGGGCGTCGGGGGGAAGGTGGAGCGGACGCTGGGGGACGCGGCGCTGGCGGATGGCCTGTGGCACACGCTCCACCTGCTGAAGAACGGCTCCACCACGGTGCTGCTGGTGGACGGCAGCCACTCCAGGGTCATCCAGCACGCCACCCAGGACTTCGGAGGTCTCGGCGTGGTGACCTTGTCCCTGGGAGGGATCCCCCCGGGACCCGCCCAGCAGAAGACCGCTGCAGGTGAGGCCCTCCCCCTCGTTTGGATGTTTAGTTAACAATGTTGTTTTAATTCCTGCGTAGGATTGGACTGACTGCAGGAAAACAAGGCTTTACAAACATCCAAAAAAGACATTTAGGTTTATTTTACTGCTTTGTCTTTTTGCTTTGGTAGATTTCTCCTAAATTACCCAAATGTTCCATTAGATAACGTCTCTTTCGCACATTTTTTTTTCAAAGTATTGACAAGAGGTATGTCATTTTTTAATCACAGTTTAGATGTTTTCCTCTCAGCCCCTCGTTGAATGTACACTATTTACGTGTATGTGTGGGAATGTACATGCATATTTACGGGTCGCGTCATGCTGAAGCTTCCAAAGAAACTCGCCCAGTGTTTACAAACTAAAGTAAAAAAACAAACACTTATATACTAAAAATGTGTACGCATGCACATACTGTTCCCTTTGATTCCAGCACAAACCTCCTTTTTTTCCCCAAATGAATTTATAGTCTGCAGCTCAAACTTCTGACCCTATTTGGTGCTGCTTAGATTTACCTTCTGTGAGTTTAAAATGACTTAAATAAATGTTTCTTTTTTAGTGTATCATTCATGCACAAAATAACTAATACTGATTTAATTTGACTTTGTCTCAGAACCTCCTTTGAGGTCTTTTTGGTGGTTTCGTCCGATCTCTGTGGACTCTCATCTTTGTTGAGATTTAAATCACAGATCTGATGTTTGTAAAAGGTCAAAGAGGGGTTTTCCAGAGGGAGGTAATGCAATACAGTAAATTTTAAGGGGAGGAAAAGTAAACTAATACTATGCACTAATATGGTCAAAAATGAGCATGTTGACTTATTTGTGGATTCATAAAAGACGTGTAGCCTGACTTGTGGCAGGCGGCCTCTGAAACGAGCTTTTCCTCAAGGTGCGTCTGTTGTGCGCTGCCTGTTCCAGAGCTAATGAGGAAGGCACGAATAGATTTCATCTGCACTGGGAAGGCTTTAAATCGGCGAGGCAGCGCTGTTGGGCTACACGCGAAGGAAAAAATATAATTAGACACAGACACATTGACTCAACCCAGATGTATGATGTCTTTAAGCTACAAGGGCTCTGACCATTTGAAAAACTTTAAATCAAATCAAATTGGCCAACGATGGATGTTTTTAAATTCAAATTCAAGTTCAATTTTTTTTTTTTTGGTCCTAATGTTGAACCAATTTCCCATCTAAACAAAACGGCTTTGGCTCTGATTATAGCTCCAATTCCCTCTTATTTAAAAGGAAGAAAACCAGCGTTCATTCGGAGAATTAGTCCGGTGGCGGTCGGAAAACGCTTCCCCTCCAGACCGCCGCTGCACGCTCGTTTGCCGTCGACGGCTGCTTCCTGTTATCTGAGCCGTTTATTTTCTTCCATCCACAGGGTTCGACGGCTGCTTGGCCTACGTGAAGTACAACGGCGAGAACCTGCCCTACGCCGGAGAGCACGGCCTGGTCGCCTTGACCAAGACCAGCTCGTCCGTCAAGATCGGCTGCAGGGGTCCCGACCTGTGCCAGAGCAGCCCGTGCTGGGACGGCCTGATGTGCGTCAACCAGTGGTACACGTACCAGTGCGTCGCGCCCGGCGACTGCGGCTCCAGCCCCTGCCAGAACCGCGGCAGCTGCGTGCCGGACCCCCGCTCGGGCTTCACCTGCGTCTGCTCAGAGTTCTACACCGGCAAGAGCTGCGAGACCCTGGTGGCGTGCCTGGGCGTCCAGTGCCCCGCGGGGAACGTCTGCAAGTCGGCCAACAACGGCGGGTTTGTCTGCAGCGAGAGCCCCTCCTCCGAGAAGGTGGTGCTCCCCATCTGGGCGGTGCCGGCCATCGTCGGCAGCTGCGCCACCGTCCTGGCCTTGGTGGTGCTCAGCTTGATCCTGTGCAACCACTGCAGGGGTCGCAACAAGACCAAAGTGCCCAAGGAGCCCAAGGAGAAGAAACCCAAGGAGGAGAAGAAGAAGAAGAAGAAGACGAAGAAGAAAAAGGGCAGCGAGAACGTGGCGTTCGACGACCCGGATAACATCCCGCCGTACGGAGATGACATGACGGTTCGGAAACAGCCAGAGGGGAACCCCAAGCCGGACATCATTGAGAGGGAGAACCCCTATCTGATCTACGACGAAACGGACCTCCCCCACAGCAACGAGACCGTGCCCAGCGCCCCCTGCGCGCCCTGCAGCGGCCCGGAGGCGGACATCGAGCACTACGACATCGACAACGCCAGCAGCATCGCCCCCTCCGACGCCGACATCATCCAGCACTACAAGCAGTTCCGCAGCCACACGCCCAAGTTCTCCATCCAGAGACACAGCCCGCTGGGCTTCGCCAGGCAGTCGCCCCTCCCACTCGGAGCGACCAGCTACACCTATCAGCCGCAGTACACCCAGGCGCTGAGGTCCACCCCGCTCAGCCACTCCCACTCGGCGTGCCCGACGCCGAACCCGCTCTCCAGACACTCTCCGGCGCCGTTCGCCAAGCCGTCCTCCTTCTACCGGAACACTCCCACCAGGGAGCTCAACCTGGCCCGCCGCGAGGGCAGCCCGCTGGACCACCACCACCATCACGCCGACATGTGCCAGCCGCCGCCGCCGCCCATGTTCAACTACGCCACCCGGCTGGGGCGGCGCAGCAAGAGCCCGCAGACCATGGCGGGCCACGGCCACGCCTCCAGGCCGGGCAGTCGGCTCAAGCAGCCGATCGAGCAGATCCCCCTGGAGACGGGCCCCCCCGTGGGGCTGTCCATCGAGGAGGTGGAGCGGCTGAACACGCTGCGCCCGCGCAACCCCAGCATCTGCAGCGCCGACCACGGGCGCTCCAGCTCGGAGGAGGACTGCCGCAGGCCGCTGTCGAGGGTCCGCAACCCGGCCGACGGCATCCCCGCCCCGGAGTCCTCCTCGGAGAGCGACTCGCACGACTCCTTCACCTGCTCGGAGATGGAGTACGAGCGGGACAAGCCGGCGTCCTACGGCTCCCGGGTCCCCAAGCTCTCGCAGGTCAACGAGTCGGACGCCGACGACGAGGACTACGGCGGGAGGCTGAAGCAGAGGCGCTACTCCAGTCGCAGGGCGGAGGGGGGGCCCGGCGTTCCCCAGGTGCCCCCCAGCGAGCAGCACTACACGCTGCCCCACAAGCTGGGCCAGCAGCAGGCCGCCGGGGGCTTCAACTGGGACAACCTGTTGAGCTGGGGCCCCGGCTTCGGACATTACGTAGACGTGTTCAAGGACCTGGCCTTGCTGCCGGAGAACGCGGCGGCAAACGACATAGAGATGAACAGCGGGGACGGCTCGGTGACCATCCTGAACGAGGGGGAGGCCGAGCAATATGTATGAGGCTATTTATTACCGCGTTCCTCGGGACATTCGACCCGGAAACAATGAAAAAGGAAGACTGTACATTTCAGGAGACCGTTGGACTACATGTTTCTTCTCTTCATTGGGAATTAAAAGACGACTTTCAATGCAGTAAGGCAGACGTGTGGCGCCTGTAACGTGACGGACTTTTTGTCATGAGCCACCTCGGGAATAGTTTACCAGTCTTTTTTTTTTTTTTTTTTAAAGGTCCAAAGTCAACTGTACGTTCGTGCATTCATTCCTCCGGGGGCCTCGTCGCAACGTTTCCATTCACACCGAAACCTGCTCGAAAAAAAAAAAAAAAGAATTGAATTTAGTGACTGCGAAGCTGCGCTCCTGTTATCTTGATCCAACATGTCTGTGTTTTATTACCAGCACTGCCGCTCCTTGGCTTTTAAAAACATTTCTGTCGCGTTCGCAGCCGAGCGATAAGACGCTCGATAACACTCACGGGCCGAAAGGAAACTACCCGAGCACCGCGTCTTCTTTTGGGGTCCATTTTTCTAATTTACTTAAACGGAAGCACGTGTGTTTGATCCGGCTTCACCTGCAGCTGAGGGGACGCGGCCCCCTCGGCGTGGAAGTCGGCGCCGCTCTGCTCGCACGGTGCGACCCCCCTCCCCCCCGCCCGCCAGCGGCGTGATCCCTTTTCCTCTCGTCACGGCCATTGTGGTGCTTTTTTAAAATTATTTTATTTTAAGACTGGCTAGACGCTCCAAGTGAGGATTAATCATGGCCGCTGCCTTACAGTCATTTGAGGATTTCAGTACGGGGGGCGGGGGGGGGGGGGGAAGAGGTGGATGGAGGAGAGGGGGGGGTTTAGTGTTGTGCGTTTTTTCTGCCAGAAAGCAGCCAAGCGTTTGATGGTGTATGGATCCTATAAACATGTCCCCAACTAAAACACTATGAACTTGTGTACATTTTATTTTCATTCATGTGAAATCATGGAGTCATTTGTTGTTGGTGTCTTTGTCCATTATTTTGACACGTATGGTTTCTACTTTTTTTTTGTACTGTTTATTAACTTAAATTACGTAAGCTGTGTTTTTATGGATATTTTCATATGCTGAAATGTATGTTCTTACTTTCGGGGAAAGTAAATAAGACTTATTTTTTACATGTGTTACATACGTAACATCAGTATTTTCCACTTTTGATAAAACTATAACATGGTGTATGCTTTGTACCTGTAAAAAGCCAATAACAGAATAAAAAAAAGTATTTATTTAAAAACTACTGTTTTATTCTTTCCTGCATGACATTTTTTTATTTTGTATTGTCACCTTGAAATTAGATATTAAATTTAATCGTTTTGGTGGTCATGTATTTTTATTATTATTATATCATGCACCTTCAGGAGCATTGAATATTATCCTGGGGGGGATCAGATTGGTTCGATCTTCCCGAGGAGCTCCCACAGATTATTTGACCTTTGATCCCTTTACTCCCTCTGAGCGTGTCCAATGTCATCCAAACATAATTTCCATTCAGATGATCTCCAATGTATTCATGGAAGGATGTGGCCCTGAGCTGCAAGTGGCTTCCTTAAAACTGAGAGTGCAAAAAAAAAAAAAAAATCCTCCCGACGAGCTTGTTTATAGAGATTGATTATTCAGCGCTTCAGTGTCCTCAAACAGCTGCAGCTCTTCCCCCCGAGTTTCATCTAAATGACTCATAATTAAAAGCACATTCGTTGCTGGAACAAAGAACGAGTTTCACTCTTGCTCTCATTTGTCGGCGGGAAGAGACTCTCGGATTGCCTTTGAATGTGTACGTTTCAAAAAGGGAGGCGGTGAGAGTTATTTTCATCAGTCTTTCAAACAAATCACAGTCAAATATCACCGTTTAATCAATGGAGAAGGTCCAGAGTTAATTATAAACCCGCTCATCCGGCAAAGATTGTCATTATTTATCAATTGTTTGACGTGCAGTATATTCAAGTGGGATGAAAAGAAAACGCAACGGATCAGATCATCACGTGGAACCAGGAAGTCAAACAGCCAAGTAATTCGCTTCAGTGGGTTTTGCAGCAGTGCAGGAAATCCACTTCATGGAAAACACCACTTTTATTAGCTCAGAAATATTACCAAAGACATGACGTCACGTGTCCACCACCACGCTGAAGGAGGGTCTCCTTTAGTCCCTCGTTGTTCTCCCCCCTAGAATGTTCAATGTCACTTCCCCAGGTGTCAGAGGTCACAGTTTCCCCCCTCAGCGTGTCTCCCGTCATTAGCGGAGTCTTCGTGTGCCTCGGCGGCTTGATGGACAAATCCCCCGGTGAAACAACATCAACCGGCCCCACAAATTATCACACAACCCCCCCCCCCCCCCCCCCTCTCCTCCCCTCCCCTCCACCAACATCTGGATCAAAGCTCGTCTTCGCTAAGTGTTCCTCAATGCGGTGTGTAGTGCAGCCAGCCGGTGCCTTTCAACGCACATGAAAGCCTCAGCGAGCCGCGGAGCACCGGGCCAATGAAAGGGAAAGATGGATGCGTGCGCGTGGGAGGCGGCGGGCCGGCCCCGCCTTCCACGGCCCGGCTGTGAGTGTAAAGCTCCATCGCCGGCGAGGAGGCGAGGAGGCCCGAGGTCCTTCCAGAAGTGAATCCATGGAGGCCTTCTTAGTGTCTTAATCGTTCAACCGTTGAAAGGAAGCAGCAACTGGACTCGCTCTAAAGCCCCGCTGTTCCTCACCTGGCCACTAGTTGTCCTCAGTGAGTTGTATTACCTGCTTCAACTCTTCGCATCCTTCATCCGGCCCTATCTATATATATTTAACATCTTTTAAACGTGTCTGTTTTATAATCTTTTCTACTTATGTTTAGAAATGACCTCAAAAGAGTCATTGGCACTCGGCTTTTAAACTCTGTGGCTGCAGGTCTTTAATCACACGGGTTCAGTCTGGACCAGATCTCCGTCCAGCCGTATCATGGAGGGTTCTGGTACATATCATCCGTGATCCGTGGCTTACACAAGAAAACATTGTATAAATGATGGTCAACAAGACCGGAATACAACATTACACACACACAGAGGTCCACATGTGGACAGATGTTGGTGGTGCGGTGGACTGGCTGTCTAAACGTTTACTGTTCCTCCGGCCACCTCTTCGCTGCAAACCGCCACAGTTTTATGGAGGAGATAAAATACTTTTCTACAACGCACATAAAACGGAGGCAGAAACAGCTCCCACAGATTATTTGACCTTTGATCCCTTTACTCCCTCTGAGCGTGTCCAATGTCATCCAAACATAATTTCCATTCAGATGATCTCCAATGTATTCATGGAAGGATGTGGCCCTGAGCTGCAAGTGGCTTCCTTAAAACTGAGAGTGCAAAAAAAAAAAAAAAATCCTCCCGACGAGCTTGTTTATAGAGATTGATTATTCAGCGCTTCAGTGTCCTCAAACAGCTGCAGCTCTTCCCCCCGAGTTTCATCTAAATGACTCATAATTAAAAGCACATTCGTTGCTGGAACAAAGAACGAGTTTCACTCTTGCTCTCATTTGTCGGCGGGAAGAGACTCTCGGATTGCCTTTGAATGTGTACGTTTCAAAAAGGGAGGCGGTGAGAGTTATTTTCATCAGTCTTTCAAACAAATCACAGTCAAATATCACCGTTTAATCAATGGAGAAGGTCCAGAGTTAATTATAAACCCGCTCATCCGGCAAAGATTGTCATTATTTATCAATTGTTTGACGTGCAGTATATTCAAGTGGGATGAAAAGAAAACGCAACGGATCAGATCATCACGTGGAACCAGGAAGTCAAACAGCCAAGTAATTCGCTTCAGTGGGTTTTGCAGCAGTGCAGGAAATCCACTTCATGGAAAACACCACTTTTATTAGCTCAGAAATATTACCAAAGACATGACGTCACGTGTCCACCACCACGCTGAAGGAGGGTCTCCTTTAGTCCCTCGTTGTTCTCCCCCCTAGAATGTTCAATGTCACTTCCCCAGGTGTCAGAGGTCACAGTTTCCCCCCTCAGCGTGTCTCCCGTCATTAGCGGAGTCTTCGTGTGCCTCGGCGGCTTGATGGACAAATCCCCCGGTGAAACAACATCAACCGGCCCCACAAATTATCACACAACCCCCCCCCCCCCCCCCCCCTCTCCTCCCCTCCCCTCCACCAACATCTGGATCAAAGCTCGTCTTCGCTAAGTGTTCCTCAATGCGGTGTGTAGTGCAGCCAGCCGGTGCCTTTCAACGCACATGAAAGCCTCAGCGAGCCGCGGAGCACCGGGCCAATGAAAGGGAAAGATGGATGCGTGCGCGTGGGAGGCGGCGGGCCGGCCCCGCCTTCCACGGCCCGGCTGTGAGTGTAAAGCTCCATCGCCGGCGAGGAGGCGAGGAGGCCCGAGGTCCTTCCAGAAGTGAATCCATGGAGGCCTTCTTAGTGTCTTAATCGTTCAACCGTTGAAAGGAAGCAGCAACTGGACTCGCTCTAAAGCCCCGCTGTTCCTCACCTGGCCACTAGTTGTCCTCAGTGAGTTGTATTACCTGCTTCAACTCTTCGCATCCTTCATCCGGCCCTATCTATATATATTTAACATCTTTTAAACGTGTCTGTTTTATAATCTTTTCTACTTATGTTTAGAAATGACCTCAAAAGAGTCATTGGCACTCGGCTTTTAAACTCTGTGGCTGCAGGTCTTTAATCACACGGGTTCAGTCTGGACCAGATCTCCGTCCAGCCGTATCATGGAGGGTTCTGGTACATATCATCCGTGATCCGTGGCTTACACAAGAAAACATTGTATAAATGATGGTCAACAAGACCGGAATACAACATTACACACACACAGAGGTCCACATGTGGACAGATGTTGGTGGTGCGGTGGACTGGCTGTCTAAACGTTTACTGTTCCTCCGGCCACCTCTTCGCTGCAAACCGCCACAGTTTTATGGAGGAGATAAAATACTTTTCTACAACGCACATAAAACGGAGGCAGAAACAGCGCCAAGATATAACTGTGACGATTTGGCTGCATTTGAGGAGGCGGGTTGTGTCGCTGCACTCGAGCGACTCAGCATCAGCATCGCTGGTAGCGGAAGTAGGATGGAGAGCAGTCACAGCAGATTACAAAAGAAAACCAGTCACATTGCTTTGCACCCTAACCCTATCAACCACACACACACACACACAAGGCATTAGTCACAAGTTAAAACAATCATTAATTACATTGAAACACCCGCTGCTCTCTCTGAACCGAGCCCTCACTTGGATGCTGTCAACAGCTCTTAATTCAATGTCTAATGCTTGCTAACCGGTAACAAAACGCCACTTCTGAACACACACACACATTTATGATGACTTTGGCTCTAAGAGTCTGTTCTGTACATTTTAATGACACCGTACAACCTCAGCGCCGTATTATCCTCCGTGATCAGCTGTACTTCCCTCCAGCAGATCAAAGCTGTGGGATACGCCGTATTTCCTCGTGGACTTCTGCAGCTCATGGCGGACTTCTGTGTGGAGCCACTTCTTTTTTTTTTTGTTGGTCAGGACAGTAGCATTTATTCTTTTTAGTGTTGGCTTCAAAAGACGATGAGTGTAGAAGCTGAAAAGCGCTGCCGTCCGTGCTGCCCAGATCTCCTCACTTCAGCATAACAAACATGGACCAGGGGGACGTTGTGGCTGCTCAGGCCTCTCCACAGTCAGGAACCCAGGAGAAGGAGTTTGTTTCTTCAGCGCATGCAGTATCGTTCAGGAAGACCTCACCTCAGATTTAGCTCGTATGAGAAACAATTCGTCTGGTATGGCACGCACATTCTAAACAGGAATATGTAGATCTCTTACACATGTGCAGCTTAATTTAATGTTTAACTTTGCCGAGATTTGTTTTCTTTGCTTGATTTGTCTGTAACCAGGTAGTTAGGTCATTGGTTATTTTCTTTTTTTTCTGTGTGATGGGCTTTTTTAGCGTCTTGCTACAAAGAAGGTTCCCCCCTCGGGGGCCAATGAAGATGGATGAATTCAGAGGGATCAGAGCGCAGAAACAAGCAGCCGTGAGCTCCTCGTTGGAGTTTAGACTGTAACCAAACGACTATTTAAATGTTTCACACCAAACCACATTGTCTACATCCACAATCTGTGCGGAAAATGTTTAGGCCATTTGAGCTGCCGCTGTGGTCAAAGGAGAGTCTTCGTTGGGCTTCTGTTGTTTAAAGAAGACGTGAAACTGGAGATTGTGACCATAAACTCATGTTTACAATGTTTACAGAGGGAATAAATCGAGAGAGGAGTGGAGCCATTTTCTCATAGACTTCTACTGTATAAGGGCCAGAGAGCCGCCCCCCTGGTGGTCAGGAGAGACACTGCAGAGCCGAACGGTTGAGCACACGAATGCGACGTCGCACGTCTTCTCTCTGCTGACACACAGAAACAGCTGCTCTGCGCCGCATGGAATCGCCACACATTCATCTGCAGCCGGCCTGCTGTGATGAAACCCTGGAGTTTGGAGCGTGAAAGTGTGTGGAGCACGTATGTAAACTGTAACTCGCACACACGTGTGACGGAGCAACAGCTGGGCCTGCTGCCTCTGACCCGCCGGCTGCGTGGGCGACGGTGGCGCATGGAGTAGAGAGGGCGTGGTGGGAGGAGCCACAAGGTTGGTGGTTCGAAACCCTGGCCGCCCCATGTGCCACGTCGTTGTGTCCCTGAGCAAGGTACCCAACCCCTTTTTGCTCCCCTGGCAAAAATGCAAGAACAGTGGGTGAAGAATGCAACGTAAGTCGCCTCGGATGAAAGCATCAGCTAAATGACATGTAATGTCTCATGTGGTACGTACGCCCTAAATGTATCGTCCTTACCCGATTCTACGCCTGTGTGAGAGAAGCGTTAAATGAAAGTCTGTGACAGTTTCACTGCAATATCCAAATGACTTTATATTATCTTGAGAATACGAACCCTTTAAGACCTTGAATCTCTTTTACAAAAGGCTTCCGGCCAAGATGGCAGCGCGACTATCAAAAAAAGAGATTTTAGAACAAAGCAGTTGAAAGTTAACAATAATGATAATAAGAAGAAACAAAGACAACTGAAAGGAAACCATTAAATCGCATGAATCAGTGTTTGGTTTCCATAGATAGACATGAAAAAAGATCCCGACCCAGAACTACACAGAAAGACAGTTTGGACCAAGTGAAAGGACGACTCGTTAAATCCATCAGAACATTACGGGTCTTCTCGTTGGCACATGACCAACAAGCCCCCCACCGATCCCGGGTTTATGCAAACACCTGGTGGAATGTTTGGAGTTGAATAGTCGTCACCCCCCCCCCCCCCCCCCCACATGTGTGTAGCTTGGAAACAACAATCAAAGACAAAGTAACAGCACTTTTTGGTTACGGAGGAATGCGCCCGCGCGCTCTGGCAGCTGATGGGAGCACATTAATTTCCGCGAGAAAAAAAAAAAAAAAGAGAAAAGGGAGAAGGCCGGTCGCCTGATTGGCTGCTTCAGCCGGCCCCCGGTTCCCTTTGGGCTTTCCCATGCCCTGCTATCTTTTCTCAAGTCTTAATCTTTTCATTCCGTCGGCCGCCTCCAAAGGTTGGGCCTTCATGCTTATTGTCTCTCAATGGCACGGTTACCTCCCACATACATAATGCACCTTGTTTCCTCCGCTCGGTCCGGGCTGTGCCACTTTGGCTCATTTAAATTCAGGGGGGGGGGGGGGCCTCCGGGCTGCAGGCGAGCTAAGCAGCTAGCGACAAAAGAAAAAAACAAAACAAGGATAAAGAAGAAGAGAAATGATTTGCTCCCCGTCTAATGTTGCGAGCGGGTTAATTTGTGCTTTTGGAAGGATCGGCTGCACGAGATGGCCGTTGTGTTTGACCAAAGCCGCGCGCTCTCCGCGCCAGCAGTCCACCACGCGGCGGCAGCGGCGGCGCTACCAAGATCACGCGAGCCACTTTCGGAATTAGCTCCAGGAATTAGCTTTTTTACGATTCGAAGGGCTTCCGCGCGCGTCTGCCAGCGGCTTCACGGATGCTTCCAGGATGCGGTGAAAAAACAGGCAAAGGGAGGGAAACGGTCCGGAGAAATCGCTAGCGACGTCATGCGGTTAAACGGGACCGCCGCCGCGAAAAAGGGGGCACATAAATCGTGCTAATTGTGTCCACGTAGACCCCAAATTGGCTGTTTTCCTTTGGCTGGAGAGATCGCTGCCACTCAGGACCAGGACGGCAGCCATGCACCATTAACTTCCATTCGAGTGCTCATGCTTTGATCTTCCCCCGAGAGAGGGAGGGGCGCGCGAGGGAGGAGGGGGGGGTGGAAATAAGTAGAAAAAACATCATCAACAATTCAAATGTATCCAATTATTGGGTCATAAATAAAAGCCTAATTAGCATAAATTGCTTCCACATTGGTGGGGTTTTATTTGCATTTTGTGTATTTTCTGTGTGTGTGTGTATGGGCTTCTGGAACAGAGTGCTTGACTTATGATGGAGATGCTTAATTTAGTAGTGAAATTGCTGCGCTAATTAAAACCGCTGGATAAATATTTGCCTCTTTGCACAGAATCCACATGTGTTTTTGTTTGGGGGGGGGGGGCAGAGTTGACAGAGAGAAGTCGCTACCTTGGGAAAACGAGCCGATGGCGACATCGCCACGGAAACGTTTCGATCCGCATCATGAGAACTGTCGACGCCCTGCGACATGTCAATACCGGAGCCCGTCGTGGGGTTCGCCTCTGACGTGGCGGGGGGGCACCAACGTCGGCATTTATTCGGCCACCAAACCTTTGCCGCTGAGTTAGAGGTGGCCAACTCGAATTGGGAGCGCGATGGATTGGGCCTTTTTTCGGGGGGCAAAAATGCGTTTCACGCGCCGGCTCCGGAGAGAGGTTTCGTTTTTCTACGCTCTGTCTGGTTTGGGTTATGAAGTCACTGCCGGAGTGCAGAAACAGGGCGGCGAGGATCAGGTTGGATGGCGGTTCTTTCCCAGCGTCTTCTGAAACACTGTTTTGGATCAGACCGGCCCCCGGATCCCCAGAAACGATATCCCGCCCGCCGCTAACCCTCGATCGCCTCCCAGACGGAATGTGTGGTGTCTGGGAACTAAAACCTGCGCGGATTGGTTGTCCTCCTGTGATGAGGTTCAAAGATGGAGTTCCCACGCGACATGAAAACCTCCCGCCCTTCGCCGCCCCGGGGTTACAACCCTCAACACCCGGTGATACTTTCAACACGCCTCACATTCGACCCGGAGACATCTTTTGTTCTCTTTTGGCTTTTAGATTTTTTTGTTTTTATCACACGCTCCGTTTCATCTAGTTCCAATTCATAATTGCCAGTCGGAGACGCCGAAAAAGTTAAGATAATAAACCACAGCTCTTCTCAGAGTCTGAATGTTTTCCTTGGTCCCGTTATCATTTGTCCATTAAACTGCTTGAAAAGATAAATAAAAAGACCTAATTGTAATTTTCAAGTCGTGGAGGGGAAGTGACACAACCGACGTGTCCCTATAAATTAGAGTAACGAGTTGTTTTGGGTGGTCGGTTGTCCTAAGAATAAAAATTAAAAAAACTTTTTTTAAATATTTATTCATCTTTACAAAATCATAAAAAAACACTTGGAGGTTGGACGAGGCCAGATTAAAATATATTGTATTATACATATTTAAATATATCAGTAAATATTCTGCTAATACACATGTTTCTTTGTAACGGAGAAAGTAGGATTAGGGAAACAAAGCAGAGAGTGTGTCTTTGTCTCTGGTTTGCGTGGAGGTCAACGTCTGCGTCCCCTGAACCCTGAATGCAGACACTCTCTCCCTCCTTGATCAATCAAAGGAAACCAAACATTGCCCCCCCCCCCCCATTGTTTCTTCAAACACCGTGAAATCACGCGTAAAAATAGAAAAAGGGGGAAAAAAAGGATTCCACGCTCTGGACAGATGCTGAAGTCCTGCTTCTCACAAGCCCCTATCGCTGCTGACCCGCCGCTGAACCCCCCCCCCCCCTCTGCTCTCCTAGCCGCTGCCAATGTAAGCAGATGCCTCTTCGGTGTTCGCTTTCGCCGCCTTATTTATGCATGGAATGATGATGATGATATCGCGCACGTGACAGGTGGAGCGAAGGGAGGAGTTAGTAACTGATGGAGTCCATGCTGAACAGGCACTCCTCGTTCCCTCTTAGCGTAGCACCCAGGTCTACACGCTGTCCCCTCTGCTGAGAGTCTCTCCCCTCTCTAAACTAAACAGTAGATCCTTATCAATATGTATGTATTTTATCCTATTTATGTTTAAGCTGAAAGACCTGAATTAAAAACTGCTGAAACATTTAGAAGACCTCTGTCATTTCAAGGTCATGAAACTCAAGTCTGGACATTTGTATTCCGACTCGAGTCCAATCAGACGAGACATATTACCCCAAAACTCAATTAATAAATGATCTAACCGCTATATGTTGCTTGTATTCATAATAATCATTAGCCCGTCAGTGATAACTGTACAAAATGCATGCCGAATAGACTGCTCAGAGGAAAGTAGGAGGTTCAGCTGGTCGGCCATGAAGGCTTTGCATGAATATTTCCATGCGCTTAAATTCAGTGGTGAGAGTCCTGTGAAGAGCCTCCAAACTCTGCACCTGGTTCGTATTCCTTCCTTACAATCTGCTTTCTTTGGCGCCTGCGCCGTCCTCTTGTTTGACTTCAGCTCTTTGAGATATAAAAATGCACGCTGGTGCTTAAAGGCCGTCTTCGGGGGGGTGGCGAGGCGAGCCGGAGAGAGCGGCTCCTCAGACCCGCTCGGAAAATAGATTTCTTGTGATTTGGCAGCAGGGTGTGGACTGTCAAAAGAGTTCACAAAGAGACAGAAAGTCATTCGATTATACTGAATGTATACATATATAACACCAATTATGGGCTCTATTATTGCTTCTCTCTCTTTTTGGCACCCATTCCTTGAACCAGTACTTTTTATGAGATGGTTCAAAGGGACTCATGTACTTGATCTTTGCCTAAACAGTGTCAACAAACACAGTATGTGATCAGATGTATCCCTCAGATACAGAAACCCACACAAGCCTCCATTTCCATCTGTCCCACAGGCCAGGACGATCTACATTTAGTTTTCTCAGCAAACGGAGCAGCCTCCGAGGTTATTAGATGGCAGTAAATTCCTGCGCTTGGTGCCATCATCTTGAGTAAGGGTATGTAATATGGATGGTGATAGCTTTACTGGTCCTCCCAAAAGTCTTCTGTGGCCACAAGTATGGAAACTTCTGCTGGCAAAAACAAAATAATTCATCAGAGACATGAATGTATTGAAGTAATCAAAGTTGTAGACGGTAGATGCCGGTGTCAGCAGTCCTGAGTCAGGTTCTGCTGAACAAGGAGCTGAATGAACTGTTTTTTCAAGTCCTTAAGCTCCATCGGTCCAAAATGGCTTCCACTTCCATTTTCTCCATCCACTTCTCGCTTGTGGATTTCATGTAACAAAAGTCCCATGCAATGTATATATATGTAAATTTTGATGCGTAGGCCGGCACCTTTCTGCAGTTTGGGCATTTTTAAATTTACACACATTTCACCTTTTCATAAGATATCGCCTCACCTGTGGTTTGAAAACATGATCTTTGGGATTAATTGCTCAGCGCCATCGTCAGCAGTTCCATGTAAATCAATGCACTGATGGTGTTCTGCTGTTAATCACTGCTCACTACCATCATTTGGTAAAATAAATGGCCTCCTCCACCCCATGACTCTTTGAAGGTGTCACGTCGCTGTTGTTGCAGGTGTTCCGTCGAGGTGCGACCGACTCTCACGTTGGCTGAGCTGGATATGTCTGATAAGCAAAATATTGACTGCATAAATACCCATTCACATACTGATAGGGAATAAGGGAAAAGGCTCTAGTGCTTCGCTTGACTTCTTGAACAGGACATTTTGGGGATTTCTAAATGTGTTTAAGTGTGTATTTCCTAATTGGTCAATAATATAGTCGTACTGAGTTAGTAGTGTTTCTGCAACACATCGGCCAATCCAGCTGCTCTTTCCTTGTCTTTAAGTTTAGGAGTTAATTGTCAATCCTTGTCCCCGTGGTCCCCTCGGCCGCTGTGGCTCGTCACTCCGCGCTTCTGCATCAGCTGTGCGAGGGACTAATGATCCCCACAACAACACGCGTTCCGGGGAAGGAGAGGCCCAACCTCCCACTTAGCGGCGCCGAAAGACACCAGCGGCCCGAGGTCCGCAGAGATGCGATCGAGTAATCGAAAGGTGGTCCGGTGCCTCCGTTCGCTTGGGTTGGACGGGAGGAGAGCGAGGCTCGGAGTCTCGAGAGCCTTTTTTCGGTATCCAGAAGCTTTCCTCTGGGTTCATTTTGAGTGGTTCAACATCAGTTTTTATCAACTTGGTCGTGCGAACGTGTGCGTGTGATTCTTCAGGCTGGATTAAGAGAGGCGGCGCTTTAGAGCTCAGCCAGGAGAGCCTTGGTGTTCCTGGCACACAATCAGCACGAAGTGCTGCCACACTGTAAATGGACGCTGAAATAGTGGATTTACGCGCTCCTCTCTGCTGTCCAACTTCTGAGCTGTGATAAAGAAACTGAAGAGAGAAGAGGACCAGGAATGTTGCGTGCACGGGCCACCCTGAGTAATTCAACCCTTGGCTTTTAAAAGAAGATACGGTTGATAGTTTCAGATTCAAGCTGCCAAATCTACTAATCTGTGCCCAAATTCTCTGTGATTGGTGCCACAAACCTTTAAAGAAATTAATGGGGATTCATTGTTTCCGCCAGAATTTTCTTCTTGGGAAGATGGAAAAGTCGTTAAAAAGCTAAAAACCAAAAATTAATGTATTGGTTTTTGGTGGGATCACCGCTTCAAGGTTTTACAAACTGGCAACACAAAAACGGATTGAAATATAATCTCAAAGTAAAGTCTCCTGTGTACTTCCAAAGAATTGGTGGTTTTACTGTACTTAGGACTACTTTTACTAAAATTGGCAGTCTAATCTTGAGTAATTTATACCATTATAGGGAACGTTACAGTGGTATTACTTGTTGCATCAATAACCAATTCACCCAGCCAAAAGACCTAAAGAGTGCTCTCTGGTTTGCTATGAGAGTATGAAAGCCAGCAGACAAATAAATCAACGTTGACAGCGGTCTCCTGGAGGAAGGACCGCTGATTGTGGCCTCCGTTCTCCCTGGTTCGTGATTACGTGCATTACATTACCGATTCAGATCTTGTGCGATGTCTCCGTATTACACTGTGATCCTTTTTTTTGGTTTTTGGTGTTTGAAGTCTGTCTTCATTCAAAAAACGGGGGAAATAAAGGCAAGAAAAGTGAGCCGGTCCAGGCAGCTTGGTTCTGCTGCTACATTTTATTTATAGACGACATTGAATGTGCATCAATGGACAAACATGGACGCTGCACATATTCTACACACACCGCAAACAATCATCTTTTCCCAGTGCGTCGGCTTCGAAGAACTCTTGTAAACTATAATTTCAAACTTTAAAGTTGTTGTTTGTTTTTTTCATTTGGGGAGTTTTGAGAAGCAGTCTCTCGGCGGTGGCCGACGCGCTGAACCTCTGCCTTGACCGTGGTTTGACACCATTAACAGGACACGACAATAAAACAAAAAGTATGAGGGGCCGTTTAGGACTTAACTACTGAGACACTCTCACACACACTACTGAGACACTCAACACTCTCACACACACTACTGAGACACTCTCACACACTCTACTGAGACACTCAACACTCACACACACTACTGAGACACACTCACACACACTACTGAGACACTCTCACACACACTACTGAGACACTCTCACACACTCTACTGAGACACTCAACACTCACACACACTACTGAGACACACTCACACACACTACTGAGACACTCTCACACACACTACTGAGACACTCTCACACACACTACTGAGACACTCTCACACACACTACTGAGACACTCTCACACACACTACTGAGACACTCTCACACACACTATTGAGACACTCTCATACACACTATTGAGACACTCTCATAGACACTATTGAGACACTCAGACAGCATCTCACTATACAACATGAGAGCATCTCACTATACAATGTGAGAGAATCTCAGTATACAGTGTGAGAGCATCTCACTATACAATGTGAGAGAATCTCAGTATACAGTGTGAGAGCATCTCAGTATACAGTGTGAGAGCATCTCAGTATACAGTGTGAGAGAATCTCAGTTACACCGGAAGGCATCTCAGTTACACCGGAAGGCGGAAGCAAAGAGCGCTGATTTTGAACAGCGCAATGCGCCAATCATACGCCCTTCCTTCATATGCCTTGAAGTCCGAGCTTGCCCGTCCAAATTTATAAATACTACCATAATCAAGGGACGGAATGTCATTTTAGGACGTTTTCAGGCGAGAAATTAGGTGTTTAAGCAACATTTCGGCGGTCGGTTTGTTAACATTCAGCCATCGTAAAAAATTCCATGGAGGATGTCGGAGACGTGAGGCGTAGTTAACGGGACCACCTGATGCCCCCAGCACCGGGCGGTCAGCCTCATCTCACGCCGCAGACAGCAGCCTGTTCTCGGCCAGACTTCTGTGAAATTGACTACTTAAATTGACACCTACTACTAGGGGGATGTTGGACCGTCCTGATTTGCAATGCCCTGACGCGTATTTGTCCTCCTTTTTTCTGGAGTTGCGCTGTGAAAACTGTCGCCCCCCCCCCCCCTCTCTGGCCGTAACGTCCGCGCCACCCCCGCTAACCTGAAACGACTTTGACACCCCTGATTTAGAGCCTCACGAAATATTGTCCTTTTTTATGGTGTTATGGATATGGTCACCCTACATTGTATCTACTTTTCCGTAGCGGAGACACGAGTGGATCTTACAATAGAAATATTCATTAATTAATATTTGGATTTTAATGTATTATTTAATCGATTATTATCCTTCGCTTTGAAGCTGATGCCCTGCTGCCGGTTTCCATGACGGTCTCCCCACAAGACCTTTAATAAAGACACGATTAGTTTTATTCCACAATGATAGACAGTACAATAAGCGCGCACACTATGGATACAGTCTAGTTTACGTATAGTTTATTAAGGTTATGAATTTAAACTCTGCTCGCAAAATAGCCATTAAACAAACACCAGTCTCAGATTAGAGGTTATGAACACTCATCCTAGTTATACTATCGTATATATAACCGCTACGGAAAAGTGGATCGAAGCGGAGCATTTCACGGATGTCTGGCCGAGAACAGGCTGCTGTCTGCGGCGTGAGATGAGGCTGATCGCCCCGTGCTGGGGGCATCAGGTGGTCCCGTTAACTACGCCTCACGTCTCCGACGTCCTCCATGGATATTTTTACGATGGCTGAATGTTAACAAACCGACCGCAGAAATGTTGCTTAAACACCTAATTTCTCGCCTGAAAACGTCCTAAAATGACATTCCGTCCCTTAAATATGGTAGTATTTATAAACTTGGACGGGCGACCGCAGACTTCAAGGCATATGAAGGAAGGGCGCGTATGATTGGCGCATTGCGCTGTTCAAAATCAGCGCTCTTTGCTTCCGCCTTCCGGTGTAACTGAGATGCCTTCCGGTGTAACTGAGATTCTCTCACACTGTATACTGAGATTCTCTCACACTGTATACTGAGATGCTCTCACACTGTATACTGAGATTCTCTCACATTGTATAGTGAGATGCTCTCATGTTGTATAGTGAGATGCTGTCTGAGTGTCTCAATAGTGTGTATGAGAGTGTCTCAGTAGTGTATGTGAGAGTGTCTCAATAGTGTGTATGAGAGTGTCTCAGTAGTGTGTATGAGAGTGTCTCAGTAGTGTGTATGAGAGTGTCTCAATAGTGTGTGTGAGAGTGTCTCAGTAGTGTGTGTGAGAGTGTCTCAGTAGTGTGTGTGAGAGTGTCTCAGTAGTTAAGTCCTTAACGGCCCCTCATAAAAAAGAGTTGTGCGTCCACTCCCGAAAACAGCCGAAGCGTGTCCCCCCCATGGTCGCCTGGTGGACTGCAGGATGATGGGAAAAATGAGAAGAAAAAAAAAAAAACTCCCCCAAGTTGTGGACTGAAGCAGATATCCAGTGAAAGCTTGAAACAACACCAACGGACTGGTGTGCTGCATAATTTCATCCAGATCTGCAGATTAGTTCAGTCTCAACAAAACTTTAATGACCTGAGGGAAAACTGGGTCACTGCAGCAGCAACGATTTAAACTACAATTAGAAAACCCCAAATAAAAGCGAGATGAAAGAGCGCATACGATGTCGCTGATAAAGGAGGAAACCGCAGGGTTAGTCGGCCACTTTGTTTACTTGTGCATGTCAGCATCTCTGCTGTACAGCTTAAAGTCGTCCCAATGCTTCTGCAAAAGCCATCCTCCCCCACCCCCCCCAATCTTTTCGTCTGATGCCGTGTGGTTCTCCCTAGAGCCCACGAAAAACTTCACAACCTCCCCAGAAATGTCAAGGGCAATCTCAGAGAGACGAGGGGGGGCCTAGCAAAACATTTGGCCTCCTCAGATCTGCTCAAATATGTCTAGTCAACGTTTGGGGGAGCATGAAGCTGTGATTCTCCAGACTGGAGGCGCAGGATGTTAATCTAAATGTTAATCTGCAATTCACTGTAACATTTGTTGGGTAAAATGTGCTGAAGTAGCAAACCACATGACCTGGTTAAGCTGAGTGAGTGATAAAAATGGTATTTTATTCTACTGGTACAATATGAGACAAAAGGTCGTCACTTAGACCTACTTTGCTTTTAGGATTTTGATTCTACTTATTTAAATGATCTGGGGTTTTTTCGGTTGTTCACTGACCTCTTTGCGAAGCATCTAAGTCGACGCAATTTCTGTTGCAAATAGCGGAAATCCACCCGAGAGCGACGCCTGTCACAAAGCGCTTGTTTTCCTGTTGTCCTGTTGTAGAGGAGAAGCACGTGGGTTTAAGAGGCCGATGTTTGGACAGCAATCTTTAAACCTCCATCATCCGGATTAACCTCGTGGCCTCTGTGAACCCCACAGCAGAGATACCAGAGTATTTACAGCACAGCCCGCTCACATTCCTCCGCCTTTTGTCACAATAAATCACAGTTACTTCCTCAATTTCACGGATTTTAAAAATCACTTCTCTCCCCGGTGGAGTTAAGTAGCCCGTTTGCGATGCCAAGTGGTCGCGGCGTGCCAGAAGGCTCTGCCCGTGTTTCTTCCATTTGCATTCCTCCCGCTGCAGAAGCATTCTGTTAAATCACTGCAAGACAACCAAGTAATTTTGCATCAAGACTAAGTGCTTGTGTCAGTTTTTTCTCTCTTGTGATGAAAAGAAAGTGATAGTCAACCCTATCTCCGGGGGTGCAGAGGCATGCATAAAAGCGTCTTCCCCTGCTGGGCAGAAGTATATTAAGATGTTGGTATGGCAGATAAGGTCAAAAGTAAATAGAAAGACACAAGCGGGTCTTCTCCTGCTCTCCGTATCCTTTACATGAGGATGGATATTCAAGCATAGGGTTTGGAATGTGTACCACTGCGTTTCCAGGAACATCCAATTGAAGTTCTCAGTGGTTTGCTCTCCTGAATTTAAAGTTATCTGTTTTAAACGCAATGACCTCCGGGTCGGTGGGTCGGCCTGCAGAGCGGCAGCCCGCTTTCGGATAATGCCGGCGCTCCAGAATGGTCATTGTGACCCGATTAAAGAGCAGGGTAGCATCGTGCACGCCGTGGTCCGGGACTGGACTGTCAGAACCTGGTGTTTTTTTTTAAAGGGACTATATATATATATATGTATATATTCCAGTTAATTCCAGTCCTGTATTTATTCACAGTTTGCTTCGCATAAACAAAGGAAGTCCTGCTCCAAATGCTCTTGTTTGATTTAGCAAATAACCACCTGTTTTGTATCCATCATCTTGAAGTACCAGATATGAACTGCTCAAATATTTTGTGTTTCACGCAGAGAAGGAACTGCATGGAATGCAGTTTTGTATTCCAATACCCCCCCCCCCCACCCCTCCACCCGCACCTCTTCTGGTATCAACAGATGTGGACGCTATTCCAAGGAGCCGATTGGACATCAGCACGGAGCGTGACACAGTGACTGGTTGTGTTGCTAATGCGGTCGGAGGTGGAATGCTAATCACTACGCCCGCTGTGACTCACGCGCTGTAAACATTAGCTTAGCCCGTGGATATTCCTGTCCGCCTGCACCTGTTTGCATGTCACATGCTAATCCATAACTCCTCAAGCGCTGCGCTATGTGAGGAACACATTTCGGCCTTAAACAGGTCCACATGGTCAAACACACTTGGTTCGGTTTTACTCCTTGCAGAATTAGCCACGTTACTCTCTGGCTGCAGTAAGCCGTGGATCTAATTTGAGCCACGAATTGGCCCCCGCGACAGCTTGCGGAGAGGATGGACATCTAGCTGAGGACTTAATAACTTAATTACTGCGACGCCACATGCCGCTGGGTTTGTGCAGAGTGGTCCCCGGTGTTCCACAGCCTTTAGGAACCCCGTGTTTAATCAGCTTGTGAGGCGCGCCGGGACATCAAAAGCTACCACAGTTACCCCCGCCATGTGCGAGCCACTCTGCTCTCGTTGTGAGGCGTCGGACGTTATTTAACCTGAGCTCGTGCTCGTGTGTGAAAGTCGACTGGGCCCCGCCGCGTTTCCTCATGGCCAAGTTCTTCTTGCCTTTGATTTATTGTTTCATTACGCGCCAAAGGTTTCTGTCATAAAACCAAAATGAAAAATGTGTAACACTCAACCAGTCCAAATCTGTTTTAAACACTCACACAGAGGGTGAAACCTGTCGAGAGGAAAGCGTTTGACACATCAGACGAAGGCGTTAATCTGAATGTCCTCTTAATAACCAATAAGATGACATATTAACAGCTTGAAGCAAGATTTGTCAAATGAGGCCAAATCTCTTATTCTATACAAAGATTCAAGCTAAATAATAAATTAGATCCGGTTGGTTGACAGAAATCAAATTGGCAACTATTTAAGTAATTAAAAAATTAATAAAACATTTGCCACTTTTAAATCAATCAACTAAACAATTATTTTAGTTATTGGTAACGAAATAGAAAGACAAATATAGCGGTGACTAGTTTCACATCCCAGGCTGCGCGAGCGCCTCACTGCGCCGTAGTGTGTGGCTGCGTGTTAATTATAGTGAGAATACACGGGCACTTATTTTCGCAGATGACTGAGCTCGTCATGGTGACGCTTTTCACTCCTTTCAGCCTCCTCGGGCCGATGAAAGGAGACACAAAGCGGCCGTCTCCTCTCAATAACTTTGAACTCTCCTCAAAACAAGTCGGCAGAGCCGGTTCTCACACACGGCGGTCCCGGGAGGTGGAATTTGTGAATCGAGCTATAGATTGAGAACCCAAGCCCCCCCCTCCCCCGCCCCATCCTGGCAGAAAGCGCTAATTAGCTCAGATGTCCGGGGCAAACACACACCCAGCTGCACCCCGGGAGGTTGGGAAATATGTTGTTGTTGTTGTTGTTGTTATCGAAACTCCTCAGAGGATGTTAGGCTTCACATTCAATTTGGATGCAAGAAAGCGCCCACCTCCGATAAATGAGTCCACCTGAACGCAGACGGGACACAACAGCTGATCGCTTTGTGTCCATAAGCTCATAACGCGTTCGGAGGCCGACAAGGGAACGGTCACCCCCTCCCCCCCCCCCCCCCCCCCCCCCTGCTCGTGGACCCAAAACCGGAGTTGATTTTGATTGCACTGATCAAAAGAAGCACCGTGTCTCCATGTTTCCACCCGTGGGCAGAGAACACCAGGCTTCAAAAAGACCGGCACACTAATCCCATTCGGATTATTCAATTAAAGGACCCGGGGGGGGACGCCGGAGACAAAACAAGGCCGCGGTTGTCACATCGCAGGGTGACCTGTGGGGAGAGGTACAGGTGCAAAAACAAGCCAAAGCCCTCACTGTTGTGTTCAACACAAACCCATTGTGTTCCGCTGTGCGTTACATGCTGCTGCACACGGCCAAAGGTTTTGGCAACGACTCGCTTTCCCCCATCCCTTCTCCTTCGCTTCGTCGCACGGCCCTGCGTTTTTTTTTGTTCGTTTAATCGTCGTTCCAGTGGGAACACTCCGCCGGCTTGGTTTAGATTGGTTCACGATGGCAGAAGAAAATGGTGGGGAGAAGACACCTCTCTTTTAGCGTTAGGAAGCGGTCTGTTTTTTGGATCTGTCTGAGGACGTTTTAACCCAAAGGTCAACTCGCTCGGCGGGATTATCGGGGGAGTTTCAGGACGGAGCGGCTTCTCGTGTGTACTGAGCGCGGTGACGGCATCGATTCACTCTCAGGGTGAACTCTTGAACTCAACCGCGCATAGAAGGCTTTTTTTCTTCTTACCGAAAAACACATTTCTTCATTTACCTTTTGTGATCCCGGGCAGTGCTCCGATGCTCCTTTTTAATGCAGACCAGCTTCTCTCTCGTGGCGCCGCCCAGCACAACAACCTGCACTGCTAATCGCCGCTTTGATTGGTCCAGATAAAAGACTAAATGCTCACCCCCAAAATGGATAATCCAGTATATAATTATTTAATCTTTTGTTATGGCAGCAGTAAGGGAAAGTTCTCGCAGGACTACCAGACATATTAGTGTATCGTAGACCTCTAAATCGCCACCAGCTGTTTAGGGTAGGGTTTATTTTGAACATTTGTCTTATTTTTTCAAGATGACTTTTAGCAACAATCTCCCCAGCTCTGTTGCTACTGAACAAAATATCTCCATGTTCCAATTAGAAATCAGGTAACATTGACGTGAACTTTCAGACTGAATGATTTGACACAAAAACAAATTTAGTCGTATTAATCAGGCTGCTGGTGAAGGCCGAGGAGCAGTTTGACTGATTCATCCAAACCTCCGTACCCTTTTGACTTAAAGCGAAACCGCTCGTGTCCGACAAACTTTGATCATCCTACACTTGTTATTTAGCCTGTTTTTGGGGAACTCCACAGGTACAGATCACAATCACTGAAATAGTTGGGGAGAAGACTGAGGTGAAACCGGGGTGTTTGAATTCTCTGAGCTCGCCTTACAGAAAAATTGTCTATTTTAACGGTCTTTCCTTCTAGGGTGCCTTGCTACCTGGTTGATGGTTCTCACGGTGGGGTCGGATGAAGCTCACGCTGTGTCCTCGTCACTCTGACCTCCAACTTAACCTTCAGGCCACCATCCAACCACTCAATGTTTTGGGTTTTTTCGGATGAAAAGCACATTCATTCGCGGGATTGGACGCTTGTGGGCAACATGTCGATAGAAACACTTTTGGCCTTGTGTTTGTTATCGTGGGTTGGGGAGATGACCAGCTGTCTGTGTGCGAGACTAAACAACAGTACAGTACAAAGCAGATTCGGCGATTAGTTTCCCTTTTACTGGAAACAAGTTTTAAAAAAAAAAAGATGAGGAATCAGTACAACCAGAAGCTACGGCCAGATAGCACTCTGAAAAATGTCCATCTCTGTCCTCTGTGAAAGAACAAACGGTTCACACCTCGCGGCTCAAACATGCCTCTCCTTTTTTGTTCATCCCAAACTGAGAGTTTCGTAAGCTTTTTTTTTTACGAAAGACCTGCTGTAACATTGCCACGTTTTTCTGGCTGAGATGAGTTCAATTAGGAACCGTCTCTATGTGAGTGTAAACATTGATATGGTCAAAGATTGGCCTGCGTTAAAACCCGACCAAACGTACGTTCGTAGTGTAAATAGACTTGAATGGAACCAACGCTTGAAAGCTTTCCAGTTCCTTTGCCAGTTTCCATCAGTGGCCACACTCAGTGAAACAACTTTAATGCATTTTAAGTGTTAGCTCATATCCTAAAGCACGGCTAAGTTTAACAATATGCTTTGATGTCTCCAAGAGCTTCAAAAGATGAGTTCTCCTTTTTAATCATTAATCATGCCCTTGAAGCCCAGAAGTTTCTCAACTCAAATGCAAAAAAAAGAATGTTCCTAATAAGGATGATTGTATGAATTCATCTAGGCCAGCCCCCCCCCCCCCAGCGGGATCTCCGACAAAAATAAAGCCGGTACAAGTGGACACTGATCGTAGTAGAGCATCAACAAATGGCTCGCTTTGGGAAAACTTGAGCGAGGTAATCGAATCCCATCACGATAAACAACCCGCTGGGATGTTAAAGATCGCATAAACACTGTAACTGTGGCCCGGCATGCTTTATCTCAGACATCGGCATGCAATATCTGGTCACTTTTTCAAAATATAAACTAAATCTAAACAAAGTGCTCACTCATGACGCTTACTTCAGACTTCCAAGACTTCCAACTCTGACATCCAATCGGCTCCTTTTTTGTTTAGCCTTAAATCCTGGTCGACTAAATAGTTTGAATGGATGTCAGATGTTTGCCATGGTGGATATGTAAAACTATGTAAACTAAGTAATAAAGTGGGAATTTAATAAGTGCTTCTCCAAGTTTTTTTTCTTCTCCTGGAGGACTTCATCCAGGCCAGAGTATCCCACCTTCCAAAAGTTGGATTGCTTTTTAATGAATGTAAAGAGAAACCCAAAGACAAACCTCTAAAACAGCATCTCCCCAACAAAATGTTTCATGAGCATTAGCATAAAATCATGCATTCACTCCAAAAGTGTGTTAAACACCGTTTGTCCGATAACTACACGACTCATCCGGAACTTTAATCTGATTTTTTTTAAACTCTAGGGTTGCTTTTGAAGTTCTTGGAAAATGAGGAATCAATTACGAGCGCACCCATTTATATCCGCGTTGTTCCTGGAGAAGCGCAGTAATTTGCCTCCTTTTACATTGTGTCAGTCCTCTGTGGTTGATTAGCTGCAGTGCGCACACACATCCCTAAAAGCTCGCAAACGCGCTGCAGCTTGTTAGCCCAACCTGCCAACGGCAGTTAATGTTTCCACCTGTCGGTTGGAGGGTGTCTTTCATGTGCGTGATGTTCCTCGTGGCAGGCCATCGTTCCCCCCTTTGGGATCAGCCACTAATGAGCTATTCTGGCTACTTGGGCCCCGTGAAACAACGGCGTATGGATGCAAAGTCTGCTGAATGAAGGCTAATGTGTTCCAGAGACTTATCAAAAGAATTAATATGAGTTTTTATTCCACCTGGCTCGACTCACGGCTCACAAAGGCTACTATTTCCCTTTGGTGGATATATTTGTTTTGTTTGGCATAATTAGATTCTGATGTATACATCACACACTATTGGACTCATTTACATTAAATTGAAATTGAACTTTAGATAACTAGTTTATTTTATCTAAAAAGCTTAGCTAGTATACATTTTAAAGGTCAGCTTGACAAGTTAAGCCCGTCCCTTTTAAATTAGACAGTAAGCTTGTCAGGTTGGAGTGCTGGTGCAGGCAGAAGGGAGGACTCAAGCGCAGGATTCAAAGTTTTCCAAAATGTGCTCTTTATTCAGCACAAAACCGAACAGAAGCAAAAGAACGCGCACCAACGATGACCGACTAAGACAATGACGCGACAAGGGACAACAGGCACACGGGGCTTAAATACAAAAGGGAGGTGCAGGTGATTGGACACAGGTGGAAGCAATCGGGCAATCACATGACAGGACAGGAAGACACAAGACACGAGACACAAGAAAACTACAAAATAAGACAGGAAGAGGACCCAAACCGTGACAAAGCTCAGACTTTTGGAACACCTCTACTTCAGGAAGCACAATTGTAATTAATTTAGTCGTCTTGGAAAACCCTTTTTATAAAAGAAGAGTTTTGTTCATAGAGACAAACTAAACTTTATTGATCTAAAAAAAAGACTAGAAGTTAAGCGCGTCTTATTTCTTCCTTCAAACACTTTGTAGCAGAGCATGGAGCAGGACCCTGAATACCTATATTATTGTGGTGAACATTTCCATGGTAACCGCTATATCCAACAATAAGAGTAGTCTGTGTGTAAGGATGTGTGTGTATACGTATATATATATATATATACACACATCCTTTCTCGACTTTTCACAGAAGTTTTTTTCTTTCAGCTTCAGCCAAAAGAAGTTATTTCACAAGTCTGTGTCGGTCGGCCTCAGTGTCGGCTCTCTTCTTCTTTTTTAACCACAGACCAGTTGAACAAGGGTGACATCCATGTCAGTTTATTTTTTTTATTATTATTCATTTCTAGCTATAATGCAACTGTGCGTCCAAAAGAGTTTTGCAATAAATGCCCAAATTCTTAAAAGAAAGCCCGGACCTCCGTGTGAGGGAAATGAAGAGCTTCCTGCAGGGTCATATCTGGTCCCTGCACACTGTTTTTGGCCTCCCTATTCTTTCCTGTTTCACCGTATTGTTGGTAAAACACAAGAAAATATCCCAAACAGCACCGAGGTTCAGGGTGACTGACCTGTATTTGACTGTGAGACCCTTATTGTTTTGGGTCATCCATTAACCACAGACATGCCCTGTACCCCGCACGCACAAATACACACACACACACACACACACATAAACAAGACCAATGAAACGGCATTAATCCCTGAAATCGACAATAGGATTAAAGTGTTAAAAAGCGTTGCCATCACTATTCCACTTCCTGCCCCCCTTTTTTTTGCCATTCTGAACCGTCTGAAATGATTTCAAAGGCCGGACTCTGTGGAGGTGGGCGCTGGCCCGCTGGGCTCGTCCTCAGAACTGCGCCGCTGACGTCCGACCCGAGCGGACGGGTTCACTCGGGCACAAACCAAAGTCTGCGCCGCTTGCAACTTATAAAACGGCGCATGCCAAGGCTCCCTTCTTCCCCTAATTAGTGATTAGTGTGCGGACAACGCGAGGAGCGGATGACTCATGTTGGAATTGTTCACGTTCAGCGACCGTGTTGCTCTGCAGCGACTCGAGAGGAAGCCGTTTAGACCTGCGGGGAACCACAACACCTGACCTATTAAATCTGAATTCAAACCACAAGTCAAAGTCTGGTGAGAATCAGCCTCTCCTAGTCAACAGATCCCATGCGGATTTGTCGCTCAGTCGGTAGTGTAAGTGCCTCTTTAGGGGCTAGAGAGAAACGAAAAGGCTGCCGTAAGAGCTGTAGGTGAACCAAAACAGTGTATTTAAAAAGCACCGTAATGCCGAGGAAAGCTGTGCATTGTGGGGGGGGTTAACAATTCATCACACTTCAACTCCTCTCCTTTACTGTTTACTACAGAGCTACTTTCCTCACACGGCGCTGCACGGGCATTGTGCTGCTGGGAGATTACCTCATCCTCTGCCGCTGTTTCTCTCTGCCGCAGGATAACTGACTTCGACCAAAAGTTTAAAAAAGTTAAACTTTTGGAAAACCCTCCACACTTCCTAATGTGCTGACGTAATGTAGACAGCGCCGTCGGGACTGATACGCGGGGCAACACGCCGAGGGGGGGGGTAACGCGATCCAAGGGCACGACGCGGCTGCTTTGGGGGTTGTCATTTATTTTAAGAATTAAGGGCAGCTCTGGTTATATTTATACCTGCGTCGTAAACATTCGGAGCACATAATAAACAGCGCTTTGCATAAATTCAATTTGAAATCAAATCGAGCCATCGTCTGCCACGGTCTCGAACTGCGCATGCGAACCAGATGTGCTCCGGCCTGAACCCCGCGGGACGCCTCTCCGAAAAGAAGACGTCGCAATTCAAAAAAGAAAAAAGAAAAAGGAACTCGATTTACGCCGCCAGAGGCCTCGGGGGGCGTTTGCGGGCGCACGCAGCCTCGCGTGTCTGTTTTTATGGCGCTTTCGGGGAGGGGGGGGGGGGCGTGACCCCCCCTGGGGGGGGAAGCAAATCGTCCGCATAGCTCGCATGTGTCGTCCCGAGCTATTCGCTGGACTCGTCTCGCTGTGCACTGATGCGGTTTGTCGAGGGGCCTTCACGCCTCCTCGCGCTGCTCAGTATTTAATAGCCGGCTGGAATGTGTGGCTTCTCTGATGCAACTGTGGCACGTCCCAGTTTGTGTTGTTGGAAAAAAATATGTAAAAGAATAAAAGATTTTAGTGTGTTCTACACACAGCTTTCAAGATAAACTCTTACCTGAGGGTAATTTTAAAATGTAGCACTATCAAATACGAGTGATTTGGTGACAGTTCCTTCTGTTGCTTAATCGGTCTAGGCCCCCCGTCCCGGTGTTTGGAGCCCGTCTCCGGCTACAAGTCCACCAACCCACACTTGGTCTGTCCAATGGTTCTAAAACGCAGGAGGAGAGCAGCATTCTGAGCAGAATCCATCAGATCACAAGAGAAAAGCGTTTCACTATTGTTTACTTTGTTCTCTACAACCCTCACGCTCCTTATCTGACAACCATTCTTATATGCCATTCTTAAGGGCTTTTATTTTGGACTGGTATTTATTAATTCAGCTGGAGTCACAAGTGTATTCCTTCAGGGAGAGTTTATATTTGCATTGTGTTTTCATGCGGTTTGTGAACTGTAAAAGCAGCTAAATTAAAAATAATTCAAGACCCAGCTGCAGCACTGGTCCTCCTCGAAGCCACCTGCCTTTCCAAAGCTCCGCTGACACTTTTCTGGGTTGCAGTAATACCTTTGGATTTTTTTTCCAACCTTCTCTGCTTTTGCAGATTGGCTTGAAGGTTACGGTTCTACTTTTTGGCGGCGAGCTTCATCTTCATGATGGACAACGTTCTGGCTGCTCTGTGTCTGGTGTGTGGGTGGCAACTGCAGTTCCCATGTTAACCTAGAATGTGCAACTGAGTGATATGTACAGCTGTGTAGTTAGCTAACTTTTTTTTCTTCAATTACATTTTGGACATATATTTCCACATACTTTTCCTCCCTTCGACCAAACATATTTTGAATCTAATTTTTTTTCCAACATCTTTTTTCACATTTTCCTACTTTTTTAAAATAACATTTTTTAAATGTCTTTTCCATATATTTTAACATAATATATTTTGTCAATTTTTTTACTTCTTATATTACAAAATAAATACATGAAAACATTTTTTATTATTTTATTTCCACTAAATATATTTTTTTCTTTTTTCCATGGTATTTTTCAAGCAAGACTTTTTTTCTTAAGATTTCTTAAACTACTTTTTTGTACATTTTCAACATAACTGCAAAATTTATTCATGATATTTTTTGACCAAACAACCCGACCATTCATTCAGAAATATTTTTTGGCCAAATATTTTTCTATCAAGCTTTTTCTGTGTGGCATTACAAATCATTCGTTTTGCACAGCAGAACATTCCTAAAGACAAACAATGTTCCTTTGCTACAAGAACACCATCATGGACGGCGCTCCGGAGGCCCAGCAGTTTCAATGCATACCGCGCAGCCCTAACAATGTGGGTTCAAGGGCTGCTGTTGCATGTCAACCTCGTTCTTCCTCCCATGTTTCCTGATCTTCATTGTTATATATTCCATTCAAGGTGAAAAAAGATCATGTGAAAATGTTGAACTTGAATTCTCTGTCACTTTAGTGACAATACAATAAGAAACAATCAACTCTGTGAAGACTTTCAGATGGATGGAAAACAACCAAGACTTTTATCAACATCTAAGGCCTCCAGAAGTCTTGTTTTTTAAAAAGCAAAAAAGGTACGAGACTGCAAAAAATAACATGTTTAACCACGACGACCCTGGTTCCTAGATGGGCAAAATGACTGTGTTCTATTTTGAATGTGTTTCTATCCGGCGACTTCCACTGTGAAATCAGAGCAGCATGTCTGTGAGATGTGTGTCAGTAAGCTATGCGTCCACAGAGCTGGGAGTCATTTATCAGTCTAGGCTTGGGGGGCCGCTGGGAGAGCGAAACTCAACCTGACACCGGAGATTAATCCGCACAGGTGTCTCCCTGTAAACCGCCAGCTGCTCCTGACATGCAAGCCCTCCATTTAGGTTGTGTGAGTGTCATGTGGGGTAATAAGAGTCCATTCATTGCTTCAGAAATGCATTGTAGTTTGTAGAAGTTTTCAATTAGTAGGCCGAGTTTTAGAGACTCTTGCTCTTGAAAATGTTGTACATTCGTATGTACGCTGGAAAGCATTGTTAAGATTCAACAATCTCCTTTCCAAGAGTGACACGAAAAGTCAAAAGACACAAAACAAAGAAATACTGATGTGAATTGCATAAAAGAGGTTAATCCAGAAACAATCAGAAGACACCTCAAAGTTGGCCAGAACCATAATCTTGAACTTTTTATTCATCACGTGCATCAACTTTGACCCTGGTCTTTAGGAGCAGAGGACTGCTGCAAACACCAGAGGAGCAACCAGCATTCAGTACTTTCTGTCTGGGGATCAAACCTGTAACTTTATGATTGAAGGACATCTTGCTGTCTCCCTCGTGGAGCATCTCTGAGCTACACGGCAGCATGAGGCTCAGCTCACTATTTCATTTATTTCCATTCCTTGTTAACCCTTACATTCATCCAGTAGAGCTATGACGCCCTGGACAAAATTACAATAAATGAACAAGACCATCAAATTAATTTAAATATACCACAAAACATCTTGAGAAGGTCCACATTGAACCCTATATATAAAGCACCTTTATTTTGCTGATAATGCTTTTAAAGTCAAATAATCCCATTAATAATGTCTGTTATATATAATATACATATAATAAACGCATCAACGGGTTTATAGCACCTTTTTATGTCACAGGCATCATTAGCATTGACCCTTCTGTTTCCAAGTAACTAAACATCTTGGAGACAGAAGCGCTGGAGCAGAGGCTCCAGCGGCTCTTCAGTGACCAGGAACCGCCCGATGTACAGTACGTGTTGAAACATCTGACATGTGGCATACAAAAGCAAACATCTGCCTTTCAGCCTCTATCATTTTTTTTTCCCTTCAGTCCAAAGCAAAGGTTAACGACTGCAGAAATAACAAGACCCTCTGCGAAACTCCCATCAGCTCAAGCTCCACCGAGGCGGCACAGAGGAAGCGTGGATGGGAGCGCCGCGGTCCTACCGCGTCCCACCGTGTAGCACAGTAGCCCCCGGTGGATTCTCCTCCAAGTCCATGTGCCGTGTAACATTTCAGCAGGTTCAGCTCCTCTTTCACTTCACTCTCTAACGCTGTGTTTGTTTGTCATCTGAGACCGACGCCCCCTCTGAAGACCGAGTCCATGGTCTAAATAATCCTCTCCCACGACGCTCCTTCCGTGTCCAATCAAAATGTTTTCCATAACTACCCAATAATGATAAAAGAAATCAAGCCAACCTTTTGATATCATCGGTTACATTCATTTAGTGGTTGATTGAATTTTCCTTTTTTACTGTAGAAAAGAGGAATACATCATACAGCATCAACTTGGTACCAAAGTATTTATTTTAGCGTTTATTCTCACAACATCCAAAAAACAAAGCGCCAAATCTCCCAAGGCTTCTGCCACGTCTTTTTCCGTCTCCACATTCAAGGGAGCATGGACTCCTTCTGCCTCTTCGTGACCAAATAAGCACTAAAACCACAGAGAAAGCAGAAGAAAGCCATTAACTAAAATCTGTGTGAGGCCCCCCCTTGTTGCACAAATCCCGCGTGTGTGGAGTTAACTACCCGGGTGGAATGAGAACCAGAAGTGACTGTTGCAAGATGAGAGACACGCACAAAAAGAGAAGAAGCACTTGTCTCTTCGCACTCAACCCTGGCTGACCTCCGCTGGAGTGTCTGCACCCACCTGTTGACCCTGGCTCCTCTCCCCCCCCCCCCTCTCCCCTGGGTGCCGGATTGCACCAGGTGTTTCCCCGGCGTGCGCCATGCATCTTCTTTTGTTTGACTGCATCAACGCTCCCGTCGCCATTGCCGTCCTTGCCGCAGCCAAGCGGTATGTTCCAGACGCAGCTCTCGGGCGGACGCGCCAAGGCTTCCACGTGTTTCACGGCGAGGCCCCCATCACCGATCACAGGGTTTATCCCGGCCTGCGATGCCGGGAGACTGCGCCGCAGGAAATCCCCGGTGAGCCGCAGCGCACGACTCCCATTCGACTGCAGGCTTTATTTTTGTACCACACACGCGGCGGCCCTGTGGCGTCGCATGCGGGGCAGGCATGCGTTGCGTTCACGAGGCCATTCATGCTCTCAGAGGGTGTGTTTGGCTTTTAATTTAAGCTAAGCCTACATAACAACCCGATCAAGCCCCTGGATTCACAGCGGGCTTTGGAGACCTACAGCACGGTGCTCACGCATGGCGGCGGATATAACCCCCCCCTGCCCCCCCCCCCGATGTTGTTCTAACGTCCCTGAGAGTGGGAGTTGCAGCGGTGTGTCGAGCGGCTTGGAAAGCATTGGAGGCATCAATCTCAGAGAGGCCGAGCAGATTGAGGCTGCTTCCGAGAAAAAGTGAAACCAGAAGGCAGAATGCGACGGAGACGGTCTAAATCAGCCAAACTATTGTTTCAAAGTACGGACACATTTTCCATTTGGCTCTGCCTCCTCCTCCTCCTCCTCCTCCTCTCAGTGACCTCCTCTCACCCCAGGCCCCTCTTTTGCTTCGTTAGCGGCGGGGCGGCCCGGCCGGGTTCCCGGTAGCGGAACCAACGAGGGCAGGGAGCCAGAGAGCTCATCGTCACGATGCCAGCTGCCTCAAACTTAATTTGTCAGACGCTTCCGTTCAGCAAATTTAATTTGAGGGAGACAGAGATGATAATGCGCCGCGACTCAGGCTGCAGTCAAGGATTGAGCCTCTTAAAGCGACAGGAAGTGAAGGAAGATGATTACATTTAGCTTACAAAAGAAGTGCTTCTCGTTCAAATTGACCCGAACGTGACTGATCTCCTCCACGAAGCTGAGGACATAAACGGGATGTTGCGCGGCGTTGTTGCGGTTCCGAACAACGTCGGCGTGGTGGTTGAGCCCCTGGTTGTGAAACCGGAGGCATCTGGGGAACGCCCCACCCCCCTCCCTCAATCACCTTCGGCTCTGAGACCCCAGGTGGGTCATCCATGACTCTGCATTGTCTGTCATGTCATACAGCGCAGCAGAGTACACACTGATTTACGTCCGTTTGTGGTTCACAAAAGTCAAAGTCGCCTCATTACAGTTTGTATGATGTATTTAGAAAAGTTACTCCACATGTGTTATGTATTTTTCCCACAAACACAGGCAGCTATTGTGTCTATGGGGGGCAGGGGGGGGGGGGGCGCTGCCGCTACGCGCTTTCGCCCCTGCAGGCGCTGCTCCTGATTTAAGAGGGAAGACGTGATTACCCGACTCATTACAGCTGAGGCTGATTAAGCCTCTACCGGCACCTGTTCCCAGAGCCGCCGTCCCAACCAAACAACACCACCGCAGCGTGCTCAGACCGAGGAAGTGGTCGTAAAAAGTTGTTGGTTAAAGTTTAGGCAACGTCGGGCCAGGTTGAAAAGCTGTTCCTTTGGCCTGAAAGTGGAAAGAAGCTTTCAAATAGTGACTAGAATGTGGAAGCAGCCTTTAGGTTGTAGATCCGATTACTATGTTCTCATTCTGTAAAGCAAAGTGAAGGGAAATAATAATAATAATAATATCAATCCATGCAAATCAATGGTCTCTGTTTGCTCTGCGTCACAAAATGGCTCACTTTTCCTTTCCCCCCCCCACAACGGGATGGAGCTCGGATGTTTTTAATACAGCGATCCGCTTCGGGTCTGAAAGGCATTTAACTCCCTGCCCATGCGGCTTGTTATTAAACAGTCAAATCAGGACGTGTCAGCGCCAGTAAATAATGTTGAAAGAAAACCGGACTCAAGTACTAAGCGACAGTAATATTTGTGATGGTTTTTATAAAGCAACGGAAGCACTGATGTCCTTTTTGTTTGCACGTGCTGTTCCAACACTGCTGTGGTCCACATTTTTTATCGGATATGCCGGTCACAGTAACAGTCGTGGGGGTAGCTTATTTCAAATATCTGACATGGCAGGTCAGACACTGAAGCCTTGGTCGGCCTCTGTACAGACTGGCCTTCTGTTCCGCGTGTCTACGTCTCTCCAGTCGCTCGCAGAGGCTCGAGTCCTTCATGCAAACGGAGACGATTCTTCGAAACCACTTCAACCGTCCGAGTTTCAGGCAGCAAAGCATGTGTTTGGAATCTTTTAGTGTGACTTCTCCAGGCTCTCTCCTTCCTCTGGAAAATGTCTCATTTCAACCCTGAGTAAATAAATGCGGCGGAGTTACTTTTGCGCAGCTTTCATTGCATCGAATGACATCGGACGGTATGCGCGAGTGTCTTAGGTTGCCCTTGTCTCAAGTAACCATGCCTCATGCCAATTATGCAAAACCAGCAGGATAATGATAGTAGGAAAAATATGGCTCTCTTTGGAATAACAAACTCGAAGAAAAGAACCTCAAACGGTGTGATTATTAAACAGCGTTAGGGTTAGGGTTAAGTATATGCATAGCCTAGAAATCCTGCTTGTTGTCTTATGATGTTTACAAATGTGCAGAGATTAAAGAAAAAGACAACAAAATGAATTAGACTTAAAGGTCAAGTTGAGCATGTCGCAGGAGCCATCAGTGGCATAAAGTCTTACTCACACACCATCATAGGCCTTTGCAATTAATTGTTCCAAGAAGTTGAAAAGCCACCATTTGTTACATGAGTCATCTTCAAGAGGTTCCACATGAGGACAATATTACAACCTCCGTTTTCGTGTGAGCTTCATTTAAACAAGGCACTAAATCATAAAACGCTCCCTCAGATGTTCCTCCAAGAAACTAAGGAAACGAAAGTGATAAAAAAAAGGTAGTTCAAGAGCTGTTAGGATACGCAATACAGAAAAAAAAAAAAAAAAGATGACAAACACATGCTGGATAATGACCCGCATCTGCGATGTCAAGAAGATGCTGCTATTCAAGCCATGCAGAGGAATCAGAGACACGTGCGTGGCAGAGGGTTACCGGCGCTACGAGTTCAGCCAAACGCCGCCTGGCGCTTCGTCCGTCGACGCCGGGCACGGCCGCTCGCTGGTTCCCTTCTCGACGGACCACATGGGCCCGGGGGACCACCGTTGTGCCAGAATCGGCGAGGTCCCCGGCCCGCCACCGACCGCGTGATGGAACAGGAGTTTGTACAATGACGGCTCGTTGATGCAGGGTTTAAAGTAAAGTTGTTTTAAAGTTGGAAAGTCGAGACAAAAAAAACGTAAACACACGGCATTCCAGTCCAAACGACCTTGGTAACCATGGTAACGGTCTTAGAAAGTCACTAGAAATGCGTCAGCGTTGCTTTCCTCGGGTGTCCCATCTTCTCTTAATAAAATCTGGCAAGGGGCGGGTCGACTTGTGACAACGTATTCATTCATCGCACGCCAATTTGGACAATATGGAAGAAAAATAAATACATTGAGTTGTATTAGCATTTACTTTGATATTGATGCCTATTGCACTTGACCTTTAGGTTCCTCCTAAGAAAACAAAACAAAATCTTGGATAAATCACTGAAACAGAGTTGACGCTATCTAGATTTATTACCAACATCTGGTTCTTTATCCCTATCATAATACCTTCATGTTAGCGATATGAGCACTTAGGCTCTTTGTGATGGTTTGCCATGAATTCTATTTAACAGCGGACACAAGGAGCACTTACGATCCTGTGAATGCACACTGAGAGACGCCTGTAAAACTATTCCTGCACCTGTTTCTCCAAAAGATGGACAATGCTTATCTTTTTTATCCAACATATTTCGCTTTCCACCCGCTGCAGGAGATGGCACACGGGTAGAAACAGGATGGAGTTGGTTCCAAACCAGATGGAAAAGAGCAAAGTCTGGGAATGGAGGGAAGCCAGTTGTGAAAATCTGATCCTGGATCACGATCTGCACACCAAAGCAAAAAAAAAACGGGCTAATTTGTGAAAGCAGCCCGAGGCATCTTCCGCACCTTTAACATGTCACGAGGTCCTGATGGGATCTGTTTTCTGTCAGCGGTTGATGGAACCTGGCGGCTTTGCTTGGCATGACAGTAAAAGCAGGATCCTAAAGTAACATTTTAAGCTCCGTGGCAGCACACTTTTGCAGCGTATTGAGTTTTTGGGGGCGTCTGTTGTCGGATGGAAACATAGAAAACAGCTTTTTCCTGCTTCTCTGGATGACATTCGTATCCTTAAAGGAGTGGATAAACGTTCTGTTGTCGTGGTCGTTGTGGCACTTTATTTTTTGTTTTTCATTTGTTCTTGTTTTGTTGCATTTGGACCACAAAAAGGGATAATGGTGCAACTTTTTTTACATTCGCAGTGGTGTAGAATTAGCAAAATGCTTGTTCCATAATAAAAACCCAAACACTGTACTAAACAACTACATACGTTTTATGATGTTTTCCACAAAGCACAAAAACAGACTGAAAAGAGCTGATTAAGAAAACAAGGCGAGAAATAAAAAGGAGAGTAGGAGAGGAAACGTGATAAAACATTTGTATGCAAAACTAAACCGTATAGAACGTTTAACATGCGGGCTGCCAGAATATCCAGCTGCATTTTAAATTCAAATGAAGCCCGTTGTGAGGACTCGGTTCGAGGATTACTCCAATTGCTCGGGCGAAGCTGTTTTAGTTGCCAACGGTAGAAGAATGTGGTCGAACTGGCTGACTCCCAACGGTGAATGTCTTTCAGCAGAATGAAGTAGAATTAAAAAAGGGAATGCACACTCAGCGAAGCCATTTTTTGGGGGGGTGTGGTGGGGGATGAAAGAGCAATAACATGGAATTACTCAAAAACTGTGTGCACATAACATGCTAGAGTGTTTCTCGGCGTGTGGAGGGACACCAAACTGAACTAACTCGGTGCAGCAGGATATTGCAATCAAAACTAAGAGCGGGGTAGTGCAAAGCATGCGAGGCGCACCCTATAATCCACCCGTACCTCGTTAAACCCAAACACCACCCCCCCCCCCGGTTAACAAGGGGGACGTCTTGTTAGAGGCCCCCGTCTTAATCCCCTCGCTCCTGCTTCAATTCAAAGGTGTTATGTTTGTTGGATTCGGTATGAAGAAACGTTGTATGGTGACATCCAATCTCCCCCCCCAACCCCCCCGCCCCCGTGAAGAAGCAGAGCGCCGGCCGGCCAACAAAGTTCCTGTGGAACGTCGACACATCCAGATCAACCTGTCCCAGGTGCTTCGTTGGCCTCCTTCCTCTGAGTGGCCGACATCCTTTACCCCCCCACCCCCCCCCCTTCCCTCCCCTACAGCCCTGGGAGACAAAAACCAACGGTTCTACCAGACGCAGGGATGTTCTCTTTGTGTGCAGATTCCCTCGCTGACAAGGGACGGGGGGGGGGAGATATCACATGTGCAAAATGAGTCTGACTCATTGCCCCCTCCCCTCTTTTTTTAAAATATATTCGGCAGCACACTTATAATGAATGCACACCTCAAAAAAGTGTGATCCAGCGAAAGAGAGAAAGAGAGAGAGAGAAAAAAGAAAAAGAAAGAACCCTCAGCTACCACATGCGGTGGCCGGCGTCCAAGGCAAACACTCCCACCGGTGTGTACACCAAGACGGATGACTATAGGACTCAAGGCCTGGCTAGCACAACGTAGCCCTATTCACTATTTATTTTCACAGTTCAAAGCGCTGGCAGCGGCCCACTTAGTGTCTGCAGTCCAGTCCATCGCGCCCCTGATTGCCACAGTGAGGCTTCGCAGTCCACAAAGTCCCATGCTGTAACTTGTGCCAGCCACTAACTCCACATCTGCAGCACCCCCCCCTGAACAAAAAAAAAAAGAAAAAAAAAGCAAATGGCGAGGCAGCATCCAGGATGGGGGGGTCGGGGGGGGGGGGAGGGGGGGGATCCCTCTGAAACCACACTTATGCTCTCTGGGGTTGAACGGCTGCTTTGTGCAGCTTGGCGCGATCTCGCGGCCCACATTAAAGGACGAGGTCTGGCGATAAGCAACGTCTCGCAGGCCACCGACTTTCGCAGAGGCAAACTTTCCGGCCCTTGGCAGTGAAGTTTATCACTGACCCCCCCCCCCCCCCCCCCCCCCCCTTTCGACCTGTGTGATATACAGGCTACCGTACGGAATCACGGAGGATACGTGGGGATGCAAATGTGAGCTGAGAGAGACGTCTCGTGTTTCCCCAGATGCTTTAAAAAGTGATCACTGGAGAGGACACAGAACCCGCTGCACTCACTCAGTGGTGCGATCCCAGAACTGGGTCATTTACATTGTTCGTGATCAAGGTTTATTAACTCTTTTGTGTGTTTTGCAAAGACACAGAGCCAATGGTCTGCGTCCGGTTCAATAATGCTCAGACGCAGTCTTTCATGTGAATGTCACGCTGTGGGAATTACTCATTTCATTTTTGAGAGACGCCGCGAAGTGAATCTTGAGTTTAAAGTCACTGGCTTTAATATTTATTACTGCGTTGATGAGTCATATAAGAAAAGAAAAAAGTCAAGATTTAAAGGGCCAATATGATCTCGAATGGGAGCGTTGATAAACAAAATACAAAAATACGGTGGAAACCCTCTTTAAACACTCCGAAGAGCGCCAAGAATATCTCATGCTTGGATGACAATTACTTGAGTCACATCCAACATATTAATTTGGAAAGGATTTTTCGTCTAAATTAACCCAAATTATTGTTCCAGCTTCCAATTCTTTTTATGCGTTTCTCTATTTTCCAAACACTGTGTTCTGTGCTTTCCTGACTTGACCCCCAGAGAGCTGTTCGTCAGTGTGCAATGGGTATGAGACTAAATCGAGGTTGGCCAACACATACACACACACACACACACACTCTGGTTTTTACTGCCTAGCTACTCCTCATGGAGTCCCTTCACTCCCAGGTCTTTCCTTTCGGAATGCGGTTGTTAGCTCGTACGCTGCGTGCAAACTGAGGGCTATTATTCACAGCATGCTCATCAGCTCGACTGGGTTGGACCCCCCCATGACCCCCCCCCTCCCTCACTCTGAGCTAATTAGTCTTAGCAGTTCTGTTTTTACGATTCAACCAGACAAAGAAGTGTGTAATTTGTGCCTCTTCACCTCCTTCTGTGTACAATGCATGACTGTATGTTTTTGGGAAGTCATGCATTCCTCGTTCTTCCCGCTGATGTGATTTATGGAGCGGCTTTTGCGACCAGCTTGTCCACAACATTTTCCTTTGTCGCCGTGTCTTGTGACGACTTAAATAAACTGAGGAAAACCCGCAGTTTGATCCCGAACACTGTCCGCTTTCCGGATTGAACGGCTGCTAAATCTTTACAAATATGTAATCGTCTGCTCTCTCCCGGGTGGTTAAACTCTGCAGTGCACGTGTCAGACGTGCTGCTTAAAGCCCCAAAATGGAACAGAGCGAACAGCCAACGCGCATCGACGTTTCGCTGAGTTACAATACGATGCGTTCAACCTTCCTTCAGTAAACATTCTGCTTTCAAGCTACAAGGTCTAGCGTTATCTTTAATGTTTTAAGTGCTAGTTAAAAATGAATAAATTACCGGTCCTCTCTGATCTCAAGATATCAAGACTCCCCTCCTCATCGGATACTTTCCAAATAAAGACTACAATATGGGGCATTTTTTTTTCAACCACATGCGGCCCATCTCTTTGCCTGTAATCATCCTGAACATGAGAAACCTCTTGAATGCGCTGTGACTGCATCCTCTCACTATTCTTTTTCCAAACCTCAAAGACAATCCCCTTAATTACAGCCTCGTTACGAGAGAATTGTCCTCCAAATCAAAGGCAGCAGCGATGAGAAGACGGGGAAAGGGCCCCGGTTTTTTCACCAGAGGAGCCAGCAGGAGAGCAGATGATTAAGGGCCGCCCTCTTCCGTCCTCTTGTTCGAGAGAAGCTCCTCGCCAAGGCAGAGATCTGCAGGATTAGGTGGTAATAAATTGGTGATGAAATAATTCTGTTGGCCGATCCCAGTCTTCGAGAGGACGGGAAGTCGAGTTTCCCAGCGCCGTGTGTCAAACAAACACACAATGGTTTATAGATGCGATGAGTGAGGCCCTCCGTAACGTAATGCAGGCGTAAGCGCACCCGTCCGCTGTTTGGCTCTTTGTTTGGTTCACATGCTCGAACGGGCGGCGCTGCAGAGAGTGACTCATTACGGTCGGGTAACTTACATTGCGAGAGAAACAGAAACCAGATCAAAACATTACGGTTGCAACATGGGCCTGAGTGGCGAATGGCTTTTTATACACAAATCCAGAAAGGGGCCTTTATTGCTCATCGATGTTGATGGAGTCGTGTGCATTATGTGGTGAGCGTCTGGAGAAAAGGGAACGTAATTCAGACGAAAAGGGAACAATGAGGGTTTCATTTAAAGAGCATTAAAGGAGTCGATTCAAGTGTCATTATTATAATCCGTGTCTTGAAAGTTGCAGAACCTTTTTTTAACAACGTCCCATAACCCTGCTGAAAACAAAATTAAAGTTTCTTGCCAATAACCACATTATAACAAAATTATAATTGAACTCATCTTAATAACGCTATAATTTATCTCAATTCATCTTGTTTATACTGAACAAAGCTTGAACACAGTCGAGAGATCAGGGTTCACCCTCTGGGAACAATGACTCCTCATCATTTCACTGCCATTGCATTGAGAAGTTAGTGAAACAACTCACAGGACATCAAAAATGTCGACTGGTGATGGCGCCAGAGGGAACGGTCATCTAAACCATCAAAGACGGAGGGATTCGTCCTCTGGGAAGCGCGCATGCTTTGCAGAAAGTCCACATGCGATCCATGCAGGAGTGATGCACCAACATGTCCACTCGCTCGCTGTGCTGCTGGCGTGGCGCAGCGCAGAACTTCTCACTGATTTTAAAACAACTTTATAGCCCTTACAGGAAGTCTGCCCCCCCACATCGCCTCTATTTTCATCCTTTGCCCTCAAATAACATGCTTCGTCAGAGCCTTACAGTGCGAAGCGCTTTTTCCTCGTCCTGGATTTGCAAACTGCAGAACTCGATATTTTGTCAGAACCTCACAATCAGCTCCATCCATGCCCCCCCCCCTCCCCCCGGGGCAAACAACGGCGAGCGGGTTCGGTCCAGAGTAGAGACTTAACCGGCTGTGTCAGACTGGCGTGTAAAAGCGTGCAGTGAGTGACAGCACGTGCGCGGCGCGTGTCATTCTGCGCGGCCCACCCACAGCAGAGCGCATGGCGTCCAGATCCAGAGCTTGTTTTATTCCTAACGAAGCCGATCTCTGTCACGTTCGAAGCCTTAGTTAGATAGATCACATGGCACATGTTGTCTCGCGCCATGTGGTTTGATTTGCAGTCCATAAAAGTCCATTTCTTACATCTTACAGTGAATCAATATTTCTTCTAAAACGAGAATCATTGCTCTGTTTTTTTTTTTTTTTTTGCACACCACGGACCGATGTGGTTAATTTGGATGTGAGGTTCATTCCTTTTCAGATCGTATTTAATTAAAAACGGCAGCTACAGAAAAAAATAAATCCTTTAATGGCTAGAAAAATATGTTCCAGTATTCAACGCAGAATTTTCCTTTTACAAGTGTATAAAGCTGGCCAAGGCGGAGCTTATTTAAAGGCACAATTCAACCCAAAACGTAATTTGAATTTGTTTTCCTTCAACCGTAACATTGTTTCCATCCTCTTAAATAACCAAGTCATGATTTCTGGAAAGAGACACAGCTGCTGAATTTTCCAAATGTTATTTTTGGAGTCTTTGAGCACCAGAAGCGCAGTGCCATCCAGGCCAATTACAATGAAGACAAGGCAGACGTCTCTGTGGCCAATAGCGCCAAAACTAAGCAACTCATTCCAGGGAAATCTAGATTCATAAATGGTACCACAGGTGAGAGGAGAAATGTGTTTGTTTTAGAATTTTTGAGTGAACTGTCAAAGGGTTTCAAGAAAATTCTAAGAGGTTGTAAAATATTTTCAGAAAAAAGTAGTCTTTGCCATATTAGTAGTCTGCTCTCTCTTTTTGACTGTCCAATAGTGGACGGGGTTTAAGTATTAACCAGATTTTTAAGTTTTTAGGTATTTGTGATTTTGGCCTGACACAAGTCATTTTAATTGATTTTTCTCTGACTTTCTGCCAATCTTTCCTTCTTTTTCTCATTAGAATTCGACAATCTGAGAAGTTTACTGGAGAGAAATGACCCTCTTTGGTTTTTCAGGTCACAACTCGTTGACGTGGAGGGTTCCAACTAGAAGTTCATTTGTTTTAGAGGTCAAGGGTTTAGTGGCCAAAAAGGTTGGCAGTTTGGATTTTCAAAATCTTAAGTCTGCAAAGTATCAGGTAACTAAAGCTGTCAAATAAATCAAGTGGGGTGAGAACTCCCTGCAGGATAAGGACCACTCACCTTTTATTTTTAGCTCCCAGAGAGAGAGAGAACTAACTCCGTCCATAACATCCATAACAACACTACATGACATTAGTTCTTATGCTTACATTACTGTCACGAAGCCAACTTCCAAAGGCTCCAAATCCCCGGACGATTTGGAGAGCTTCTTGACATGTTGACCCCCCCACACACCCCTCCTCCGCTGAACGTTTTGGCAGCGGAAGAAGCGAAGCGGCTGTTGTGATGTGCGAGTTGCTGAATCGATCTACATGTGTCCTCGGTGTTTGCGGCCGTAAATACCGCGGAGAGGCGTAGCTGCCCCCCCTCGCCCCGTAATTCATCATTCCCTCTGCTGCACTTGTGACATCACGTTTTGAAGGGCGGGCGGCCTTCCAAGAGGATGATCTCATGGCACGTAATCCACTGTGATTGGTCCAGCCGACCGGGTGATGACAAAAAAAAAACTGGCTTTTCTCCATGCGTCAAATTAAAGATGCACATTTCATTCAGTAAGTCATAGAGTGGGGAACAATGGGGGACCTTTTGATCCAAAATGAGACATCCCGAAGATGTTTGAATGGATTATAAACAGGATATGTCCTAAAAAACTCTCCATCCTTTGGCAGATCTTTGCGTCTTTTCGATATAATCCCTTTTTAAGTGTTTCTTTATGCCTAGTTATGACTGTATAAACTGTAATTATTATTACGCGACTTCATCTCTGCACATCCTCCTTGGCTCCACAGAGCATTTTTCTTTGACCTCATTGTACATCTGCCCTGTTTTCCTGGTGCTGACATGTAATTTGAACACATTTAAGGCTTGCGCCAGGCAATGCGCTGTTGAGAGGTTGCAGATATTTCACATAATTCTGTTCAAAATAATTTTCCAATTTTAATCCAGGGATCTTTTCAGGTTCTTGATACTTTGGAAAGATTTTGCATGTGCTCATACTTTCAAAAAATGCTTCATCTCCACAATGTTTTTTAAATAAATGCGCTGGAACAAATAACCTCACAGTGGAGGCAAAGACAAGGGCAGGTTGCAGGGTGTCATCTGCTCTGCAGAGAGGGTGATTGGCTGCAATCTGCCATCTCTCCAGGACTTGTTCGCTTCCAGGACTTTGAAGCAGGCTAGAAAGACTGTAGCCGACCCTTCTCACCCTGGACATGAACTGTTTGTGCCCCTTCCATCCGGCAGGAGGCTGAGGTCCATCAGGACTAAGACCTCCTGTCACACTAACAGTTTCTTCCCTTCGGCAGTCGGGCTCATCAACAGAGCCCGGGCCGCCCCTTACTGACTCTGACTCCCATGTTCATTCATCACTGTGTCACTTTCAATTGACACTCGTCACTTTGTTTAGCTGGTGCACTTTATCTTTATTTTTATTCCTAATTTTATCTTATCTCCTCCAACTTGCTAACCCATAGCTTTAGTTTTTAGCGTACTAACCCATAGCTTATATTGTATTATACTTTTATTTCATTTTTATCTTATTTGCATGTTGTCATTATTGTACTGTCTTCTGTCACGCACCTTCCGCCAAGACAATTTCCATGTATGTACAACATATTATGGCAATAAACGTTTCCTGATTCCTGAAAGCACAAACCCCTCAGAAATCTGCATTGCTCAAATGAACATATTTATATTTGGTCCTTGTTTTGGTATGAAAAGTGATACTTTACTAGCCGAGCCTTAATGTCTGACCGCACAAAAGGACCCCGGTGAGCTTCTCCCGTGAGGCCCTTCCCCCCCACGCCGGAACCAACGTGATTTCAAGTCTTCGCCGGAGAGGAAATGAAGCCGGCGGAGGACTTTGCGAGACGTTTCCAACGCTATCCGGGACGGCCGTCACCGGATCGCCGCGGCCGTCCCACTTCCTCTCCCGGTGCCTTGTGGGTGCGTCTGGACGGGCCGGTGAAACACGAGTGTGGAAATGTGCAGCCTTCCAGGAGACTGTGGAGGGAGAGACGTGCTGACAAGTTCATTTCCAGGCACATTCGGGTGAAATATTACCGGGGCTGGTGATCTTTAGTTGCACTTTTCGCAGTGGGAAACGCCGTAAAAAACCTTTCAGGGTGCAAATGAAGATATTCAGGCGGATAATTTCCACCGTCTTTCTCGGCTTTGGAAGAATTGACGCTGTCTGCAGGTGGTCTCCGTTGGTTTCACGTGATGCCCAGATGGAGATTACTAAGCACGCTGTGTTCTACCGCGTCTTCAATTCCATCCGTTCACGTCCACTGTTATTTCTACAACTACTGTATATTTTTGATGTGTCTTGAGTTTGAGTGTTCTTATTTTCTATTGTCTTCAGAAACATTTAAATAGATTATGTCCATTCTGTGCATTTCAAAACGTGCTTTGCCCAATAGAGAGGTTTTGCTCATCCTGTTGAGAGAATGCATATTGTACATGGTTGTTATGTTGGTTAATCACTTGGACCCCATTAAAACATCCAAACCACGTCACCTGTATCTGGATGGATTATATTGACATAAGAAATTACATTTGCCTTTGTTTGCACCATTGCCCTTTATTTGATTCTTATCCTCATAATTAGGTGACCTGAGCTATTTTCAATAAACATCACATACCTTAGACATCTTAGACAGCGTATCAGAGGTGGATCTGGTCACAGTGACGTCCCTCACTGGCCCACCGTTGACCAAACGTGGCCATGGCAAGATGTACCTGCACATAATCGACTGAAGATACAGGCCAATGAGCTAAATGAAGCTTAATGTATTCGTGACCCGCGGGACGAAAGGAGAAGATGCCTGTTTTACAAACACAACAACGTTACGACGTGGTGATCAAGGAAAGACTTATAAACTCTTTATTTAGCCGGAGGACATTACACAGGAGGAGAGAATCAGGTTCATTCTGCAGACAAGTACATCCAATAATGAGCAAGGATTGGGGGGGAGCTTCAGACTCGCTAATGAATAACATCTGAAGATATCTGAAGGTTGTCTTACTTTCTTGTTTCTTCTTTTTCTCGTCTATTTCTTTTCCAGCGAGGATGACTGGTACTCGTAATGTCTTCCAGCTGCGGACCTCCCCTCCTCCCCCCTCCTCCCCCCTCTTCCCCTCTCCTCCCCCTCCTCGCTCCTCCCTCTTTTCTTATCTTTGCATGAGGTGAAGTTTCCACTGGCAGGACAGGCTCTAGCCCACCGCCGCACCGATGTTTGAATTCCCTCTCTAGCATTTGTCCCGCAGGAGCCATCTCACCACATTAAATAAATAAGCATCTGCACCCCCTCCCCCCTCCCCTGCACCCCGTCCACCCCTCTACGCAGCTGGAACCACGATGCATCACGCAGGCCCCGCTGCACTGACCGTGAAGGTGTTGAAGCGGATCAGAAGGCAGCCAGTGTCACAGAGAGTACAACAGACGTTGTGCGACTCTGACTGCACGCAAAGCGCATCATGGAGCTTTTAGGGAACGAATTCTAACTATTCACTGACAGCCCCGTCTGGACCCTGCGTGCGTGTGTGTGTGTGTGTGTGGTCGAACGTGCCAGAAGCACCGTTTACACCATTTGAATTGTCGCCACTCCTTTTTGTCCTGGACGGCGGCTCCCTGCAGATTCCTCCGTGGATGTTCCACCGCCATCAAAGCAGGTTGGCAGGCAGCAGGCGTATTTACCTTCGAGCTCCAGGATACAGGTTGGCCCCGAAGGGACCGACTGCGGTGAGAGTGGGACGAATGAGGCAGACGTCGTGAGTCAAAGGGACACGAAGCCACGGCAAAAAAAAATTGCGCACCACTAGAGCAACAGTGAAATCTTATTATTTTTCCCACATCAGGGGTTCTGTGCTGTAAGCAGGAAGAGAAATGTTCATTGTCAAAGGTTTTTAGGGAGACAACAAACTCGTTCGTTTTTTCTTGATTCTTTTCTTGACTGACTTTGACTTTATTTCTGCTTCTACTTATTTCTTCTGCTTCAGTTCATTCAGCGAACTGAATGAAGAGGAAAGAACGAGAAGATGTTCAGTTGTTCCGTTTGACAGAATCTCTATTGATTAACAAACGTGTCCCTTCAGGTAGCAGAACACTACAGTAAGGCTTAATATACGGTACTATACTATAGTAGGGTTGTTTGTGTGAACAATAAAGAATAGGGACAGCAAACACACAATGTGCACCCTAAAATGGATGTAGCTTTAATATAGTTTAAATATGTATGTTAAAGTCAGAAATACAATTGGCACACATGCATTATTTATTTTAGAGTTAATTAAGGGTGAAGCAGAATAATATGTTTGACTGACGTGAAGAGTGCGTCACAACTGACCAGATGAACCAGATGAACCTGAAGGAAAAACAAAAAAGATGGCTGAGGTTCATCGCTTTGAATGACGCCTTCTCGCGCTGTCGATCAGTCAAATATCGGTTGGCACATCTCGAAGTGGACAAACCACCGATGGTGCCACATGTCTGCCAAGTCACAACTGCTGGGTGAAATTATTCCAGCAAAACCCACTTCTGGGAAGTTTCATCTTTGGAGAAATATTTGGGAGTTCTCGTGCAGTAGTCTTACCAATCATCATAACTCTTTTGTTGTCCATAAGACGCTTTATTCTATTATTATTTATACGATTTTGGTAAGCAAGAAAATGCACGCACATAACTCACGGACGGTCTGTCGTGCCTTATCTTTCCACTACTGAATACTGTTCGCAGAAGGAAAGGATGAGATGAAACCAATATGAATGTTCAGCGTTACAGTAGTCCGGCCAAAACGTGTGCGAAATAACCATCAATCACTGGCGTTCTCGTCCCAAAATGTGACCGCAGGCGCGAACCGGCTCCAATCTGCAGTGCATCATCGTCTCCGATTCCTCCGACACACGCAGACACACAAACGCACACAAAGCAATGAGGAGCAAAATGAGCCCTCCTGAATCCTGCTGAGCTGCGGACAGATGTTGATGCACGACGAAGACCTGCCAGCGTCCTTCTTCTTCTTCTCCTTCTCTCCTGTCGGAGATGTGCAGCAGCGACGGAGACCTCCACCAGCGCTTGGAGCCGACCCCACAGCGCCAGATGTGGTATGAAATGATGGGGAGAGGCCAGCGGGGAGGGGAGGGGCTGGGGGGGTGGGGGACGTGCTCCATTGCTGATACTGTGATGTGGGCAACATGAGGAACGCAGCCCGCAGTCTGCTTTGGCTTTAAGGCCCGACTCCGAACCAAGAGAGAGAGAGAGAGAGAGAGAGAGAGAGAGATGACTGTTACAGTTAGATTTTTTTGACCCGTTTGGATTCTTGTTCTTAGAAATGTTGTTTTCTCTCCATTTGTAATAACTCCGATGAGGTCTGAGACAATGGAACGGTCCAAGCCCGCCTGCATCCAGGGGAATCAATCAGCTCCCCGCATTCGACGGTGTGACACGTTTCCAACAGAGACTTTTTGTGCAGCTGCTCTCGTTGGCGGTTTTCTTTGTTCCAGCGCGTGAAGCACGCGGCGCCGGTTTCCTCGAACTGACTCCAAAAAGTACACCCAAGCGCACAGGTCGCCGGCCGAAAAAGGTCATCGGGGGTTAATCTCAAACCGCTCCTAGCGGACCTCTGATATGTTTGCACTTCCTGCAGCCAACAATTTTTTTTTTTTAAAAGCTCTCGAACAAAGGATTTGTGTCAGGCAAACTCACAATAAATAAAGATTTAAAGGACTGAGCTCACGTGCCTCGGAGATGACCGAATGTCTCCAGTCGTGGTTTGTTTATCTCTTCAACGTTGCGCGCTAAAACTTTTCTGCAACATTCCGGAGACACTCGACGCCGGGCCGTTTTTTTTTTGCACAACCAAAGAAGCTGCTGCAATCGTTGCCTCCGCTCAGAACACGTTCACCTCCCGCGTCCTTCTCTCATGGTGCAATCGCCTCAAACACAAAGTCTCAATGTAAAGAAAAGCCGCCTCTCCCTTCGGACTCACTTATCTACCCGTCGGAGGAGTATTTTCAATAAACAGTTTAAGAAAATGATTAGCGGACATGCGATACGTCCCAGTGGTTCCGAGCTGAGATCTGAGAGGATTACGTCTCGGGGGGGGACTTCAATGCAGCTGGTTTATCTCCTGTATCATCTCGCGGGGTCATTCGCATAACAGCAAGCGTCGTGAATTGGCCACAGATGTGTCTCGCTAAATAATAATCCCGTCACTGATGACCGGGGAAGGGCAAAGACCACTTGATTAAACGGGGATTGTGACGGGGTTCGAGAGCCCTGACGGGATTAAATTACTGTCAAAACTAATGAGAACCAATGAGTTACTTTCCAGGGCTTGCTGGAGAAATCTCATTGTTAATATTATTCAGATGTATTACTCTTTTAAAACAGGCAGACACGGGGTCGTCCCAGAATGCACTTGACCCCCGGGGGCCGTCCCCCTTGGCATCGATGAAGTCACCAAGCGGTTAGTTTTTGATGATGAGGATGTCGCCGCGCCCTTCCTGACGGGTACCAGATAGGAAACAGGCACGTAGGGACACAGTGGAGGACAATTACCACGGCAACGGTTTCACCAAAGTTGCGAGCATGGATAAAAATATCTCTGGAGTAGAAGAACGGACTCAGTGGTGTCCGTTCTTCTTATGAGCTCCTCCAATCATTTCAAACACAGTGGATGTAGAGAATAAAGATGTCGACCTGCTCGGAGGGAAGAGCAGTGACATAAGTTGACTCAGGAGAAGAAGAGGAATCAGAAATTACATGACCGAATTGCACGCTGCGATATTATAATATAGATAAAGATATAGATTGTCAGCACAACAATTTCAAATGTGTAACTACTGCTATATTTTGGTACGGAGGCAGCACTAATTAACAAATTGTGAGCACAACAGTTTATCATCATGATCATGAGATGATGATGTGAAAGTGCTACAGTCACAGAGCAACATACTCATTCGTTGTGGGGGTGTATTTGGACAGCTGATGAGTTGAAGCCCAACAATTAATCTCTTGTTGCTCTGCTTTTTTTTGTCTCTAATAATTGCTGAGGGAAACATCTGTCTCATTAGCTCTTTGATGCTGCACTAGCATCGTTGCTAACCGTGTACGTGACCTTTTAGATGATCACGTGAAGCAGGAGAAGAATGAGACTCAGTATTCCAAATACATACATTTTGGCCTGTTTTTACTTTGCTTCTATGGTTTAATCTCTGATCGTCTTGTCTGGGACATTTTTCCAAATCAAATACGATGAAAACTGCAGACACTGACTGGAAGTTTGAACATTTCGGGGGTTATGTTTCAAAGCAGAGGTCATATAGCTGTTTTCTTTAGAGTTCTTATTGGTAGCGCCCTGTGTAAGATCCATTTCACCTTCCTGCAAAGTGCGGTTCCTCTTGGATCTGGCTCCTGCACCGTCACAGCGCTGTTCAACGAGACCTGCATTTCCTCAACCCCCATCAGGGCTGTTGGTGCTCTGCTCGCAGCTAACAAAGTGCGATGAAGGGTCATTTCACCGCAGCGGAAAGCTGCAGTCACCGATGAGGCTTTGTAGCTGCTGCTTTTTTTTTCTGCTGACTCTTTAAACGCTTAAGGGTGTCAGGCTCCTTCTGTTTAAACAATTATGTGTTTACACCATCGAACAAACTTTGTAGAGAATGTTATCTTGCAAATAACTGTATCCCTAAAATGGCATTATTTAAGCGCGTAAACAGTTGATATTACTGTCGATTTTATTTACCGGACAGGCTGAATAATTATCCAAAAACTGACAAAAGGGAAGTTCGGGGCATTTCAGGTCTGGTGCAGCAGTTGTGTGGCGGCCATTCATCAAGACGCCTGGACGTAAAAGGTTGTCACGAGTGCAATGCTTCGCAGATGTTCTGCAACGAAAGCGGGTGTTTATTTTGCAGCCGAGTCTCTTCCCTGATGACGAATGGCCGATCGATCGATCACGCAGAGACGCGTTGGAGCAGGATCCCGTCAAAGGCGGAGGTATCTCGTGAACATTTGGTTCGCGTTATTGAGCCGAGGGAGGCCCCCCCCCGAATTTTGGCCGCGCCGTGTTTTCTCTGAGTGCGCGGGAACCGGCCGTGACGAAACAACCGGGAGCCGAACGTAACTTCAGAGAGGAAAGAAGAGGCAGGCAAAGCTTCGATGATGTCACGCCAGACATCATCAACCCCCCATATGCGCCTCCCAATGCATTGGCCGCCATTGAAGAGTCTCCATTCTGGTTAGTGCGGGGGATCGGGGGGAGATTCTGATTCTGATTCCAGGCCCAGCCATCGAGGGCCCGGCCCGAAGCCGGTGAGACCCGTCAGAGTGATAGACGCAGCTTTGAAAGCCCAAAGGCCGCCCTGAAGAAAAGGAACTCCTGTTGTCTCTCACGACCTCAAGTGGCTTCACAAGCGCTGTTTGCTTTTAGCGCCTTCTGAAAAAGGAAGAGAAAAAAAGAAGAAAAAAAGACCCTCCACCCATTTGGTAGCAATTTTAAGCAACAACCATCTGAAAGTCTTTGCTCTTGATCCCATCACACATTCCCAGAAGCAATGAATCTTCAGAGATGTGCAGACAGGCATGCCTTATTCTGCAAAAATGGTCTTAAATGTGTTTTTTGGGGGATTTGTGTTTATTGGGGTTTTAACGGAAGGTTAACAGACTTGACTCTAAATGTGTTTGGATCATTTTCTTAACAATGATAATCCAGCTATAAAAACAGTGGTGTAATATCTTTGGGTTTTGATGTGTTATGTGAACCAAACAAACTCATCTGAAGAATGTATTTTGGACATTTTTCTAAAAATATTACAAAACATTTCTTGATGCCAGCACATATTGTTCTGTGAAGCTTTGCACGCTAACCTTTCGAGCGGTCTGTTAACATTTGAAGGATGCAACTTCAAATTCAAGCTTTACTTTGCCGAAGTGGGGAAAATCTTATGAATGTGTCCCGTTATTTCCCAACATTTGTTTCTAATCCTGGTTGGTTAATGGCTGAAGAAATGGGTTGTTGGAATGTGCTGCGATGGTCCCAGTGGTAACCACAGTCAAAGAATTTCAGGCCCAATTTGAGAAGAGCAGATCAAGGAGACTGTGGTGAGATGGAAAGAAAAGTAATGTGTCGAGATTTTAAAACTTTAGATTTAGAAAAAATCACCTTTCCTGATTTAAGCCGTCTTCATACGAAAAAAGTTTCACTTTTGCTGGCTGCATTGAATCCAGGTGGACATTAAAGCATAAGCCAGAAGTAAAAAAGAGACAGTGAATTTAATGTGTGTGGTACTCAACTCCTGAGCTTTCGTTTCGCTCTGAGTTTTTGGGAAAGTACTCGAGTCCCATCGATCAAAGCAGACCTGGTCCATCTGCAGCTGGGAGATATAACCGACACTCTTCATATCAAAAGTCGCTTCAGAACTCTCAATGGAGCTCACTTTGAGCTGTGCAGACTTTACCCCCCCCCCCCTCCGCCACTTTGAATCCTGTCAGGCCCAGAGCCAGAGCGGATTTACACCTGGCAATTTGGAGATGAGAAAAAGAAGAATTAGCTCTTCCAAGTTCAGAGTCCAGAGCTGAAATGGATTTAAAAAAACATTTTTTATCCTTTTTCCTTTTCCTCATATCACATCCGTCTGTCAAATAGCGTATTATGCAAAGCCTTCTCAGGCACTGGGATGTGCACATGGTGGCTAAATCAGCACATTAAAAAAAGAGTAAAAACCTGCTGTTATATATACGACCCTGACTATCAGCAATGTGTAGGCGAGTACATTTCGTTCCCAATGGTCCTGTTTCCTACAGCGAAGGAGTTAAGGAAAGGAAAGGGAGGAGAAAAGCGGACGTCAAGTCGATGCTGCGCTTGCACTTACAAACTTACAAAATTAAGAGACGAACGTGATGAAACACGCTCATTGTTTGAGCTTTCGAAACATTGTGAAGCACCAGCGTGTGATTTTTGTATCTTTTTAGCTCTTTGCGTTGAATTGTAGCCATTCACTTTGGCAAAGTGGCTTCCACTGATGCACTTGTAACACGATAGCGTCGCGTTGAGACGTGCACTCGCTGTGCAGGAACCCGTGGACTTGTCATCGCATAGACACGGCTGATTAAAAGAAAAGAAAGCTGCAATTAAGAAAAAAAGAAACCCTGTTTTTTTTTTTTAAGTTCCCACCATCGGAGCAAAACCAAGACGTTGCGACTGTGTTTCTAATCACAGCAACAGCAGCAACACATGCTACATCCATCCGTCACACGTACGGGTGGACAGGCGGAAGCTCTTTCGCGGGAACATCCGGCGACATCTTGAGGAAAACAAGCCGCCCACTCTGTGCCGCGCGCCTGTTTTCCACGTCAGGTTCCCACGGAGAGACACACACTTCCTCCGCTTGAACCCCGTAACACGGGGAAATCGGTTTTTGATTGGGGCCCCCCCCGTTTCAACGGCCCCTGGCGACGGTGCAAAAAAAAATGCTTCTTCTCGCCGAGCTATCGGGTTACAACGGCGTTGCCTCTGCGAGCTGCAGGATGCCTGGGATGGCCAAAGTGTTTTACATGTGTTCCTCTCGCGAGGACGACTCGCGCCCTCCGAAGACCTCATCTGAACCCCGTGGATCCAGAAGGCTGCTCCCGCCCCCACCCTCCCAAAACAGCATTCAGTGGTGTGATGAGTTGCACATGTTACACTGGATAGAGCGTAACAAGTGGCTGCAACTTGTGATCGATTTGCTTTCTTAATCATTTATTTTGTACACAAAATTTCACGTAAATAAGTAGGGCATTAGTCCAAAATCCATCCTCACTTATGAATGACGTATGAGGTGAAGAAATTGAAAGAAAGTGATCGCATGGGAATATCATGATTACAATTTTTACAATTTTGGTCACCTGTACCATGTGGAGCTCTTTTTAAACTGGAGCTATTCTCTTGAAGTCTTTCCAATTCAACGGTTTCTTGTGTTCTCTTTGAGGATTTTCATCCCCATGTGCAACCGGCGTTATTAGAAAGAAGAAGGGACGAGGCTAAGCCGGACTTTCAGTCCCTTCGACATCTGGACCCTGAGACCTCTGAGATAGTGAAGTAAGTTCTCCTCAAAGCCCCATCCCAGACAGCGCGGATGAAGGCGGAGCCGCGGTTAACGCTCCGAAGGTAAAACAACAACTCGGTGTTGACAGGAGAAAGTCGTGCAGCTTCAAAACACTTTATGGCTTCAGGGATGAAGGAAAAGACCAGCTGTTTACATATTTTGAAATCGTACAGTGGTGGCTCGGGCCTCGGAGTCCTGAAATACATTCAACACATAATCAACCGTGGGTGCTTTATTTTCTGGGGGGGGAGAAAAGAAGAACACCAAAATTGGAGGTAGAAGCCAGTTTTATACGACCTGTGATGTATTGTGTTTGGAGTGGAGAAGAACTAAGAGCTTGCAGGTGGGTTTTTCTGCTTTATTTTGGATGTGGTGGTACATAAAACATAGTAATTCATGGGAAACCAAAGCAGCAGATTGTTGAACTTTGCAATCAAAACAATAATGAACAAATGCGGCTCAGCCTTCTTTTCTCGTTCACGAAATAACCAGAAAGCAAAGCCATGGTGGGTTTTTAAAGCGACCGCCTGCTGGTCATAAAGCTGCAGGTGTAGCGAGTCAGACAGACTGACCTTTGGTTCCCAGCCACAGACTGTGATTTAACACGGGCACCGTAGGAGGCACGTGGACACATCAATGATGGAATGCTCCGTTTTGCGCTGTGTTGCTTTTATTAAAAATCCCGGCCTTGTTTCCGACGTCCTTGTCGGGCCGGGCGATCGATCGACCCGACGGCCTCCGGGGACAGGAGGGGCGAAACCTCACCTGTGACCCGCGGAGACGACCCCGAACCCGGGGGGCTTCGCATGAACCAACCGCCAGCCGCCGCGCTCCCACCAAGCAAAACAAAAAATAAAGCCTGCAATGCCACACAGGTTGAAAGCAGCCCCTCTGCAAAGCAACTTTGGAAATATTATGATTGCGTTGGTCAAAGCTTTCCCTCATGTTTGACAGGCACAGCCGGCCTCAACAAGGAAGCATTGTCTGCCCCGTGCAAAGTCGTGGTAACCACCCCCCCCCCCCTCCCCCCCTGTGGAGAAACGCGCTGCTACCAATGAGCTGATAAGTGATATGAACTGTGGAGGTTATGTTTGAGTTTTACGCTGCGCCGCACTTAGCTTCCCTCCACTGCTCCGGGCTGAATTTATGGGGCGCTGGGTGGGGGACGGGAGGGGGAGGATGTGTAGGGGAGGGGGGGTTGACAGAGAGGCAGCAGCATTGTGAGATCACACCAAATAATCCCTAATTTTCCGAGCTGCGCCGAGATCTTAAATATTTTGTACAATGCAGAGCAAGGATGAACAGCGAAGGTCGTTTAAACGTCAAACTCGTTATCACAGCATACTGAATATGATTATAAATTGTACATTTCCAAGGCAGGTGCGGGTGTAATCCAATTTTTGTAGCTGTTTTTAAATGGCTACATTCATTTTGCAAAAATAACATATTCTTCTTTTTAGGTATTTTTCATTAATCAAAATATGCCTTCTTCAAGAAAATCTGTTAGCCGAGTTAACAGGACTCCACCAATGCACCACTTTACATAAACAGAACGCATCAACACAAACGTAATTAGATATTTAACCACAAATGGGACTTAAATTATGTCACAATACCAAGTTGTAAGATAAAAAAATACAAAAAAAATTAACAAAAAGCATATTGTATTTTGTATTTTGTACAAACCTTCAGCAGTGGATTATTTAACAGATCAAGCAAAAAACTAATATTCACATTAGACTCATACAACTTGAAATTGAAAAATTTGTGTTGAGCTACACGATCTGATCTCAATCAAACTCTTCTTTGCTCCCTCGGCCGTGACTAAAACCTCAAGAGAAGATGGTCTCGGGTATCAAACAAATGCCCCTTTTACACACAGCATTACAAATTGACGCAATCTAATTTTTACCAGCTTCCTGCGGCTGCAAAGGGACTCACACGAAGCGCAACGTCGGGCGCAGCGATAGCTAATCACCGCGTTAACGTGTGCCAGAGCAGCGCTGTGACATCGGATGAAATGTTACTGAAAAATGGCGTTCATGGCCGGGCGAGTCGGGTTTCTGCCATTTTCCCCGCGTATCATGTTTGCCGACTGTATAAATGTGGTAATTGAAATGCAAAGCAGGCTTCCCGTGCTACAATATTTACACAAAACTCCTCGCACATGGTACAGATTGCTCCACAGCTGCTATCAATCGCAGGAGTCCACCGTAAGAAACACTTCCAAATTGATTTTCAGATTAAGAGGGTGAGGGGTGTGCAGCCTCAAGGACTAAAGCCTTCAGAGTTGTAACCCCTGGATGCGGAGCGTGGCTGCCTGTTTAGTCTGACTTGGACACGCTGAAGTCCTGGATCGTTCACCAGTTGGTCCACGCATTTGTAGCGACGGCTTTGCACTGTCTGGGTGGCTGTGGCATTTGAGTGGAACGTTTTCCCCGCCTCGGTGTCCTCACCAAACTGCTCCCGCAGGCTGTGCCAAAAGGTGGATGGAAAACTAATACCAAACAATGCAAATGAAGAGCCAATAGGTCCGTTTGGTTGTACGGGTGTGACGTGCTTTTGTTGGCTATGAATTATTTGAATTCAGAACTCACGTATGACGTGGAGGGCCTTTTTGCTCCTTACGCTACTGAATGACGGGGGCTCCACCGCCTACATCGCCTTTCATACATCCACGTTAGCCTCTAGCGGTTAGCCTCAAGCAGAGGTGAGTTGGGGGCTACTGATGTCTGGGAAGCTCGCCTCGTTTCTGCACCACGCTTTCAGATTGGGTTCACTGGCAAACCATGAATTTCGTCAGACCTAACCGACCCCTAATCGATCTTCTAATCTGACTAAAGCGCGAGCTGAGCTTTTGGTTAAACGACTTCTTTGTTAGCGTTTCCATAAAACACTTTCAGATGGCCTGCAGACAAGGACTAATACATCTGAAAAGGCTTTCTTTCCTGGCTCACGATATGCTCGGGGGTCACCGCTAAATCTGTGGTAATCATCTGGGCACTGACCACACTCCCGTGACATTCAGTATTTCCATTTAAGGGGGGTCTGACTGCATTACTTTGGCTGCGGTGTCCCTGCAGGGTGTACCGTAAGTCAATAATCCTCTGTACATGCTTGCCATTTTTTCCCCCTTTTATTCTCCTTGATGTGTTTGGTCGCACAGCTGCATGCAGCTCTGAGTCATTGTAGGATTCTTCTTTACAGTAATGTGGAAATATGTAGATGATCAGCAACACATGATGGGGAATTAATTATTTGAAACCGTGCCAGATCATCTTGAAATTGCTGCACTCCACACCTTTCTGCCACTGATGTTTTCTTGGTGCAGTTTTATTTAGTATTTCATGCTTATTCATCAGGGATTGGATCCCCTCCTTCCGGTAGTAGGTTTCTATTAATCTCAGACTTTGCCTTTTCCAAGAGCCATCACCACTAATAAAGCTACGATGCAAGAAATGATCCGTTTCTCTCCTTGTTATCAACAGATGCTGACGTGAGTGTACAACACGGCCCATTCTCTCCCACTTCCGCTTTTACAATAACTGCATTTCTGTGACTTTTCATCTTGCTGGTACGGCACTTATATATAATATTAGCTGCATAATATAAGTATGCAACAGCTGACTGCTTTTGTGGAAAGCTGTGCACTTAATCAGATGGCTGTAATATCGTTCTTTTGTTTCTACCAAGCTGTGTACCTCAGTTCAGTTTGTTTCACGATGAACCGGTTATTTCTGTTATTCCAATAGGAAACGTTTTGTCTGGTATCAATAGCACCATTTCATTGGAACCTGGTACAATTCATAATTCCCCCAACCTGGATAAAACAGTAAGTTTTCAAAATGATGCCCCCCCTGCAGTTGAAACATGGCATTGAGAAAAGGACCTGGTACCAAACGTCATGATTTCAAGTATGAAAAAAATACCCTGGCGGAAAATCCAGATGAATGTGCCAGATTTGGCCTTTGAACCTTTGTCACTTCTGACATTGTGACAGCAGAGCTATTGAAAGCTGGTTTTGTGGTGTCAGTCTGGTTCCTGAGAGGACTGAGTGGAGGAGACACATGTGGAAACGGGCCCTTGTTTGACATTGAAATGGCGGGTGGAAAGTTTTGGTTGGAGGGATCACTAAAGACATTTACAAACCTTCAACAGCAACAACACAGGTGTCGTTTTTGGCAATCATTCCGTCTTGCAGAAATGACATCACCAAAGTAATATTTGAGATCTGGAAATGTGGTGACATTGGTAAAAAGCAATCTCCCGTTTTGCCAAATTTACTTGGAAGAAAAAAAAACAGATGTCAATGCTTAAAATGCTCCAAATTTACAGTTTTACCTTTTTGTTTTTGAACATTTGTTAAAAAGCCCTCAAGAAACTGACAGATTAATGACATTTGGAAGAGTCATTAGCAGTTTTCATCTGCTTTCCATCCTCTGTGCTCCACCAATACCTGCACCACGTTTCATGTCAATCCTTCCAGCATTTGTGGAGATATTTCAGTGGGGACCAACAGACGTCGCATCCCATCACTAAAAGGGGCGACAGCTCGGAAAACAATGACTCTATAAGAGTCATCTCCTTAAATCGTTTTCTCTAATGCGCTCTTGTCCTTAAGCTACCTTTTGACAAACATAATTGATTTCTCACCCGCCGAAATGTTTTTCTAGCATTCTCAAAGGTGGAAATAAATTTCAGTCACACCCTCCGTCTTCTGCTACCTGAGGATATCCAAATGTTTCTCTTCATCGAAAACCACAGGCCGGGAACATCTGAGTACAATAACCCAGACCAAAGCTCAGGATACACACCCCTGTCATATTTATGCTCACTCTGGCATGATATTAAAACTTATTTTCATTACACTGATAGCAAATACAGAGTAAGTTATGGCTTTGTACCTTCAGCAGACTTTACAGCTGATGAGGTCAAACCTGCCGTGCTGCGAATTGTGCTCACGGTCAAATGTCAGCGTACACCACACCACATATTGCGGTACATAGTTGGATGCTTGCATGGGAAAAAACCTTGTGAGACATTAATGACGCTTGTTATTAATATCAGACTCAACTTTGAGCTGTAAGGTCCTGATTTGCACCCCGTGTCTTCTGGGCCATGGGATTCTCAGCTGCCGTGGCCTACATTTCTTGCTATTACAGATGTTTCAGCCAAATAAGCAGTAGCTACACGCGGGCCCTGGAATTGGTCTTAACCTTTTTTTTTTTTCCTGGAAAAACATTCCTTGGCATTTCAAGTGTTGATTGTCCGCTTTCTTTCAAGCTTCTCCACTAAAATCCTTCCAAAGTACATCAGGTGAGAACATGGCTCCCCTGATTTGGTTGTGGAAAATAACAAGGTACTTTGGAAAAGTGAACTTTTTGTAATTTACCCATATATTGGTTGAGCAACAATAGCATTCCCAGAGGTTGGGGTTTCTTTCAACCTTGTTTTTTCACTTGTTTGGTCTCCATCTTTACTCTTCGATAAAATTGCCTGCTAGTTCTTTAATTTCTAATTAGCCGAATTCCCTCCACAGCTTGCGGCTAACTCTTTCTGCTGTTTGGTGTGGGCTGCTATGAACTTTTTGCTTGAAGTAATTGTGATAGATAAATGCCAAGATATTAGATTAGGCCAGAAAATACTGCAGGTTCATCATAAAAAGCAATAAAGTTGTTTTGTCCCTTTTTAGTGACCAAGGGGTTCAGATGGGTTTGAGTCAATTGTGACTCATGACCCCCCCCCTCAACCCCCCCAAAGTGGAACCATGAAACCTATATTAGAAACACTGACTTCCCATAGCAAATGTTCCCATGCAATGTGGTTTCCGTTACATCAGCTCACTTCCACTTGTCAAAGTGGCGGCACATAATTAATGCTTAAGAAAGGGACTTGTTCGTGAGAAAGGGAAACTTTGAATTCTTCGTGCCGTCCCTGACGGGTTCAAACTGTGACTTGCACACAAGACCAGTTGACGCCGACCCGTGTTGTATTTTGTGGGCAAAGGGATGAGCCCTAATTGGGGATTTTGGAAGGTTGTCAATCCCACAGAATAGCTTTTGAAACCACATTGGGGGGTGTTTCAGTTTGCCCCTCGGATATTTCAACAGGCTTCTCTCACGGGGAATACTGAGAGCAAAACCTCTGCAGCTCAAAGGAGGGATTCATTTAGTTTAAAACTCACCAGCGGTATGAGTCATTGCAGTATGTTATTAATGCTGTTCGTTAAATAGACGCACAATAAAGTTTGACCTGTAATTTGTAAACCCCAATTTATGAAGGGATTTAAACTGTCGAGTTCAAGTAGGTTAGGGTCAAGCTGAATTAAGATAGTGATACGGTGATGGGACGGGACTGCGTTGGGACATTGAACATTAAGTCACTGTAGATTGTGATGCAGCTGAATTGTAGAAAGTGGAGAGCGTGGATTTACACATTAGTGTTCCTTTCCTCTCAAGAAATCCCAGTTTTTGTAAACAATATGAAGGTGAAACTTTAAGGTAATGCATTATAGGTGAGTGCAGCCATTTCCAAATGTATAAAATGTGTTACATTTTGGAGGGAAAAATTACATTTGAGTCATACACTAGTCATTGTTCGAAAATAAAAAATAAAAGCCATACACAAAAACTAGTAGTAGTTAAAAACCCAAAGGTTTACAATCTATTGATTGTATCTCTAAGAATGCCAGCTGTTTGTTTTGTTACAATGTTACACCAAAATGCAAAATCTTTGCATTGCGGCATGCTAAATGCTAATGCTAACGCTAAGCACGTTAGTCAATGGCACAGCTGAGGCGTGTAAAAAGCATCTCAAACTTAAATAGCCTAGAAACACACAAAGGGGAAACTCTCATCCCTCGACACACGGCCGCACTCGCATTTCCGGCCTGCTACAAACCACAAGTGTCTACGAGCGGTTGTGACATAATGAAACAACCAGGTTTGAATCCCCGACTCTTTCAAGCGGTGCCAAAGCGGGTCTCGTCCACCGCGAAGTGGGAAGTGTCGGAAAAAAGGGAAGAACTTTTACTCTGGTGGATTTTCGCACATGGCGTCATCAGAAAATGCAGAGCAGAATAAACACATCCTCATGTTCCGACCAAAGAATTTTAATACTCTCACCTGCCGCCGTGCTGCTCTTTGATGGTGCCAGCATGAATCGGCTCTCTTGTTGGCAGGAGTTGTTACAGGATGAGGCCCCAGTACCCCGACTTTTGATAGGACTTTTGTGTGTGTGTGTGTGTGCGGGTCATCCGCAGGCTACGCTGCTCAGATTACAGGTTGGTCCAATACACAGAGGAGTTGACTGTGGAGTTTGAAAGCCGACTTTAAAACTGGCCATTTCAGCGAGTCACTCAGTCACTTCTCATCCTCAGTGGATTCACTCCTCCTTTGTTTTCGGGATAAGTGGCTACAGACTAAATGTGGAAGTACGGATGCACTGGGTTCAGTTTGTGTTCAAATGTGTCCTTTTTGAAGCTGTTTTAGATCTTCGTATCCACTCACACGTAAAAAATGTCCCCTTTTCTTTGTCACTAGTACGCGGGTCACGATAACACCGGGCTCATCTCAATCGGGATAACGATGGATTAGCTCCATCCCGCTGCTTCAGCTCCACATCTTCTGGAGCTCGAGCCGATTCGCTAGGCGACAGAACGCTACTCTTGTTTGCGTCGACGACAGCTTTGGATCCAGAAGATGATCAAGTCAAAAAAATCGATTCCATTTTTTTCTTCCTTCTGCTGACCTGGACAGTCGAGGCACAAAAACAAAACAACAGTCGGGAAGCACCCGTTTCCAATGAGAGCTCCTGCAGGATTTAATCTGGGAGGAGAGAAGAATGCAAAGACTGAAATAGTTATTAAAAGACTGGCGTTGCCATGGCAGCTGCATTTGATGATATTGTAAACAGTTAATGCAAAATTAGATCAGATAACGTTAACTAAAGCTAATTACCGTGTTTTTGAAATAACTATATTTATCTTAAATAGTACGTCAGCTCTTTGGTCAATGCTATCAAATCCATTTTCTGCGAGATTTTGGACTGCTGAGGTCCACGCGCTGAAAATGTTTTTCTTGTTGTTTGCATAAAAAATATGTATAATGTATAATCGTTTTATTTTGCAACGCTCGTGTCGAAGCAGATGAATGGAGGAAGGGAAACATTCTATGAGTCTTTCAGCCTTGCACTCTTTACTACTTTTTAGACGACTTTTTACTTCTACTCCTTGCATTTTCGCGCAAATATCTGTACTTTCTACTTTGGATTACTTACTTCAATGGGAACAACGTGTGTGTCCTCTGACTCGTGTCATTTAGCCGTCACTTTAACATGTTTTCTTTGTTCAAGTCATACAGCATGCGGGTCGATACGTGTGTCCCTCTGTTGTTAGCGTCGCCTCTCTGAATGTCGCCATGTTCCCATCATCCGGCAGGTCACGTGACCTGAAGGCACCTTCCCATCGAGTTGTAACGGACTGACGGACTGTTTGTTATTAATGAACATTTTTTTCCCTTTCAATACTTTTACTGTTTTACTTCAAGTAGTTTTAAAACCAGTACTTTTATACTTTTACTTAAGTAAAAAGCTTGAGCTGATACAGCCACTTCTACAAGAGTATAACCTAGTATCTATACTTCTACTTGAGTAATGAATGTGAATACTTTTGACACCTCTGGTGTAGGCTAATTATTCAAATGAGAGAATGTGTATATGTAACGTGTAAATATTCCTTTTTAAATAATAAGATGCCCGCCTCGGGGTTAGTTTGTGGTTGTGTTTTTTTATATATTTGTTAGAATCTTGGACACAAGGCTTCAGACTATTTTATTTACAGAAAATGCTCCAGCGCTCAAAACCACACTATCTAAGACTTGGTCTCCTTTCCGAACCTGGGCCTTAGGCGTCAACAGGAGGGATGAGACTCCTTTTAAACCTAAAACTCTTCTGTCGGCTGATAAAACTCTCGTGATGGATCGCCGCAGATGCTTCCAGAAAACATAAATAAATGCCGCCGTGATGGAACCCCACCGCTCTCTGGCATCGGCGGAGATAAGGGGAATAAATCCACTCCGCAGCTCCCGTGAGTAAGACAACAAATCAAACGGGATGCACAGTTCCCCAGTGATACTTTCATTATCGATGAATCTTCATCTGCTTTTTCCATTTCTGGCCGTCCAATGCTGCAATTACACGCCGAGCAGGGACAATGTGATCCGTGCAATAGTTGCATTACACATGTACTTCTCTGACGTCTTTGCTGTGAGTCTGCAGGATCTTCTGCTCCATTATTAACATGGAGCAGCTTACAACGTGCACAACGTGCAGAAAACAAACTTCATTCTAAAGATATAACAATAGCCCAAAGTGAAAATAAAACAAGACTGTAAAAATGGGTTGTAGCTTCTACGTTGCTTTTACATGAACTCAAGCCGACCACAGAGCCAGTCCTTCATGAAGAAGGAGCCTTTAATCTTAGCCTCTACGGGGGCTGAAATGTCCTTTTAACGCGGTTTCAACCCATTGAACTCTGCACTGTCATTTCTTACACAACAGGCAAACGCTGCCATTTGTCGCCTTCGCCGGCTTCTGGTAAAAGACACCGACCCCGAGTCTGCAGCCTGCCGCCTTTCAGTGCACAAGAGGTCATGTCGGATCGGTGAGTTGTGAACGCCAGACCGAACAGGCGTGTGTGTTTGTGTGTGTGTGTGTGTTGCAAACACCTGAACCCGAAGCTGAAGTTGCAGATCAGCCCAGTAAACGATGTTCTGGGGCCGACGTGCACTTGGAAGAGGCCACTCGGACAGATTTACTGTGTTTCTTGAGTTTTTTTTTTTTATGTGTGTCGCAGCTGAGAGCAGATGTATTAGTGGTGAAATGGCTTCCAGTCAAAAATAGCAGCCGCTAATAGATTTGACCTCTTAAAAGTCAGTCAAAATATTTTCACGTCAATGCTAGTTTTTGCAATTAAACTTCACGTCGCACAAACGGGTCACGTGTCACGCGGGTGACGCTTAGCATCTTTGATCCAGTGGGCTGGAAATGTGACTCCGGTGGTTCGACCCTGTCAAAGCTGAAGCTGTGATTAATGGACGAAGCCTTTCAACGGTGCCTCCTCACAGCCTCCAAACCTTCAGCTTAATCTGCCCGCTCTGAGAGGTCAGAGGTCAACCATAGTAAGAAAAATGGCCTGAACCTCGTGAGCAGTGAAGCGACAAGCGTCTCCTTTTACCTCTGAAGAAGAAAAAAAACACACACACAGATGAGGAAGGGAGGGAGGGACCATGTACGGTAAGTTAGAGCGCCATTAGGTTACTTCCACGGCCTCGCAAAGCATTATGGGGCTTCCAGTTAAGCGAGACGTTCTTGAGGAGCAACAAGTTAGGGAGCCCCCGTGAGGATGTGAGCGCAGGGAGGAACGGAGGAGCTCTGCTGATCAGATCAGAGCCGCAGACGGAGGGGAAGGAGCATCTCTTTAAAGCGCGTTTTATCAAAAGCCGTAAAAAAGGTCGGGATGAATCGCCCCGCTGGGGCGATCCGGGACTAAATCTCAGCCCCCGACCCATCCCTCGAGGTAAACGAACCTCCCCGAGTCTCCTTTGGAAAGTACTCTCTTAACAGACCTTTACTTGCTCCATCATGTGGGGGCAGCACGTTGGACGTGGCTTCTTTAAAGTGTGCAGCGTGTGTGTGTGTGTGTGTCGCCATGCTTCTGGACGGTGACCTCTGATTCAGGCGGTGGGTAAGCGGGGAGTTCGGCCCTTGTGTCCTCCCCCCCCGCCGGGGGCAACAGCACTCGGGAGGCGGTGCCCTGATGAAAGCCAGACGCAGCGTCCCGCCTTATCTCTCCTTGGGTGTTTCCACTCCAAACATCGCCCCCAGTGTGTGAAAGATAGACCCCCCGCTCCCACTCCCTGTGACGCGTTCTTCCTCCACTCCCCTCCCCTTCACTGCGTCTCGCTGCTTTTCGCCTTTGGCCAGGATGTGACTCCAATGCGTTCGGTTGAAACCGGGTTTCCTTCCTTCTTTGCTTCTAAAAAGAAGTGATTTAAAAAAAATTTTTATGGCTGTATCTTCCTTTTCTTTAAAAAAACAAAACAAAAAAAACAGCGCTTAGGTTCATTTTGCGGACGAGGAGATGCGAGTGTGTGCTGCTGCCATCTAGTGCACCTTACCTGCCTGATGCAGCACTGTGAGCTTCACTGAGCATCGGCCTGAGCTCATCCGGGGAAAGTGTGCAGCTTCAGTTAAGGTTGACATATTCAATTTAAACTCTTACAAACAAATTTCCACTTTGGTGGGGGGGGGCTGGAGGGGGGGGGGGGCACAGCAGGGGGGATTACCGAGGCCCCGACCCGTCCACATGCTGCAGCGCGTCGATCCACACACGGGATCCTGTGTAAGCATGTGTCAGGATTTGGCCTCGATTTCTTTCTTTTTTCTTTTTTTTGTTACGCCCCGAGCCGTAATGCGTTTGTGTATTGACGGTTGAATTAGGTTGCGCTCTGATTATTTTTTGGCTTGCGCAGCCGCGATGGGATCAAGGCCCGCCGTGATTGAGAGCTTTCTTACGTGTTGTTGCAGCTCAGCAGCAGCGACGCGGTGCAATGGTCACGAGCGGCTCTCTCTCCCGTTTTTTCGGGCTCGACTTTCCTGACGTTAAGTTGCTGCTCGGCGACGGCTCTGCACGACGTCGCCTCCCGGGAGTCTTGTATCACTTTTACGCCACCTCACGGGCGCAGACGCCAATTTGAGGAAACGTGAATTATGGCCACAGACTAAAAATAACTCAAAACCAACACAGCGGGGAGCTCCAACGTGTTCAGGCCTGTGTGTGTGTGTGTGTGGGCGGGACTTTTCCATGTGTGGTTATGACTTCTAGAAAGACTTCATCAATGTCACACACACACACACTGTCCATATCTGCAATTTCTGACTTACCTTATCCTAAATCATTCAACTTGATACCGGCTCGGCTCTAATGCTCATAATAGCTCACCTAAAGTAGAAGTAAATGATGCATGACTCCCCCCCCCCTCCGACGTAAGAACACTCGTCTCCTCCCGTACGAGTCTCTACCTCCCATAAGAGAAACAGACCAGCAAAAATATTTAAAGTAGCTTTTAAATCACTTAAGCCGGGCCTAAATCATGCCGGTGCCCTCTTAGCCTGTGGCACATTGGCAGCGATTAGGATAATATGCCTGAATAAGAAGGAGCACCATTTGCCTCTTCCAAAATGGAACTGAAGCTCTGCTGAGTGTGGAAAAAGAGGTCCCCTCGGGGGGGGGGGGCGCAGCGGGATGTGAAAGCGTTCTCATCCGAGCCTCTCCGCCTTTTCTGTCCCTGAAAAAGAGACCAAAACCAGAGGAGGAATTGTAGTAACGCCGGAGTTGTCGCCATTTCACTGCTCTTGTTTTTCACTTGTAGTTTTTTATTTCTACAGAGTCCAAAAGGTTTGGCTCCGAGGGTTTGGCGGCAGCAAGGCAGCTAGGCAGAAAATGAGGTCCCAGGCGGGAGGGGGGGGGCTCTTTCTGGGACTGTTTGCGGCAACCGGAGGTCCCTTGGAGCCGCGATTGGACGAACTCACCCGAAGCGGGTTTTGGATCAGCACTATCTTCATTTGTTTGCAGACCAAAGTCTAAACCACGTCACGTTTGACAGGATATTATAGCTGGCCGATGCATTAATGGAGTCATAATTTGCCCTTTAATTCACCCACAGCCAAGCAGGACCTGGTGATCCGTCACAGACCTGTTTGTGCCCCCTGAGTGTAAAGCAGTTGTTTTATTGCATGCTTAGATATCCATATTCAGCTCAGAGCTCTGCAATACTCCCATTCTTCACGACTTCATTCTAGTCCAAGACACACAAGGAGGCCGCGGAGACTCGCTTATGTGTATTCCTTGGCCCCGGGGCTGCCCGCCCCCCCCCCCCCAGCCCCACCGACATTGGGCCCCGCCAATTTATATAGGGCGCGCTGGCTGCAACGCCACGGAACGTCTGCGCGGAGACGAGGACGGGCAATTAAAAAAGGCGCTGCTCGGGGGCCCCGTGGGAGCGTGGCGCCGACGTACCTGAGCGAGCAGAGGAGTTACTGCCCGGGGTCAAAGGTCAGGGTGGCGCAGGGAGGGGGTGGGGGAGGTGCTATATGGAATCAAAGGTAGAGAGGCAGCCACCGCGGGAATAATGAGGGATCTCGAGGGACGGTTTGAGACGCAGAGACAAGGGCCATAATTTCCAAGAGAAATGCTGGAGATAAATATTAGGATTTTTTTTTACAGAGTGTGAAGCCGTGCCAGTGTATATTGTTGTTAAATTCTGGTAATTACTACCTCCCGGCCTCCTGCTGTTTCCACCAACGGTACCTGCACATTTATCACTTACCAGCAGCAGCTGGTCTCAGAGTCTGGTTTGAGTTCGGGAACAAGCAGATGAGACTGATTACCGAAACACTGTTTATCTCTTTGTGCAGATCGGAGATGCAGCATAATCACATGCAGATTTATACCAATAATGATCAGAACCTACTTGATCACAGTTTGCCCACAGATTTAACTGTTTATCTGTATTTGCTGATGACTCTGAACTAACAGTATGCCCCCAGCATCAAATGTGTATGACTGACAACTTCTAAATGACGGCCAATGTAAAATAGTCACAATTGACAAGAGTAAGAGTAAAGTGTCTTAAAGCTGCCTTCTCTGTTGTCACCACCAGGGGGCAACTCCTCTGATCCTGTAGAAGTCTATGAGAAAATTACTCTAATTCCCTCTTGATTTATTCCTTCAATTAACATTGTAAACATGGGTTTATGGTCTCAATCTGTAGTTTTAATCCTTCTTCAATGTAGCATGATGTTCATTTAGTAAATGATGGTTGATTTAGAGTTTAAAAGACCATAAAGCAGGGGATGCTTCAGTTCGGCCTGACTGGGGTTTAAAGGTTGCTGCTGCTAGCAGAGAGAGATCTACCATGTCTCCACAATTCGCCGCATTACAAATATGTTATTTTCTGGTTATTTTGTTACAAAAAACAAAAACAGGCGTAATCCAAGATGGCGACAGCGAAACGGCCCAAACTCAAGACTTGTGTGAGTCCACAAACCAAAAGGGTCACGATGACTACGTCACTTCTTATCTAGTGAGTCTAAGCCTGACTTCATTAGCAGAATGTCTTGAGTTTAAGGACGGTTTGAATTGCCAATCTTTTTAAGTGAATATTTCCAGATTCTTATTAAGGTCCAGGACGGATGCACAGTGAACCTGCATGTGGTTCCACTAAGTTAGCGACTAGTTTATGCACACCTAAAATTTGCACGACTCAACACCTTTCATTATAGGTGTTAACAGTCAGGATGAGTCTAAATTGACTTCATATGAACTTTTCTTCACATTTAAAATGTCGCATTTAGAAACTGCCTAGATTTGCTTGTCTCTAGACTTTGCGTTTCTTTTCTTTGCTTGTTTATTGTATTTTTCTGATCTGTATAACGAGACTTGTTGATGGAAAACACTAAACCTCCTTCCTCTGTCTGTGAACACATTTTCCCTCCGTTTCATGTTCCACCACATCCCATTCGATTTCTTTGTGGTCTCGGGCCATAAACCTTTAGCTCCCAATCAGTGGAACCTGCTCATCTGACCTCATGGTGTGGTAACGCCATGTCAAGACCCATTAAAAACCGCCTCTATCCACACACCTCACTGGAGCACCTGTTCAGAGACCAAAGTTGCGTCCAAAAGCATGGTTTCCCTTCAATACTGCCCTCATCAAGAGCACAGATGCCGTGGTCTATTACCTGAAATGATACTCGGCTACGAGGCCTTTCCTCACACACATTGTTGAAAATTATTTTTCGAGTGGAAAAGTCCAAACCTTTTTGTGTAGAATCGTGCCGTGGTGCTTTGTTCAGATCCCACAGATGGTTCCCAGAAGCAGGACCTTCACAAAGGTGTGACCACGTTACCGTGTGTGTGATCAGCAGCCAAAACCAACCGACTTACTCAGAGGCGATATTCTCGACATGCCTGCATGCTGTGCCGCGGGGGTTGTTGCCGTGGATTCACACGGCTCACAGAAAAGTCACAATAACAAATGACTGTTAACATGACGATAATCGGGATGGATTGTCGGGACCTTCCCGTCCATGTTTACGGATTGTTGCCAGTAATGGATTCAAGTGCTGAATGCCACATTCTGCACGCAAAGGTTATGCTCCGCCTGTATGGTAGTCAAGGCAACGAAAGGTCTTGATTGTTAAACCCGACGAAATGAGCTTAAAATCGAACATTTCACAAGTGTAAGTATTGAATGAAATGACCACCAGAGAGCTGGTGTGTCACATGAATAGGTGGCTTAAACAATACATATAGAATTGAGTCGTTCAGTGTTGATGGAAGTTTGCCTTCCTTCCAGCTTCGCTCTCCGCCAGCAGCAGCCTGGTACAGACAATGTGAACATTAACACCTGTGTGAAAGGTGGAACCACAGCTTTCCACTCCTAGAAACCAGAGGAATCATTTTTTGAGGTCACGTGATTGCTGAAGTCCTGAACCCAGTGGCACCTTTCAGAAACGGAGGAGGAGTCGACTCACACCGACCGCTGCCTGCGCACGAATCGAAACCCGCATTCAAAAGCATCTGCACGGCGTTGTGAGAGGTTTACGCCTCGCGGTCGAGGCCTCTGGTGCCGACATATTGTCTGAACAGGTAAAAACAACAGGCCAGCGCTCAATGGCAGGAAGCCGAGGGCCCGGCCGACCCCGGCGGCACACGGAAGAGGTGTTAGGTCATAGAGTTTTACTGTTTCTCTTCTGCATGGAAACGATATGATGTCATGCAGCGTGTTCGTAGTCATCTCGGCGGCTCGTTGAATATGTTCACAAGGTGAAACAACAAAATGTTGATCTTCAGCTCCAAAAGCTCTGAAGCGCCCGCGTTGCCTCTACGAGAAACTCCAGAAGTTTGATAAAGTTGTTTTTAAATGAAGTGATCCAATTTAAAAGCTCATAGGAAATTATACAAAAAAGTCACACTGTTCACACAACGAATGACTCACAATGAATAATAATATGTCACAGATTGATTTAAGGACCTTCAAAGAGGCGCTTTTTAAAATATTTTTTGTCAAAGATTTATAATGTTTAAATCAAAATATTCCTTTTCTATCTGTATTTTCATATGAAATGGTCATTCAGATTTGAAATAATGAGAGGGAATGGGTCAAAAATACTTTGTGTGGTCCACTCAGCATCACAAAGGGTTAGAAGATTAAATCTCAGTGGAAAAATCAAAAGTGATACTTGGCTAAAGGAAAATATAAATAGAAACCCTGCAAGACAAAGATTTGATTCTGATTCATTACTGACATGTTTCACAATAACAACGCCATTATCTTTTAAATGTGTTTTGTGATCCTTTCAGCCACCAACAATTTATTTTATCCTGATGTTTGGAATCCCATCAAGATTTCAATGTGGTGTCCTTCATTTTGGCCATTTTCCCAATGCAATGTGAATTATTTGAAAACACCTTTTTAGCGAGCTGTAATTCAGTTTGCATTTAGATATAATCTCATTTTTAGCACGCCTGCGAGTGGATTTGTACGTAGCTTCTCAGTCGGGGAACCACTTCCTGTTTGTCGGACGGATAAGTCTTCTCTTTGTTCAGGGCGTCACCGCGAGCCACGTCCTTAATTGTCCTTTCATCACGTCGGGGAGGCGATGATAACTTATTATGCGAGTGGGACTCTCAGGCCTCCGGAGGGCCTCGGAGCAGAGGGGGGGGTGGCGGCGGGCGGCGGCGGGGGGGACCCGGGCCCGGCCCCCGGAAGACTCTGCGTTTGTGTTATGTCTACGAGGCCTGATTGCAGACCTCTCGTTGTTTGTGTGCTCGCGCTACCACGCGTTTCGCCCGAGGTGAGAGATTCCTTTGTATTCCTTTGTGGCTCTTTGAAAATCCTCTTTCTCCTCGTCCTCTCCGATGCATTCTTTGTTCAGGCGTCGGCTAACTGAGCAGAAGAGGAAACTCCGCTAAAAAAATCCGATGTAATCTTACATTTTCATAGGAATCCATACCTCTGCTCCCACACACACACCGATGGGCCGCGAGGCGCCAGGTGCGTCAGCGGGATAACAGGCGTGAAATGAGTCCTCTGCGGGCCGAAGGTTTGGAAGCGCCCGATTCGACGGCCATGCAATAGTCTTGATGCCTCGGAGCTAAATTTCCCCACATGATTCCACTCTTGGATTTCATCCTGATCGCTACCACAAGCGCTAATTAAATGGCTGCTGAGTGCACCGTTTCATTTAAATTCCATCATTTCCATTTGATCTGGAACACATGGCTGAGCTATTTTCTTCTGTGAGGGTGGGGGGGGCGGGCAATTTATCTGGGACTCAGTATTAAGAAAATCTTTATTAACACCTTCTAATTGACAAAAAGTGCCTTTGTCTTCGCGTCTGTCCACCTGGCTGTTAACGACAGGCGAGAATGAAGAGTGTGTAATGTACCTGACAGCGAGAAGCTGAGGTTCCCAACAATGAAAAGCCCCCCCCCCCCAAAAAAAAAGATCTCAGCAAAATTGATGAATGGCCTTTTGATTGGCCCCCGTCTTGGTGCATCCAGTGTTGCGCAACGCTCTGTGGTAAACTGTCCATGTGAGCTCAGGTCAAAACCAGGCTCATCCCTCTCATTCCGTCTCACTCCATAAATACTTCAGTTTCTGTGGTGTTGGTTTGCGAGCACAATAATATGTCGAGAGAGAACCGCGCGGTTTACGGGCCGTCTGTCATCGGCCGCCTCGTAACCAGATGGTGACAGGTGGCTGCGAAACATGCACAAACATTTTTTTACTTTAGATACTTCTTAGTTTTTGCCTCTGCATTTTTGTAGCCAAACGGGTAAAATTTCCGCTCATGGCAACAAGCGTGAAGTCATGTTTCCTTTGTAGCTTTTGTTTACACGCATCGCACAAAGAAGTCCCCAAATCTGCTTGTCGGGGGACCCAGCGTGATGCTCGCTTCCTGTTGGTGTGAAGTGACACATCGTGACACAATCAACACACGCTAGCATGCTAACACGTGGCGCTCACACGTCGAGCGAGCGACGTGTGAGCGCAGCTTGCGTCCTCACGCAGGAGAGAAACCAAAGGCAACACAGACTGTTTTCCTGTGGCTCAACTCAACCTTCTAATTAGGCGGACATCGAATACCCGAAGAAGTTCATCAATCAAAGACGTTTAAAAAAAAAAAGAGAGAAGCCTGAGAAAATTCCGCCCTGTCCAAGTTAAACACTGTGTCTCCGAGGCGGCTGGAAGCGAGGCGTCGTGATCGTGTGTCCGTTGGACACAAAGAGGCGGGAAGCAGGGCAGATGTGTCATAAAAAGGCTCCAGTCTGCGTGTGAGGAATTTGTGAAACGTCCGCTGACAAATTTGACATGTTGTTCATGGTTCATGTTTGCTGTGGGGAGAATATATTCCGGCTCCTTCCGCCAACTCACTGATGCTCATGCAATGTCGTTTTAGTTTGTTCTTTTATCACAAAAAGGCAATTTTTATTCTTCCTTGCATGCGGGGATAAAGTGGGTAAAAAGACACATTCCCCATTCCCACAAACATGCCGAATTCAAATCACAATCACACTGATGGTCCCTTTTTTATATTACCTTACAATCATTGAAAATGACAGTGATGGATTGCTGCTCAGTAAACAAAATACTTTTGTTTGGACAAAAAGAAAACCCTCCCCAGTAGCTGTTAAAGAATCCGTCTCTATCTCCCCGGACGAGTCTTTGTGAAACAGATCGGATTTCTGAAAAGATTAATAGTGTAGTAATGATACGCCGTCGAGAGGAATCCTAACGGAAGATATTTTCACTTACATGAGTCATCGTTCAACTCCTACGGCAAGTCGGAAAATTCCTGCAGAGATCATGACAATCAGTAACGCGCATCTCCCCGTCCATGACACATGCCAAATCGCATCTGAGACGTAAAGTGCTATCCTGAAGACTTCTTGTGTAAACACGGCGTGCAGTAAGCCATCCCTTTTGGCTTTGACGTGTGATTTGGCAAAAAAGTTACATTCGCCGCCCAACTCCTTCTTTGTGAAGTACCATCCTTTGGCCTCCTCCCATCTGGGGTCGCGTCCCCGAAGGGGGGAGCGGGGGGGTATTATTTTACCGGTTTATTTTGAAAATACTTTCTGTGTGTAACTCTAACACACACAATAACCAGGAGCTCATTTTTAACAGGATATCACAGGAGCCGCTGTGAGAGGATACGCTGGAATATTTTTTTATTTGATTTGAAGCATTTTATTTCTTGAACATGTAGACATTAAAAAATAAAAAATTGAAAAATCAACATGGGCATAGACCACAAAATGAAATTAGAAAAGTCACCTTTGAGACGGATGGTTCTGTTAATCTGCATAAAATGAACCAGTCCTTCACTATGTGTGTGTGTGTGTGTGTGTGTGTGTGTACGTGTTATTCAAACAGAGCCAATTGGTATAAGAGGTAAAATCAGAGATCACCCATCTCATCACTATCGTCATCACTGGGGATATATATTTCTTTAATCTTCGCAAGATGGAAAGACATCTTTTTTCTTTTTTTTGCACCATTTAGCCTCTTCTTCACATCATTTCCATCGAGATTTGTGAAACTCTGATGTGAGAAGGAGGCGAGCGCCAGTGCTGCAGGACTCAGGTGTGTCAGTGCTTTGTTTCGGCTGTGGGATTAATGAGGGTAAAACATCGCTGTGAGATTTCGCGAGGAACGTCGTTCCATGCGATGATTGATAAGAAAAAACGTTTCGATGAGCAAGTTTCCCTTCAAAGCACCGCCTTCAATTTTTTGTGTGTAAAAAAGCATGAAGTCTGTTTTAAAAATGAATGTCAATTAGTCAGTGGCGGATAAAAGTAAATGATGAAGCATTTGATGATTTTGTTTCGCTTGATTTACTGCGACTACAACGCCACTAATGGTGGGATGACGTGCTTTTTGAAGCCGACTCCAAAAATGAGCAAGAAGATGAGATTTTTCCATTTGAATTATGTCATAAAATAAGCTCCGTGGCAAACAAACGTTAACGAAACTTACACATGTTGTTCATCATCTTCAAATGAACACACTTGTGATTTTTGAAGCCAGAAATAAAACCGTAATAATATAAAGGAACTCCCCCACGGTCACATGACTTGACGTGTCGTCTCCACCTCGAAGCTTTTGGTTTCTTTTATTAGGTTAATCCAACCATCTAACCAGAAAACACTTGACCTGTACGGTAAACAAAAGGTTTAATGACCTGTTGCTTTGTTTTTACGTTTCATTCCTGCTGATCTTTAGCTGGTTGAACGTTTCTGACCACACAGCCGTGACTGAGCCCATGATTGTAAAGATCATTGCAAACTGCTTATGCCAACGCTGTGCTTAATATACTGAAAATATATGTTAAAAAAATCCCAAGAGTTTTCACATGCAGTAGTTAAAACACATATACGTATACAAAAATGTTGTTTTTCTATTAGATCTTTTTGTGTCAGATTTTGGCATTTATCATTTTCCCCTTTGCTGCCCCCAGTGGAGGTTTTTAAATAAGAAACTTGCAGGCAGATCCAACTCACAAAATGTAATAATTTTTTCAACCAGCCACATCTAAAGAAGATATCTGGCGCTACGCTAAACGTCCTGGGATCAAACCTTTTGGATTATTTAGCGTCCGCAAATTTTTCCTCATAAACACATTTGCTGACAAGTGGGCTGATTTAAGCCGTCCAATGGGAGCTCTGCGGGATGGGCACTCTGCTACCTGCTGCTCTTGTCTTCTTTGGCAGCAGCGCGTCGAGATTAGTCATCCGTGGTTGTCCCCGCCGGCGCGTCTCAACTTTCTACCAACGTGTGACATCATGGATATTAAACCCAGCAACCATGTTTGCCATAGCCAATTAAAGCCCCCGATGTTTTGACCCAAACATCAATGCATGTGGAATATTGGAAAGCGTTTTAGGTTGCGTTTAGTATGAAGTCATGTCCCTTCATGGATGGATACCTGCTGTTGATCTCACTTTGAAACCATGCAACCATGTATAATCTCTATCAAGACGGAGAGTTCCCCTCGTGCATCTGTCACTTTGTGGGGGGTTTTCCGGGCTTTTAGATGCGAAAATAAACTTTAATCTACAGCAATTAGGTCTTCTGAGCCAGAAATTGCCTGGACCGGGTTGTGTCTTTGTCTTTAATTTACGTTCCAGCTCAAAAGTTCAACATATCTGACAATAATTCATGACTTATTCTTTACCTTAAAAGAATACAGCCGAGTACTTAATTTGGTGCTACAGCGGGGGCTTGTAAAATCATCTGAATCCAGCTGGCGTTCAGCTTTTTACAGGAAAGCCTTGATGCTGCAACACTTCTACTCAGGCCTGAGAAGAAATTACTGCACCTCTGGAGAAAATTATTAGCGCTCAGGAGTTAGAAACAGACTTCCTTCACATGGAATTTAAGGGCATTTTTCTTTTGCAGTAAAAAGATTTATTTATTTTGGTTTTTTTGTGATTTCATTGCTCTTTCACTCTGCAAATTTCACTCAAACCTAAAGAGAGAAAAGCCAAAGTGAAACTGTTACAGCTGCATTCTCACTAACAACCACCAGGGGGCGACTCTACTGGTCCTATAGAAGTCTATGTGAAAATGACTCCCCTCTCTTGATTTATTCCCTCAGTAAACATGGTAAACATGAGTTAATGGTCTCAATCTCTAGTTTCATGTCTTTAATACAGCAGGATGTTCATTTAGTAAATGAAGGTCTTATTCGGAGTAAAGTAGGCTAGGCAGGGTTGACAGGTAGCTTTCAACCGCTTAAAATAATTCAGAGTCTGGCTCTTTGTTGTCTCATTCCTTCTCTGCTCGAGAAAAAAAGTTTTTTCCAGCCACACCTTGTCTTTTTATGGTTCGTTAAAGCTTTTCAATGAATGCAACATTGTGCGCTTGGATTTGTATCAGTTTCAGCGTCTCATGCACAACATAACACAAAGTGTATGTATAACACAAAAACGAAAGTCATTCGGTTCAGTTTGCGCAGAGCATAATATTTTAACTGCTGCTAAACATTCTATTAAGTGACTTTACCACTAACAAATACTTTTCACATTTTGAGGTTTCGCGGCCACTCAAAGAATTAAGAGCTGTACTCAACACTGGTTTCCTACCAGATGAACCAGACCTAATCATCCGGTCATGAGAGCCAAGTTGATTCTTTTTTAAAGCTGGCCTATTCATCACACGGTTATTTAGCACAGGTAGTAAACCACAGTCCAATGTTATTGGTCCCAAAAAAGTGGGCAATTGCTTTCGGAAACCTGGGAATCACAACCAGAGTGCAGCTCCGTCACGTCTGTAGTGCAATGTTTATATCCAGAATAACTGTCCAATGCCTTATTCTGCACGCATTTATTAGGAAATCCACATCATTGAAGCCTTGTTGGTGGATTTCAGCCTGATTCTAAAACTCTGGAAGCTGTAACCTTTTCTTGAGCTCCATTATTAAGTTTGCTACGTTTCATTTTTTTTGGAGCGTAACGTAACAATTTAACGAGCGGCAAATAAACAAATTTCAAACGTGACCACACAAAGGCACAAAGGAATAAAGCCCAACTATCGTCTGATTCAGGTCACACAGAAAACATGTTTTTTTTTTCCCTCACATTTCAATCGTTTTTAAATGACGTCGCGTCACGTTCCGCACAACTGCTTTTGAAAACCTGCTGAACAAATAAAGTTTCTCATCATAATTATTATTTCTTACAGGTCGTCCGGGGAGTAATTAGCATGCGGCAGTGTGTTTCTTCAGGCCGCACAACCTAAACACACTCATTAGACTCCTGCTGTATTTATTTTGTCATCGCACCCTTTGTTTCGCGAGGGACGCCTGCAGCCGAGTTCAGGACGAGCGCTCGGGAACCTGAAACCCGTTTATTCCTCCTCAGTCGACACGTTGCCATGTGCGCCGAGTTTGTCTAAGCTCCCTTAATGCAACGGGCCGGAATGTGGAGGAAAAGAGCGCGTGGGGTCGGGGTGAAGGGCGGGGGGGGGGGGGGGGGGGAAGGGGTGTAATAGTGGGTTGCCGTGTTCAGGTGTACAAAGAGAGGCATGTTATCGAGACGCCGAGATGCCTCCGAGCTAACGCCACTCGGTCTGTGGGTCTTCGTGAAGGACACCGGGCGGCAAGAGGAGCTCGGCTCCGAGTAATAAATTCAGTTAAGAAGAAATCCAGAACACGGGGGGGGGGGGGGGGGGAGCTGCTGTTTTCCTGTGGCTCCGACATCCAACCACCCAAACCTGTGCTTTAGAGTGCACCACCGAAAGCACCCAGGGGAAAATGCAGAGCCTGCAAAACTCAACCCTGAGAGGCGCAGGGGGTTAAATGTGTTCCCCTTGAGACAGGAAACATATTCGCAGACATCATGAATTGCTGTAGGTTGGGCATGTAGTCACACAACCATTTATTCAGAACCTTTTACCAACCTCCTGAAAATAACCACTGCCATTGTTGCAAGTTTGTAATTCAGTAGCTTTTATTTCTGTTTGGAGTGGTTCTTGTCCAGCAGTTAGCCGGAGTAGACCTTGTTTTCACATGGGGGAGCAGCTGCTCTTTCACTTCAACCCCTTTACCATTAAACGTCCCTAACCTGGAAGCTGGTGCCTTGCTCAAGGGCCCTTGAAGGGAGGCGATCTCTGCTTTAGCAGCTGCTCCGCAGAGATTCCAGGCGGGCCGCTTTCGGGACCACGCGGTCGACCTCTCGCGTCGACCGGGCGCTTGTGCCGCTCGGACAAGTACTCTACCAGAGATCCACATGTAAATGCCTCCCTTGTTAGCTTCTGCTCAGGCCCCGGGGCCTTTGACAGGAAGTCAAGCTGCGCTAGCTCGCCATTAGGCATAATTCCCGATTATTAAATCAGTCGGGAGTGGGGGTGGAGGATTGTCAGAAACACCGCAGATATTACACAACTCCAACACAGCTCCCTAATGGAATCTGTCAGCATGCCCTCATCTGGCTGTTCCACACACTTAACTCTTTCTTCAGAGTAAAATAAAGACTCCCAACATGACCTTTGGCTGCTAACTATTCCGACGTAAATCTTAGCTTTTTCACACATTGACACAAAGCCGTACTGTTTTACACTGCACAGTATTTAAAGACTTGTATTAATCTTTTGAAATGGTGTGAATCATCCGCAGAACACTAAATAACTGTGGGGCAGCACAGGTGTGGTCACCGTCTGTCAGGAGCCGGCGTACGGTATTCGGGCCTGGAGATTTACCAAGCCTGTTCAACTGGAGCCCATTTTGTAGGCCTAAATCATGAAAAATGAGGAAACGTTGCGGTTTAAGGGAGGGGCAGGGGGATTTGTAGGGGGGGGGTGAAGACAAGACACAACATCCTACGGCATGAGGATAAACAGAATGTTGGGATCGGTCCGTCATCTTGGGTTTGGGTTAAGGGACAAGTGTTTTATGACTTCAGCAAATATGAATGTGAAATACTTTTACACCAGTCTTTCATATCTGTCAAGATATGAGGAAATAGTTTCAGTCTTCTTTTATTTTGTAGGCCAAGATGGGTTTCCACCACGCTATCCCTCATGCTAGCTCCTTGCTAATTTCAAGCTGGCCCTTCACTAACTTAACCATTAAACCATAAATGTACATGTGATGCTGAAATAAGCATCGCAAGCTGTAACATAACTCGCAACAAAAGCTACAGCGTGTAATCCAAATGAATCCAGCTTGATATCAAACATCATGACTGTATGATTTTCCATACAGATGTTCACCATTTACGGGAAACTGTCACAATTGGCAACTCATCATGACATATTCATCCCCTCCCTCCCATTCCATCTCACAATTGCATTCATGGACTTGCCCCCCCAAAGTTGCACTTCACCTTCAACCCCAATTCCAGCTAGTTAAAATCTCGGCCATCCGAGCGTTTCTGCTCGTCGGGATGGAGAAATTCAGATTAAGCAGCAGTGCGAGGGAGCGAGAGCAAATGATGTCAAATTGGAAACAGGGTGTCCTGAGATTTTGTGGAACATCTGCCGAGGTGTCGGGTTGCTTTCGGCGCCGCTTCCGGGCGCCGTCCAGCGTCTTCCCAAACGAGCGCAGAGCAGAAAGGGCCGGAGACCTGATGTGCTGCCGAGTCAGCTTACGCACAACCTTTGCCGTCTCCGATTGCACTTTTTCTCCCTAAGGGGGGGGCACGTACGCGTCGCTGCAATTTGCGCGTTCCGTTTGGTTAGACCAAGTGCTCTGATAACGTCGGCTCCGGACCCCGAAAAACAGGAAATCTGCCGCTCTGCGCTCCACCGCAGCTGCGTTTCTCCCACTGAATGTGGGAAACTAAAGCTACATCCCTCTAGCAGATATTGAAGCAGAGGGATGGCGCCAAAACGTCAAAGCGGCGTCCAAGTATCTGCCGGGGTCAAACCTGTTTGCACTGAGGATCTCATTTTAAAAAACACATTTCCTCACACTTCGGGACCCTCCTCCTCCTCCTTCGTTCGCGCTGCCGGATGCGAGACAGAGGTTTTTGAAAGCATCCAAGTTTTCGAGGGTGGGGGGGGGGGGGTTGTCACATTAATGACGCGATCGCCTCTGACGTTTTAAATTGCATCTGAGAGCGAACTTCCGAGGCCCAGATGTATCGGGCCGGGGCCCAGGCAGACGCCGGCCTCAGCGCCAGACGAGTGAGCAATCATTCGGAAAAAAAAAACACTGGCAACACCCGGTGTTTTCATCTTCGGCTCACTCTTTAACCTCTTCCTAAACCTTCAGCCAATCCCTCCTTTTTTCTTTCTTTTTGCAGAGGGCCCCATGTGACCGTGAAGCGCCGCATAAAAACAGAGCTGAATAAATCACCGGTCCGAGTGGGGTAAGCTTCGTGGACGCTTCCTTTAGACTCCGCTGAAAACGCGTCTTGTCGGTGGCATTTTGAAATTACAGTAGTAGAGTTCAACGAGAGCAGCGGGCTCCGGGGTGAAGGCGAGGTGAACCCCTCGCTGCCGTCCGGGATGGCTCCCCTGAGGCCTGACCTCTGGGTGCCCCGACCTCGCAGCCCTTAAGCCGTTTGCTCGTCAACTTCTTCTTTCTAAACTCTCTCCCTCTCTCTCTCTCTCTCTCTCTCTCTCTCCCCGACTATTTACTCTTTACACCACTTGGTTTTATTTTTCCCTCCCTCTGTTCCCTCCTGCTTGGACTTTTTCTCTCTGTGTCTCCCTCAGCTATGCGGCCGGGCTGCCAGGGCTGACTCTTTTTGATTTGAGTGCAGTACATGTGGTTGAAATCTGAGGCCCGCTGCACTGCCAAGCCACAGGCCCCGTGATGCCGCGCTGGCGCAGGAGAATAAGCCATTGTTCTTGGTGCAGTAGGTGGATGGATATCAGGGAGAGAGGGAGGGAGCTCTGACGGAGGCAAAAAAAAAAAAAAAATTGGACTGTTGCCCGAACACTGGCTTTGGGGTCAAAGGGGAGCCCCGTAATCTCCTTGTAAATCCCACTCTGTTTTGCAGGGGGAGGAAAAGCCGCCTGGGAGTCATTTGCAGAAACGGGATGCAAAGATGTTAGCAAGAAAACTGTCCAGTCTTGGTTTCCTGGACCGTCTGACAGCATACTGGGAAAACATAAACAAGAGAGCCAAAGTGTCGCGTTTCATCGGCTCCAGTGTCTCGTGTCCTTTTTAAATAATGTTTTAAATGGTTCAGTTCATTTAGAAAGTGTTCACCTCCATTGACCGGCATCCAATCATTTAAGATATATTTTTGGCCAATTCAAGTTAAAGTTTCCATCTGAAATGTAGAATGTAGGTGAATAGATATTAAAAGTAAAACTGGGATAAAGTACTGTGGGTATTGTACAAAGTAACTTTTGGAATTCTTTCAATCTTTCTAAATTTTCTTACAACCATTGTTATTTGCTTTTAATTGAAGAATTATTGTTTAGAATATGTTACCAGAAGACAGTTTATTCTGCCTCATGATGAGCTGCTACAAAAAGAGTAATTTTACAAACATGTGGACTCGATTTATCCTCCTCGACTGTACAAACCACAATCAGGAGGCAGGAGTCTATTGCCGGACGACTTTAAACATAATTAAAATGTGTTTATAGGCGGGGAATATGGTTAGTGTGCAAAAATACTGTTGATTGGTCACACTAGCTGCAGTACACATACCCCCCCCCCTCGCTAATAAACCATACCTCCCTCGTGGGTTTTACTACAAAAAGGGCAGCGTCTGTCAGAGGAATGTCTTTTGTTTACCTCACTGGATGCATCTAAATCAATAAAGTGAGTACAGCGGATCGAGTGACCCACTCCTCGTTAAAGTTAACGGCAGAACGAGATGGGAGCGTCATCTGGAACAACCGCCCCCCCCCCCCCTCCTCCGCGGGGGACTCCTGGTGCCACGAGGTCCCGAGGTTTTTCCCACCGAGTGATTTCACCACGGGAGGCCTTTTGCCTCAAGTCAGAAAGCTGTGAAACGGGGGGGGTCAGACAGACGGTGGAAGAACCGAAGCCTCCATGGAGAGATGCCCTTCTCCATGGGACTTTATTACGGCGCGGTATGAAGCTGTGACCTTTTTTTTATTTATTTCTTCTTCTTCTTCTTCTTCCTCCACAGACAAGCCGTCTGTTGGGGCGGCGTCGTGTTGACGGTGACGACAAACCACCCTGAAGCTGGGTCTCGGTGCCCAATCGACTTGCGTTTAATGTCCTCCCGTTGAGCGTGAGCGTGCATGAGTTGTCGCCGTCTCTAGCGGCGGTGCCACGGAGCTACGCACGTATTTGTTTTAGCGGGATTTCTCCTTGGAAACTCGGGGTCAGAGTGTCTCGAGCCGCATGAAAAAATACATTTTTAGAAGTAAACCAGTTTTGACTCTTGCATGCAGCGCTGAATATTTAAAGAATACATTATTTTTCCTCTCTCCTTGTCGTCAGTCTTGGCCACTAAACTCACCGGAGCAAATCCTGGGGCCCCCGCTTCCCAAAAGCATTTTAAAGTCTGAGATGGTGGTAAAGTTCATTTTACAGACTTAACCTAAAGAGATGTTTCCCAAAAAAAACTTGTGAGTCTCTCTTTAAAATAATTGTGTATTAACAAGCGCCTCGTAGAACTGTGCCAGTGTTGTACGAACCCCGAGAACGTGCAGCAGGAACTGAAAAACCTCTTCATTCCATCCTGCATCTCTTTTTCATCCAGGCGGTCGATGCTTAGTGTGGCTGTAAATAAAATACCAAGCTCAAAATTTGAAAGTAAACTAAGTCAAAACATATATATATTGGATTTGCGCCCTGATATATTTGCCCACATCTTCCTTTTCTTTTGTAAGGCTGCAATCTTGCAGTCAGACATAATTACAGTAATCTCTGCAGCAGCAAACAAGGCTACTGGACTTTCATTTATCTTTGTCATTATTGTTTGGCTGAAGTGAATTCATTTTCCTTTTATTTGCATGTATGGTTTGTTTGTGGTTCATACACATAGCTCCGTCCTGTCTTTGTGCACATATGAGGGGAATTTTGTCTTCCCGCGCGTCCATTTTTCATCTCCGCATTGATTTTGAGTTTAAATTCTCCTCCCTTGTGGCGTGAACTCTGCATTTTGATCAACCTCAAATTCCCCGTCAGGGTGAATTGAATCAAGGAATAAAAGTCGTCCAACACTTCATGCCCAGATCTCCTTAAACCCAATGCAATTCCCATCGCTAGTGCAGACTCAGAGCCTCGTCTGCTTCATCCACCGAGCACCGTGGCTCAAAGCTAACACAAAGCGAGGAGCTCAGTGTCCATGTTGTCACGGCGACTCGAGGATAAAACGGCCCCTGGAACATGGGAGCGTGAAGCCGGGCAGAGGAGGTTTCCACACCTCCCCGCCTGTCTCTGGAAGGCGATGTATGCGAGCTGGCCAGTGGGGAGAGGAGATGTCGAGCTGCCGCCATTGGCCTCGGGCCACTGTAGTGCAACACGTGTGAAGGATTACAGCAACAACAGATAATCAATTAAATCCAGGACACATTTGGTGTGATGGATGCCTTCCCACCGCCCCCCGGGGGGCTCACATCATCATCATCATCATCAGCAGCAGGAGCAGCGGTGTTGGTTGGAGCGATCCATCCCCATCAACGGTGGAGGTGTCAGAAGCGGCCATGGAGTCTCCTGCCCCCCCCCCCCTCCCGTCCCCACTGTCCCCCGCTGAACCCGGCGAACAGAACGGGACGCCTGGGTCAGACACTTGACTGATGGGGGCGAGAGGAACGGTTCTGGTTGACCGCTGGCCGGAGGGAGTCCGGCTGCACTACGGGGGACTCGGCAGGAAGCCAACAATTCCTGACTGGCAGCGTGGTTATCCAGTGGCATCGGGGGTGCCGGTCCTCCGTGGGCTTTGAATGGATCTTGGCCTTTATTGTGATGGTGTGTAGTCGTGTGTTATTTTCTTGCTTCCCAAAAGTCTTGGGTTCTTGGCCCGATTTTTCCACATGCAACATCATTTTTATGTTTTGGAGGAAAATGCAGTTCATTGTAAGTAAATCATTTTCTGTCATGGAGAGTTAGCTAAGTACTGAGGAGGACAAGGGATGAGCCTTCAAAGAAGACAGTAAGTATTTTCTATTAAAAACAGTACCTCATCTATTTATTGAGGAATAAAACAGATGTGTATTTAAGAGTAGTAGTAGTAGTAGTAATAGTGTGCAATCCTGTTCCATCATACATGACCTGTTATTAGCATTAAGGTCTTTTCATATAGGCGGCTTGATGAAGAAAACAAATTGAAATACTATTAATCTTAGGATTTTATTGTGAAAGAGTGGGAGGTGTAGATCTTTTCAAATTTTAAAGGAAGAGAATAATAAAGGTGGCTTTCTTTTACATCCCAAAATCTCAACCTGTTCCATACAACCTTATTTGTGCTGCACTGAAGAATTCATATTGTGTTGAAATCAAATTTTTACTGGACAGAACTCGCTTGCTACATGTTCGATGATTCTGACTCTGACCTGACAAAACATCTCATTTTCTGTGTTTTTCCCTCCTCTGAACATCCCATAATCAGGGATGAAGATATCAAGAAAAACTCATCTTGACAGGGTTGAGTCCTCATGACAGTTACCACGTTATTACTGCGATAGCAGCACCGCTCCTCCGGCCTCCACAGGGCCTCAGCGAGAGCTCAGGCCCCGCCCCCGCCCATCATTTCCCACAATACTTCACTGGCATGAGCTCTGCAGACAGAGGAGAGGGAGGGGGGGGGAAGTCACAACGGGACACCCCATTGGCCTGATTTACGGGGACGCTAATGAGGGGAGGAAACCACTTATATATCCGAGGATTACGAGTGGCGGTGAATGGGAACATTCAGGCGCTCACGAGGGGAACGTCCCCAAGGACGAGCTGTGCGCGGCGCCGATGGATCGTTTTGCGGAAACTGCTTGAAAAACAACGTTCCCCCCCCCGAATTGGAATTGATCCAATCACGGCAGGCTATTCAAAGTCAGTTTATTCTTTGAAATTGAAAGTTCCTGTGTGTCTCCTCAGAGTAATCTGAGTTTAAACGCTCAATGTCCTATGGTTAGTGGCGCTTTGGCCGGTTCACACTGAAGCATTCATGAGCTTTTGCTAAACAGAATCAGAAAACGCAACACAAAAAATATGTATCAGTATTGGTCAAATGTCCGCTGTTAGGGAATAACACCTTCCACTGTTTTTTAATGGCAAAATAAACCCCCAATGACCCTCTTTGGAAAATTTTTTACTTCTCTTTTGTCTGGATCTGATCTTACAGCAGCACGAATCTGAGCTTTCTCAACAGCTGACTGTCATTTAAAATAACTTCATGAATATCATAAAAACATTGAGGAGAGCTTTGAAAATTATTCACACTCACGCATTCATAATTCAATATACTTTTCTGGGTCGTGGACCCAGAATGTCCACGTGTGGTCCACCACGTTCCCTGTTTTTGATTGATTTCCGAGGTATTTCAAACTGAAGGTAATAACAATGAGGTGGCTGCTCATTATTATCAAGGTTCATTATTACGATTTTTTTTTAACAGCCGAACGACAGAAATATTTGCAGAATTACTTTGCACATATCGTAACAATATGTGACGGTAAACTCTCTCCACCAATGAAAGCCACTGAATCCTTCCTTCTACCACTGGCCTACCTGCCAGACATAATGTTTATTATCCCTCCATCTGTAATGCAATTTTAAACCACTCATCTTCCCAAACATCCCTTCTCGGTGATGTTAAGCTGAGCTGCTCGTGACATGACGTGCTGATTGGCTGTTTACCAGGAGACGCCAAGTTTATTCCTTTCAGCAGCTTCGGTTCAGCCGGATCTCTCCGGTCTCGGGTTTGTTGTTGTTGTTGTCGTCTTTGTCTCACTCCACCGAGAGCGCCATTGGTCACTTACGGTCTGTTGATGCTGTCGGGCTCCTCCGTCTCTGTGGTTCTCTTGGACATCTTGTTTTGATGGGAATCATGATCGTCAGTACCCTTCGCTTTGACTGTGATTGTGCACTTATACTCCTTAAAGAGACATTTATACATTTTAGTCCACATTTAATCATACATTCTGTTTTTTGTTGGTGTTTGGCAGAATTGTAAAAAAACAAAATTCCGTTGATGCAGTGCAAAAAGAGACCACCTGCTCTGTGTAACTGTCTCGTAACGTTTTAGGCAGCGACTCGAAAGTCGCTTTCCTCACGATCCGGCTTCCACTCGCCAATTAAATGTGGTCATGAAGGCTGTTCTTGGAAGTTTCCGGAATGATGAAAGGAGGGTGGAGGTTCCACGGTCCGTCTCAGTGAAAAACTGCAAGCGGGAAAAAGCGTCGCAACTTTTTACCGCAAGTGCAATCGTTTTGGACCTGATGCTTCCCAGATTCCAGAGCTGAAGACAAATTTCTCACCTTTTTGTAATCCTGGTAACTGTGTTTTTATCATCGGGACAATTTCAGATATTGTCCGATAACGAGTACCAATATATGATGTAAATTACAATGTTTTTATTTAAACCATAACCACACCATTAGACTACTGTAAAGTTGTTCAAAGTGTGTATAATATTAGAGCTCAACACATATGTTGAACTGTGCTGTTTCTTGATATTTTAACTCCACGGTCTTATTACTTTGGATGTGAGTTGACAGTTTGATTAATCACAGTAATTATCTCTATTAAATGAAAGGTTAAAAGAATTGAACCTCCTGGATGCTGTCCCTTGCCTTCTGGGAGTCCTGACTGGCGATCAGGATTCCTTCTGTAGCCCCTCACTTAAAATATCGCTGAGGAAATGGCAAAGCAGAACCTGGATCAGCATCCAAAGGCAATTAGACTCTATTAGTTTGAAGGAGATGTAATGGCTTTGTTGAGGAGTCTCTTTGAATGGACTCTCTTTCTGAGGAGCATTGAAGCATTCTTCTCAGCATCAAGTTCAAATTTAAGATCAGCTGACGGCTTTGTGTGTGACGATAAAGTCGTCTCTCCTCGTCGGCTCTCTTTGTTTTTTGACCCATTTAAGAAGAAATCCCGAGCGATTCCAGGTTGTATCATTGTTAGGGCTGCTGTCACGAAAACACACCTCGATCGCGTTTCCTCTCCCTCAAAGCCGATCAACTTCCAAACAACACAAGACCCGTTGCAAGATCGGTTTTTCCACGGTCCGTCCCGTGGTTCCGCGAAGCGAGCCTTCGCTCCCCCAGGAGGTCGAACAGGGTGGAAGGCCGAGCTGCATGGAGAAAGCGAGGCTAACGTGGAACCAATTGAAACGCGCAATGATGTCATATTTAACAGCTGTTACATCAACAATGTCCTCAGGATGATGAGTACAATAAGGTATCTACAGCCATGTCATGCATGTCTTCACAATCGTTTTGGGCTTTTTGCCTCTCTCTAAAGTTTGGTTGTGGGACCTTTGACCCCTGGGCTCCCTGGGTAATCCATTAATGACGTGTCCATCATCGAGTATGGAAATACATTTCGACATTAAACCATTTCAAGAATATACAAACGACAGAACAGAGTGAGACACTTTCCAATGCCTTGGCCTGTGGGGGAAGTGACAAGTGTTGGATTTATCTAAGTTGAGATGAAACATGTGTACATACTTTGAGCCGAGCCAGTGCAAACAGATTTAATGCCCCCCCCCCCCTCCATTGGCGAGTCATGGAGAAATCACAGAAATAGCAAAGGAGTTCTGGGGGAAAGCCAAACATGAAGAGCGCAGCCTGGACGGAGGGAATTTGAAGCCAAAGCCTCACCCATCATCATGCGAGACCAAAGTGGCTGTTTTACTGCAAGGGGGATTATGGGATGCATGTGGATCCCATCTGATTGTTTTTCTGGTGTCTCCCAGTTGCAGGTCACGCCACTTCCTCCGAAATGGGCCTGTCGTGACCCCCTGTGACCCCCCCCCAACACCAAACTGCATCAACAAGACTTCAAGAGACCGTCTAATGGCCCGAGCCCAGTCTGCAGTGTGTGTGCTCCCCTTCCTAACGCGCTCAAATTAAAAACATCCTATGCTCGAAAGTTGTTCCGATGAATGTCTGTGCGGAATTTAAAGTCGGGAGTCGGGAGTTGTCCCTAAATGGAGATAACAAATCTTCAATGTGAAAAACCTATATATAAAATACAAATCACACACAATCAGTGTGACTCAAACACACCACGTACTTTGGTTTGAAATGGTTCAAAGCCCGTTTCAAATCCATTTCATGCCAATTTAAATCAAAATGTTAAATCAACATTTAAGTTAGCCGTATAAAATAAGTCCACGAAGTATTTAAAGCGTTTTAACATCCTCGACAACTTGAACCCTTTCCCCCCCCCCCCGAAAAAAAAAACGAACAAAAAGAATCACAACGTCTTCTGATGGATTGATCGATGAAACGGCGGGTTCCTGAAGGCAGCACGGCCCCCTGTGGTCCCCTCTATGTGCCGGAGGGTGCTGGTGAAGATCGGGTGCAGCGCTCCCGTTGTTTTCGTTACGCAGACCAGCCGCGCGCTTCAAGTCCAGCATGTCATTAACGCTTTCTATATTTCTCTAAAATAAACCAATTAATGCGCTTAAACGGGGGCGCCGGGAGTTTTGTGCCGGCTCAGGAGCTTGCAAAAGACGTCACTCAATATTTCCTGTCCCGTACATAATGTCCAGTTTTTAAAGTTGTGGTGGTATTTGGTTAAGCTCGAATAACTGCGTGAAAGCTGTTTTTGCAGAGTTTAACACTGAGGCACATGCCCCCGCACCACGGAGATGTTCATAATGATGTTTTAGCACAGAGCCCTTCTATATGCTCATAGTCTGGACCTTGTGTAGCATAGAGCTGAATAAGCTCCCACACACAAAGCAGCCAACGACATATTTAAACCGCCCTTAACTCTATGTGTCACTTTGGGAAAAAGTGGATAAATTCTGGCTGGAGAAATCCTAACTTTATAATGTGATATATGATATGATGTTTAAGGTCACTCCTCACTTTTCCTGCACATTAATGCCTTCACAAAGAGGAAATAAAAGTGCTTAGTTATGTGTCAGGCTGGATTGTGAGGCCTTGTGAATGGATCACCCGCCGGGTTGGACGCCTTCCACCTGCCATCCTTCTGGCTGACGCTGCGCTCTCTGGTTCCCGATGACTCGGCTTAAAAGCGTTGGGTGAAGCCGGGACTTCTGGATGAGACCACACCGACCCGTGGCCGGTGGTGAGGGGGATCTCTTTGTTTAGCTCTCAGCGGGGTCCCGGCAGAAAGGTCAAATGTCCTCTCTTCTCCTCGCATGGAAATGAGCGTCTACCTCTGCTTTGCAGGGAGCACCCACAAAGTAGAAGAAGGCCGAGTTGGCTCAGCGAGACGCTCACTGTGGGGAAAAAAGGAGACTTCTCTTTTTTTAATTATGGGCTGTGTGTTTGTTAGAATACGTGTTCCTTGTGTCTTAAACGTGATGTACTTGTAAGCGGACTTTGCACATTAAAAGGGCATGTTTTATAATCTTCCTGATTCATTCAAATGTCTATTTTCTATCAGTAGTGGAGGGACGTTTGAGGAATTTTCTCTGGTGTTCTCTGGTTAACGTATCAGAGCAGGCAGTAGATGGTTTGTTGCAAGAGATGCGTGCTGACAGTTACGCTGTCAAGACCGATTCCCCCGATTGCCACCAGATGTTCATTTCCGTTCAATTTATATATCATTTATATATATATATATATATATTATAACTTGTTGAATGCTGCTCAGATGCACCAGAAATGTAGCGTTCATGTGCACACACAGGTTTGGGTAATAAAGGCCTGAGATGACTCCTGTTTCTTCCTGGTGCTGAAGGAGAAACGACTGCATTAAAGACTCAGAAGTGACAGCGGTGCGTTTCGAACAGAATGGACGTGCAGCTTTTTGTGGATTCCTTGAACTGAAAATGGGTTCAACAAACTCTCTTTTTCCCGGAAGTACATCATGTCCCATCAAAACGTCGCCACTACTTCCCACCCCTGCAGACGTCCACAGGTGCCACCAGCTTTATTTCCTCAACTCACGAACGGAAAATCTGTTTTCATTTTGTTCATCCCTTCATAGATTCACAGCTTACGTGAAACTGCCGGAGGTTTACGGTCCACACAGATGAGACGTTGTCTTTCTGTCAGAGTTTTTTGTCCATTCGAGTTTGGATTGTGTTAGAGGGAGGATGATGCTCTTTTAATTTCTGTACGAGTCTGCTATCAGTGTTGGGAAAGTTCACTTTCTACATGAACTAGTTCAAAGTTTAGTTCACAAATTTTAAAATGAACTAGTTCAGTTCATAGTTCAAACTTCTGAATTTTTTAACTAAGTTCACAGTTCCAAAAAATAAACTAGTTCAGTTCTTTTTTTCCATACGTTTTAACACTGAAGCTATGCATCAGATTTAATCTTCATATCCAATTTTGAATCCTTATCCAACCAGGGTTTACATTAGCATTGAGAGGACAGCATTTCCCCTTTGTTGCTTTAATGTTGTTGTCCATTCACTCCACACTAGCAGCTGCAGCGTTCACCCCTACAGTACATTCTCAAACACATGCTGCTTGAATGGTCTTTTTAAATAAGGAATTATTAAAAGAAAAACAGGACAGTAATCATTAAGGTGCAAATGTTTGCAAAGAAAGGTCAGATTCCTCCCATCCTCACCGACCTTGTCAGTAACTTCATAAAACTCATTTAAATTATTATACGCTGCCTCTTTGCTACACACAGCTGTCGCCTTCATGCATTTCTCTTTTTTGATGACGCAAGCGGCGGTACGACACTGGAGGCTGGTGTTGCCAGATTGGGTGTTTTTTCCGCTACTTATTAAGGCGCGTTCACGGTATGTTTTCTATGGAAATCTGGCACCCTATTTGAACAACGTTAACCTGAAAGAACGCGCCATTCATAGACACAGGCAAGGGTGGCGCATGGAGTAGTGCAGTGCGCTGGGGGCCGGCAAGGTTGGTGGGTCGAATCCCAGCTGTGCCATGTCCAAGTGTCCCTGAGCAAGACACCTAACCCCTAATTGCTTCCCAGGCAAAAATGTAATGCACGGGTTATAATGCAATGTAAGTCGCTTTGGATAAAAGTGTCAACTAAATAACATGTAAACACCAGACCCATATGGACACCTTTTAATTGATTGGCACCTTTTTCTTGTCAAACGACTGATATACCTTTGGATCTATAGTTTCCACTTTAATTGAAATGTACGTACTTCAAATAAATTCAAGCTTTTGTCTCTAACTGATGAGAAAAAAGCTCCTTTAGTTTACAAAACGACAGAAAATATGGAAGCACCCTCAGGATTTCTTGTTATTGATTCATTTTCTGGTTTTACCGAAGCTTTTTAGAGACGTAACGTGACTTCCATCAGGAGATTGAGTTTTTCCTCTTTCACCTCACAATCTTAAGGATATCTATTATATCAATATTATTTTCTGAAAAATGACTCATTCAAATGAAAGCTTATGGATCGTTTGAACACATAATCTTATAATCCTCCTCTCATCATTCTAAACTCCTCTAATTCAACTCCGGGTTATTTAAAGTGCAGCTAATCTATTTTATTGCATTAATTAACCGTTACTTCTGCCTCAATGAAGTTAAAATGTTCAATGTTTGGAAAAAAACAATCTCTCTCCCTTGCAAACTAAATAATGGAATGTATTGGTGCCTCAAGGTGGGGGCAATTATCTTTCACCTCTGGAATGAGGCCTCGCTAATCAACTGTAAGGCCGTTACCCAATGGAATATTCCCAGAGAGTCCCGAAGAGACAGCTGGAAGCTATTGTGAGTGCCGGGGAGGTCACGGAGGAACGACAACTTGTGTGCGCTACGTGTATAATTGTTTTATTCTGAAACAACCTTGGAGTGGGTGAGCACCTTGGAGATGGGCTTGGAGTTGAAGGGGGGGGGGGGCTCAGAGGAAGCATTTATAAGACACTCAATCTATTTTTATTTTATTTTACTGGCAAATACAAGAGACCTTGGAGGCAGCAGATGTGACACCCTTGCAGTGACGCCCCATGAAGAACACATTTCACTGGCAAAACAAAACACAGGTGACCTTGAAGAACACCTGTTTTTTTGAAAACACGCCCTTGATTTCATTTCACACTACATCTGTTATCTGATTACGTGGTGAAATGCTACACCGCCCGAGGTCCTGGAGCCCCCCCACCCCACCACACCCCTTCCATTGGAGGATTGGGTGAACCGTCGGCACCCCCACCCTGCAGGCCTCCGGCGTGAGCCAGGACCTACCTTCAACCATCCCTCGAGCTGTAGGGCCCTTCACCCGACCTTCCCTGGGAGGCTGACGTCACTTACACCACCCCCCCACATCGTGCCCTCATGTTCAGGCCGTCCCATACAGCTCAAACACAGAACTATTCACTCAGCCAGCCTTAGTCAGTGAGATTAGAAAGGCCCTGCGAATGCTATCTGCGCACCCTGAATGAATTGAGTGTAATTTCACTTATGGGATAGTTCACATCTAACAGGACGGCGGTGATGTCCAGAGACTCCGTGACGTTACCCCGCCAAGGCGAGGTTTGTGTTGGACTCGCTCCACATCACCTCATGTTGGAGATTATGGCGCAAGCCACCCAGAAAGCAGGATCCTAAAGGAATTTTTAATAAATTTGTTCGGCATTATATAAAAGGTTTGCTGAATATGAAAGGGGAAGAAGGAGTTACCATTTATGTGATCATTTCTGCTTCAAAAGGACTGACTTTTGCAACCTTAAAGAATAAGCTCTAAAATTCTGCTAAAATATGTAGTAAAAACTGTCAAACGATGAAGCCTTCTTGATTGTATCTGTCACATTTGGACTGGACTGTAGACTGAATAAGTTGTTTTAAAAGCTTAAATTTGCATTTGCCATATTACTGTAATAGTTTCTATAGTAAAAGATAATTTGTAGCAATCGAATAATGGAAAGCAAAAGATCGCGATACTAAGCGTAAACTGATTAATCGATTAATTGATAAATCTGAGTTATTTTAATTTGTTAACTGGAAGTTGTGAACAGAGGTGTCCTATTTAGTGTCTTTTTAGAATGAGTTTTCAGTAGCGCGCTGCTCTCCTAAGAGCCATTAAAACGTCTCTTATTGTCCCGCTGCTCCTTCGTGAGACCACACTGCTGCTCCTCGAATTCCAGCCATCTACAAATTGTTCTTGCATGTTCTTATCCAGGATTCAATCAGGGTCGACCTTTTTGAATGTGAGCTCTGGGCCGGCTAATGTGCCTCCACTGAGCACATCAATCTGTGTCAGGCCTCTGGAAGGGAGGGTGTGTGGGGGGGGTCCTAAGCTCCTTTATTCACCTTCCTCCACTTTTTCTTTATTGTGATTGGACAAAACAACAGACTTTTAGAGATGAGAATTTTTTAATCACTTATGAAAATATTTGTGATCGAATGATGATTTTACAAGCGTTTTGGGGAAAACCAAAGCATTGTACAGGTAATTCAATTTAAATTGAATTCCTAGCTCGCCTATAAAATTACATTGCTGTTTGTTTAACAATTTTTCATTGATGTGCTGTAATGACCTCAACAAATTGCTTTAAAAACAAGACGAAGGTGGATAATTAATTGTTTATTAATGATGCATTGATCGTGAATAACTATCATAGTAAATCATATTTTCACTTCTGTGCAGGAAATATATTTTAAAATATATTTAAAAAATGTGTCCATGATTGCATCAGAAACAAACCAGCTGAAAAGTCTTTTATCCTGGAACAAAACAACACCTTTTTTTATCTCATGCCTTGCAGCCTTTTTCCTCCCGTCTCTTTCTCTCTTTCTTTCATTCTGGGTAGGATAAAAATGTGATGAAGGTTTTTGGTGCGCGTGTGTGGCCCGCAGAGCTCAACGGCTGCATACCTGCAGGCTGCACGCAGGTACTCCTAAATCTTCCCCTCTAACATCGACCTTCTGTCAAAACATCGGCGGATTTGTGCGCCACGTGAACCTAGGAGGTCGTCTGAGTTCCTTGTTGGCGTTTGAGTGTTGGGATGAGTCAGTGTGTCTTTTCTTGTGATCGGATCACGTTTTTTAAAGCCATGGGCCTGTGCAGGGCGGACACAACCGTTGGAAAGAAATGTGTCCGTGTGACGAAAGGGAGGAGCCTCACGCACGCTGGAGATACCATGATAGACCCTCCGAGGAGTCGATTTTTATATTCATTAGGTGGTGTTGCACCTCCGAGGAGGGTCTATCCCGCCAGTAACGAAGCCTGAAGGAGAAACCCACAACGCGGGACGTTGTTTCCTCACTTCCTGCCAGTATCTCACCGTGAGAGGCGAAGGGGGAGGTTGAGGGACCGGGAGGTAAATCGGGTCGAAAGGAGGCCACCGGGCGTGCAGGGGAATCAAGCGGCTCACGCGGTAATTCTCCCCATGAGCTGTCAACAAGATGTGAAACTCTACGCCTCGTGAACTCCAAAGAGGGTCCATTCGGTGCCCCCGCCTCCCCGCAGCCCTCCCCCCCTGCTACCGTATCCCGTTGCCACCGCCGGGAATTCGGCTCCGACATAATTGAGCGGGCCCTCACCTTGGCCCAGTAGGGGAGCCGGAGGCGGGGAGCCAAGTGCGAGCAGACATTTTGAGTCAGGTTTCCCTCAGCTGCGAGCCACCTGTCTGAGCTGTGAGGTCACAACCTGCTGCGAACGAACCAGGCGGTGGCAGTTTAAAGGGGTTAGCGACGAGGTGAGGGGGGGGGTTGACAGTCAATCCTTTGTACATGTATTTCACCAGTTTTGGGTTGGTGAATGACGTCTGTGAGCCGTTCCAATATTTAAAAAGAGGAATTAAGTTGCGAATTAAGTTGTGGCCTGGAGAGTGCTGCATTTTTAGAGCTCAAATAACCTTTTATTTTGTACAATCACAGACGCTGAGATGACTGTAACTTGAAGGGGTCACTATCTGCTGCCTTTTTTCATTTAACTTTCAATGGCATAAATATTCTGAAAAGGTTCTGATAAATCCCCTCTATGGTACTAAATACTTTTTTACTTATTCTTTTGTTTCTTTTCTTTAACATGCCCGTTATGTTAATAAACATTAAAAGTGAGGGGATAATTGTGAAATCGGGTTTTGGGGTGAAGTGTCTTGTGTCTGCAGAGAAAGCACCATCGCCAGCGTAAAAAAAAAAAACTTTTATTGTAGTAACAAGCATCTAAAATCCGGAGTGATGTGCACATCACAAAAGTTATTTTTTCTCTCTAATCAAGGGACCTCCCGGCTTTAATTGCGAATTTGAGGTAAAAAAAATAAAATTACTTCATGTGTCGAGGTGTCCCGCAAGAGAAGCGAGAGGTCTGACAAATGTAGAGGGCTTAAAACCACAAGATAAAGCTCTGAGTCATAAAAGAAAAAAAGGAAAAGCTTTGTTTTTTATTTTTGCTGTTAATCAGTGCAGGGGGATAAGCTCTGTGGATTCCAAGTGCAACAGGAAGACCTGATTTCAAAGGAAGTAAGTGGTCACCAAAACCAGCTCTGCCAATGAAGAGAAGCTATTGAGAGCAGCTCAATAAACCACATCTCATGCATTCAGATAGTGACGTAAGTCTTCTAGGTCTCAGTCTTGATTTTCTCGAAAGACGGAAATAAAAAAAAAATTTCAACAAGGTTCCTCCTTCCGATGATAGAAGCAGAGACCCATCATGTTGTCAGGTGACAGGTGCTGGGCCACTGAACCACCATGCTGCTCAGCATAGCCCTATTTGTGGGTCTGAAAAAAGGAAGCCGATTCAGGGGTGTCTTAAGCTGCATTCTCTCCCCTGACCAGCAGGGGGCGACTCTTCTGGCGAAATAGAAGTCTGTGAGAAAAATATCTTCTTTGCTTCCGTACAGACCTAATAATGCCACCTAATCTGATGGGTAAATAAAAAGAACTGACCCGCTTAATATGGAAAAAAAGGGATTTACCTGTAGTGAGAGGAAATTAAACCGTGGGCTTCAGGTGCCCGCGGTGTTTGAAAGAAATTAAGAAGAACACAAGATGCTGACAGCTCTCGAGACACTCATGAACATATATGTGAACATATACATATGTGTGTGTGTGCACTCGCAATTATGGCTTTGTAGGGCCAGCGACAGTGAGAACACCAACTGCTTGGGGCCTACAAGCCTAGTAGGGCTCAAAATAATGGACCCCATTAGGATAAGAAAATGTTCCCACAAGAAAATACAAGTGTGTGTTTGTGTGTGTTTGCGGTTGCCAGGCAGATTAGATTAAAGGAAATGCGTCTCTGGTGCACGCCTTTCCTGCTACATGGAGAAAACACTTTTCTTGCACGTTTATCTCCAAGGACGAGACTCCAGTGCCGTTTGGTCCCTTCAACGTTCTCCATTGTTTAAATGGAGTAGAAGTGGGGCTTAATCTTTTAAACAGTGCGGATTATGTGTAACCCGTCAGATTGCAGAGACGAAAACACACAAGATATTCCGTTAACTCTATAATGCAAATCGTGACACCTAGCTACACAGAATTTTTGGTGATCTGATATTTTCT